>NC_033800.1:66387395-66546582 GCF_001876935.1 Asparagus officinalis | reverse complement strand
CGAGCCATCTGGCCTTGGCTGAGTCGTTTTGACGCGACTCGGCCGCCAGGGGCTTTTCCGATTTTTTGGTTGGACTTGTTTTGTCGTTATGCGCATTTTATCGTTTTGCTAACTTGTACACTTCACCAATTCTCTTCATGCATTTCGTTAACTTAGAGGTGGCTGATAAGTGTGTGGGCCATTTAGAGGTGGTTGATGAGCGCACGGGCCACTTAGAGATGGTTGAAGAGCGTGCGGGCAACTTAAAGGTGGTCNGAGTACGCTGGCCACTTGGAGGTAGCTGGTGAGCGCACGAGCCACTTAGAGCTGGTTGATGAGCACGTTGGCTACTTGGAGCTGGCTAATGAGTATGCTGACCACTTGGAGGTGGCTGATGAGCGCGCAGGCCACTTGGAGGTGGTTGATGAGTACGCGGGCCACCGGGAGGTGGCTGATGAGCGTATGGGCTATTTGGAGCTGGCTAATGAGTGCGCGGGCCATTTGAAACTGGCTCATGAGTGCGCGGCCCACTTGGAGATGGTCGATGAGCACGTGGGCCACTTAGAGTTGGCTTATGAGTGTGCGGGCCACTTTGAGAAAGCCGATGAGCGCGCAAGCCACTTGGAGCTGGCTGATGAGCGTGCGGGCCACTTAGAGGTAGCCGATGAGCGTGCAGGCTACTTGTATCTGGCAGATGAGCATGTGGGCCCTTGCTTTGTCATTCTGGTAGCTTGTTGCTATGTCATCAACGGTTTGCCGGTTCGCCGTTTTGTCGTTTCGACGGCTCGTCGCCACATCATCTGACGGTTCGTCACTCGACGGCTCATCGTCTCGAGCTATATTTGGGACCTATAGGTAATTTTTTATGCCTACATAGTTGTGGCATCTTCGGTTTGGACATCTAAACTTTCGCAGTCTGAAGTTGCTTGTACAAAGAAATTTGGTGAGAGGCTTGCCTGTGATAGATCATCTTGAATAGTTATGTGAAGGTTGTATTCTTGGAAAGCAACATAGATCATCCTTTAGTATTGAAAATATTTGGCATACAAAAAAGCCTCTTGAGCTCGTTCATTCAGATGTGTGTGGTCCTATGAACATTATATCTAATGGTAATAATCAATACTTCCTTACTTTTATTGATGATTTCACAAGAAAAAATATGTGTCTTTATTTTTGTAGCAAAAATCTAAAGTCTTTGATTATTTTAAGAGCTTTAAAATCCTATTTTAGAAGGAAAGTGGTTACTTTATCAAGATGCTACGAACAGATGGAGGAGGTGAACATACTTCTAATGAATTCAATAAGTATGGTGCAGAAGAAGGAATAAAGTGTGATGTCATTCACACCTCAACATAACGGCATCACTAAATGGAACAACTGAATGATACTTGACATAACGAGAAGCATGCTAAAGGCCAAAGGTATGCCAAATTATTTTTGGGGTGAAGCTGTCCCATGCACTTTATTACTTGTTGAACATGTCACCAACAAAGTGTGTTGATAATCTTACTCATGAAGAGGTATGGACTGGTTATAATCCAAGTGTAAGACATCTCAAAGTGTTTGGCTCTATTGCTTATGCTCATATTCCAGCAGAAAGAAGAAAGAAACTTGATGACAGAGGCTAGAAGATAATTTTTATTAGCTATAAGTCTAGGGGCTACAAACTCTACAATCCTACTATAAAGAAGGTGATTGTAAGTAGAGATGTCATATTTGCTGAAGAAGAAGCTTGGAATTGGGATCTAGAAGCACAAAACGATTCACAGCGTACTCTCCTTGATATTTTTGAAGAGGGTGTCCCTATTGCAACTGAAGAAGTACCACCGACCAATACTCCTGAAGCTCCAACCCCACAAGTTCCATTAGAAGTTGAAAGATCAAGAAGAAATCGCCAACCATCAGTTCTCTTAAGAGATTATAAAGTAACTCCAGATGATGATGTTGATGCAGATAGAGATATAGTACACTTTGTAATGTTTACAGATTGTGAGCCAATTATGTTTGAAGAGGCTATTCAAGATCTTAAGTGGATAAATGCAATAAAAAAAGAGATAAAGGCGATTGAGAAGAATGACACGTGGGAGCTTACTAATATCATGTAAGGACATAAAGCAATCAATGTGAAGTGGGTTTTCAAAATAAAGATTAAAACGAACGGCAAGGTTGAGCGGTATAAAGCAAGATTGGTGGCGAAAGGCTACGAGCAAAGGCCTGATTATGACTACCAAGAGAAGCATTAAAATATTCATCAGATGGATGTGAAGTCAGCTTTTCTTAATGGGCCACTTGAAGAAGAAGTTTTCGTGAAGCAATCACCTGGATTTGTGAAGAAAGGATATGAGTATAAAGTATACAAGTTGAAAAAAATCATTGTACGGGCTGAAGCAGGCGCCGCGAGTATGGAACAAAAGAATTGCTTCTTTCTTTTAAGAAAGTGGATTTTAAAGTGCCTCTCTGAACATGCCTTATGTGTGAAGATAAACAACTCTGATCTTGGCTTGATGTCTTATTTTCTCGGTATTAAAGTAGTTCAAGGAGATGATAGGATTTTCATATGTCAAAGGAGGTATTGTGTAGAGTTGTTGAAGAGATTTTAGATGTTTGATTACAATCCTATTAAAATTCCTTTGGAGGTTGGTATTAAATTAGCTTGAGAAAGTGATGGTGCACAAGTTGATCTTACTTATTTTAAGCAAAGTGTTGGGAGTTTGAGTTATCTTACATATACGAGACCAGATATAGCCTATGGAGTTGGTCTAATCAGCAGCTATTTGAAGACCACTCGTCAATCTCATCTACAAGTTGCAAATAGAATTATGTGGTACCTAAAGGGGACTTAAGATCATAGTTTGTTTTATTCTTTATCTAATAATTGTGATGTTGTAGGCTATTCTGATTATGATTGGAGTGGAGATCATAATGATTGTAAAAGTATTTCTGACTATGTTTTTAATTTTGGCATCACTGCATTTTCATGGTCGTCGAAGAAGCAATCTATTATTGCACTCTCAACTTGTGAAGCAGAGTATGTAGCAGTTGCGTCGAGTTCTTGTTAAACAATTTGGTTGCGTAATGTGCTAAGTCAAATTCATATTCAAGTTGAAGGTCTTACAAAGATTTATGTTGATAACAAGTCCGCAATTGATTTGGCAAAGAATCCAGACACTCGTGGAAGGAGTAAACATATTCATACTCGTTACCACTTTTTACGAGATAATGTTCAGAAGAATGAGATCGCGTTGATTTATTGCAAGTCTGAAGATCAAGTTGCGGACATCCTTATGAAATCTTTAAAGTTTGAAGTGTTTGTCAAGTTTACAAAATTAGGATTAAGGGGGGATGTTGAAATTAATCCTAATTCTAAAAGGATTTGAGTTAGTTATCTCTAGAAATTATAGTCATACTAGAATTCTATTATAAAACACTTTGTAAAGCCTTTAAATAGACATTCATGCATCCTTCTACCTAAGAGGTAAAAAGAGAGGAAAGCAAAGACATGGGCTAAGTACTGTAGCTACAGTAACCGAGAGTTAAAAGCAGCTTTTTTATTTGCTTCTCCCACTAAATCTCTCCTCATATATATTATATTTCTATTTGTTTTACCGTTGATTGTTTCAACAAATCTTAATTAATTTGGTACTCATTCCCTTAAATTATTTGTTTGATAATTTTTCATATATATTTTATATTGACTTCTAATTCTACTGCCGCACTCATTAAGAAAGTAAAGGAAGAAATTGGTAATGATGTGGGTCCCAACAATTAGGTTCATCTTATTTGGCCGGTTATGACCGTTGAGAGTTAGTTAAACACCATGTGATCAATCATATCTTAATGTCGTTCAATTAGAAAAAAATACATACCATAATGCTACTTAATTTTTAATTAAGTAGAATGATCATCTCATTGTACTATTGCAAGAGATCTCCATCAAAAGGAATACCCTCCTCACTTATTAGGAGTAATCTCAATTAGAACTTCCGTTTGGTTTAAAAAACTTTTTCCTTGGTGCATCACATGTCACATGGTAGGCTACCAAATAATACAACTTAAGTAGTGGGTTGAAATCAGAAGAATTTATATAAAATGTAGACATCCATATCTATATGCCCTTTTGATTATCTTAACAATCACCCAACACTTCTTTAAGATTGCCCTAGCATTTTAAGGACATTGTACTCTTTAAGAGGATGAGTTTAGGCCTTCAAGATGGAGGTTCATAGCCTCTTTCCTGCCTTAAGAGTATAGTCATGGTATTTATATCACATTAATAGGTTCATGCATGATGTTCTAATTGGGATTAGTGATTGCCAAAAAAAAGTGGTGCCTCTGGAGATTTGCCCTTGATTAGATTCGGACAAGATTTTCTGTGAGTTTAATTAATCTTCTCTGTATTGCAAGTTGTTCAAAAAAAAAAACTATTGTGCGCGGAAGCCAATTGCTGTGCTTTGAGGAACCAAACACAAACGCCAAGAGAGAAAGCCAAACAATGCAAAATAACGGCACAAACAAACACAAACAACCAATTTTTATATGGTTCGGCAAGTTGCCTACGTCCACGGGGAAAGAAGGGGATGAGGTTTTCACTAATAGAGAAGAAGAGTACAAACTGAGATTACAAATCACTCAAGCTCTCTCACCAACAAAGCTCTTAATCTCTCAAACAAAACCCTAACCAATAGCTGCAGAAAATACCTCTTTTCTGTGCTCCAAATATCCCCACAACAGCTCCCAAGAAACCCTAAAACGTGGTTGCTATTTATATCAAACAGCAATCCCAAACAGAACAGGAAACCGCAATCAGACCCGGTCGCCCGCCGAAATCGTCGCAGTCGATCGGACAGAACGGCAGAAACCAAAAAATGCATTACAGGGTCCGCGGTCGACCGCACTTGACGGCGCAATCAACCTGTCAGAAAATCAAAAAAACACTCTATAGTCGTGCACATTTGCGGTCGACCGCGCTAAAGCTCGCGGTCGACCGGCAATTACCCAAATGTATGTCTGCATCAAATTTCCTGATCTTCTCCAATGTTTTCGTCGTTTCTACAAAAACAGGTTCCTATGTTTTGTTGTTGCTCCCCACACATTAATTGAGAGAGGAATTGTTTAATCTAAGTTTGTCATTGACAAACTTAATTGTGAAGTGTCAACCATTGATACTTAAACCTATAATTAAGAAATATCATGGTGTTAAGTTGATTATGAGTTTAAAATGATTATGATTTTGTAATAAGGTTGAGAAATCTTCTAGTTCATTCCTCCATTAAAGAACCATCTTTAATTAATGCATTTGCGCAAGTCCTGACTTCAAAAATTAAGAACATGTTGAGATGTACATATGCTAACAATGAACGAGACAAGATAATGAACATTAACATATGCAATTGTGCATAAAAAGAAACCAATGTGATTGCAAATTAGCAATACTATTACGATCAGTTTGAATGCTAGCCCATGGATTTTCTAAAACTCTCTAATCTTAAATCATTAATTTTTTACAACTTGGCAATTAAAATATTGGATTTATAGACTTATAGTCACCACTTTGTTACTAGCAAAATTATTAACTTGTCTTTTGCATATGCAATTGCATCTTTTTTCTTTTTCCCCCCCTTCGGATGCATGTGTGCGTATGTGGCGATAGAAGATGACAACATAAGTAAATATAGTCATATTAATTGCTGAAATAATACCTTTCATGTATATCCATATAAAAAATAGCTTCAGTTGACCAAGTCTTCATGATCCACATGATCCAGCAACCATAAATCATGTGGGGAGAGAGATGCAATATTTTACCTACCATTGTATTCTACTAAAAGTATTAATTAATATATACTTTTTAGGAAAATGTTATGCCATCATCATTGTAGATACTCGATAAGATCATGTTGGCAACGCTAAAATTGTTTAGACCATAGAGCATAGGCTATAAAGTATGGGCTTTCAATGTGACATTTTCTAGTCTATAAACAAAAGAGAGACTCATGAACACATGAACCAATCATTGCCAATCATCATGTGGGTCCCATGAAAACCTATATCTATGGCAAGATTCGAGAGAGAGGAAGGAATCTCTTGTATAGGGTAGTAGGTACGGGATATGATGACTATGGGCTGGCCTTATGGGCTTCAGAAATAACTATACTTTTGGATGGGCTTGATTTCATCTATTATCAATAATGGTCCCTTCCCCATATTTCTCCATCATATTGTGTAGTTCAGTCTTCTTCAAGATTCAATTCAGAAATAGCAAAAAAGAAAAAAGATGTCTTAGGATGGCCATGCATCAATTAGGATGACACATACAGATTGAGAAGTGGTCCAAAATTTTGCTCATTTTGCCAACTTAGATAGTAGACGGTGGAGACCAATCATGAATTGTACGGAGTTTCCAAATTCATATCTTTTGTCTAGTCAAATAAATAAAAATAAAAAGAAACACAAAACTTAAAGCAATTTTCCCCGTGTAAAGACATTATCAGGACTAGAAAGCCAATTTTCTTTCTTAAAATTTGTCAAGGGTCTATTACTGCAATCTAAATAAAATAAAAGTTTATTTATGGGCCCGAAGAAGCTTTAAAAGTGAGCTGCTATTAGTGGCCCAAGGGAACTGATCCATTTCGCGTCAACTTTAAGTCCCAGTGTACATCATAGGCCGTGACCTGTAGGCTTTAAGGTTGCTTAATGTTTGTTTAAGCCTATGAAAACCAATATAACCTAATAATTCTTGTAAATATAAAAGAAAAAAAAATGAAATTGAAGGTGATAGCCATATTTCTTTTCTACTCTATATAGTAGTACTTTTGAAACCCGGACCATTTTCATCAAATAAGATCATGAGCTACATGGAAATAGGAGTTGGTCTGTATTTTTATAATACTCTAGAATTATATACGCGCTGCTGGTAATGACAAAGGAGATGCTCAAAATTTTGAAAGATTTTTATACCTCTTTTAATAAGAAAACTATCTAATTGTCCACGTATATATAGCTAACTCTTGATATACAATCTAAAACATTTACCTGACCTCTTTTTGCCTTTTTTCTTATAAAAAGATCCCAACTAACTCATAAACTGTATACCTCTTGTCTAAATTTTCCTATCAAAATTGTATCCAGGCTCGAATTTTTCTAAGGGTTCTGTACGGAAAAAGTTATGAAGCGGTTGAAGTAAAGAAAGTAGAAGGTACTTCTATTATTTTCGAGCAAATAAAATTGTCTGTATCTCCAGAAAAACTACTTCCGATACTTTCTTAAATATTGATGTGGCACCTACGTGGAACAACTTTTATAAATTTTCAACTCCGTCTCGAAAATAGATTAGAAGTAGTGGAAATCTTATGTGGGTCCATTTGAAATTGAGAGGTAAGCTTGAAATTAGGATTCTTAGAACTCATCCGGTTGTAGAGAAGTATTGTAAGTAAGAAGTAGATCAAATAAGTAGCTTCTAAAATTATGGAGTATGATGTAGTGAAGTAACACTTATTTTGTTTGTTCTACAATATTTTGAAAGTGGTGAAAAATAGTATTTTCTTTCTCTTTATCCACTGTTTTTGTTTGGATAGTTATTATAAATATTATTAGAAAAAAAAAGGATCTTTCGGGATTTTGTTTAGAAATGGAGAATATTCATAATAATACAAAATTTACAATTTTGGGAAAATTGATGCCCCAAAAAACACACACACAAAAAGGATTTTAATCAATGTCTTGATCCCAAGTTGACTAGTCAAATGTCAAAAACACCCCTACATCTTTAAAGTTGTTGAACACCCACCCTAAAATATGGAAAATATTGGTTTTACCCTTCTAATTCATCTACATCCCTCCGAACCCACAACCCACTTCCTCCCTCAGCATCGCCACCCCTTCCACTGATGTATCAATGGTATGACCATACAAATTTACATTAAGCACTAAGCACGAATTATGTGAACAGCATCGACTGGTATATCAAAATATATAGTAGTGTGATAAATTATCCATATTCCGTCTTTGAGGTGTACACCCCCACCCCCACCCTCCCTCTTGAGGTGTACATTCTTCCCCTTTTGAGGTATAAATGTTGCATTAAATCTAATTATGGGCACATATGTTAAATTATTGTGTAATGCTATCTTTAAAGTCAACCCGCATAATGTGATCAATCAACTAATTGAGTTAATGTGTATTTAAATATATTATGAGCTAATTGTGTAGATACCAGATTGCAAATCTAATTTGATGAAGGCCAAATTAGAAAATAACAATATCTATATAAATGGGTTATGGTCCCTAATCTAAGGGTGACGTTCTCTGTTTTTCTTAATCCCTATCTAGAGAGAAACAAAAGGAGAGAACCTTTAGATTAGAAGATCACAAACCCTAATTTAGAATTTCTTCATGGATTTAGGTATGCTTCCGCTAATTCTTCTTGTTAATCTCATCTTTGAATTAATCATGGTTCTTAATTATATTATATGATTAAGATCGAATAAGGATTACAAGTGGTATCAGAGCCACCGTGATTTATTCTTAGGGATCTAAGTTAAAGATGAAGAAGTTAGGGTTTTGATCTTAATTTTGTTTTATTAAGATCTGTTGCACGTTTGCACTGTAGCGTGCATCTTTTTGTTAAAACTCTATTTTGGTTCAATCTGGATCAAATTCTTGATCCAAATTGTGCGCAATTGTATTGTTTGGCCGTCAGTCACTGGTCTCTTCACCGACGATCTAGTGGCTGGCGGAAATGTCAAATGAAAACAGCGACGGCGACAATCAGGAAACCCTAGGGTTTTAACCCTAGGGTGCAGGAGCTTAAACGGCGGCAGCCATCAAGAACGAAACCCTAAGGGGTGAAAGAATTAGGGCACATGAGGTTACCTGAATTTAGGCGAGCCTTGGTTAGGTTACAGACGAACTTCGTCAGCTACGTCAGCAAGCGAGTTTCATCGGCAAAACCGCAGGTGAGTCTAACTCAGGCGAGCTCTAAGCTCATTCAGGCGAGCCTCGTCGACTACCTTAGCACGCGAGCTCGAAGCTCAGTTGCAGGCGAGCTTCGTCGGCTATCTCAACAGGCGAACGTCATTAGCATAGCTACAGGAGAGCTCGATCCTCATTCAGGCGAGCTCGAAGATCAAGTTAGGCGAGCTTGAGTTTTCGATTCAGGCGAGCTTCTTCGGCATAGTAGCAAGCGAGCTTGAATTCGAAATTACAGGCAAGCATCGTCGATTAAAAAACTAAAGGTGAGCTTCGTCGATTTTGTTAGGCTTGCAGGCCGAAGCCCACTTAAGTTTTTATTTTGTGCCTGAAACTAATTAATGTATGGATTATTTGAATTGCTCAAATAATTTATTAAGTTGTAGGCCTTATTAAGTTATAGAAGTTTTTCTTATTAATTAAGTTATGGGCCTCCTTAAGTTATGATCCTTTCTTTAGCTTAATTAAATAGAAAAAAACTTATGGGCCTTTTATTAAGCTGTGGAAATTCTTTTTTTTAATTTGAATTAAAATATTTAATTTGAATTAAATTGGTAGTTAATTAATTATTTAATTTAAATAATATGACAATAAGGTATTAAGTTTGTCTCTTATTCTAAATGATTAATTAAAACAAGATGTTGCCAAAGTAACCTCTCTTGTGTAAATTGTTCATGAGGATGTTAGATATTTGTGGGTATGTTTTTATGTAAATATTTAATCGGTCCAAAGGAAGGTTAATATTTATTTAGATTGCATACACGTCTGCGCTGATAAACGCGTGATAATTTTAAGGTTTACATGTGAATAATGAATAAATCCAAAGATATTTTTATTATTTAACATGTGTTGTTGTCAGGAATTGATCATTGCAACAAGGTATCACTTACAATTAATATTACTGCCCAAAGACTTGATATTAATGTTGTGCTAGATATCTTGAGATAGGATTTGTCATTATTTGAATTTTATTGATTACTAATTATAGTTAATAATGTGAACATCTTTTGTTTATTTCAGCTAATGCATCTACTGCAACAATTTCTATTAACATCAATTCAATTCTCATGCTAAATGGGACAAATTTTAAGGTTTGGAAAGAGAACATTCTAATTGAGGCTGCATGGATCTAGATCTTGCATTAAGAACTGAACAACCCCAACTTCTCACTACGGATAGCACTCTTGATGCAAAGAAGGAGCATGAGAAGTGGGAGCGTTCAAATCGCATGAGTCTAATGATCATTAAGCGTGGCATTCCGGAAGCCTTCAGGGGCATAGAATCCGAAGGGATTACTAAAGCCAAAGATTTCTTTGCCAAAATTGAGAAACGTTTTTTTTAAAAACGATAAGGTAGAAACAAACACGCTTTAGCTCGCTTGATTTCGATGAAGTATAAAGGCAAAGGAAATATCAGGGAGTTCATCATAAAGATGTCTCATATTGCTTCAAAACTTAAGGCACTTAAACTCAATCTATATGATGAGTTACCGATGCATTTGGTTCTGCTATCTCTTCATGCACAATTTAATCAATTTAAGGTCAGTTGTAACTGTCAAAAGTAGAAACGGACTCTGAATGAGCTCATTTCATATTGTGTGCAAGAAGAAAACAGGTTGAAGAAAGATAAGACTAAAAGTGCTCATTTGGCCTGTGTCTCTAAGGATAATGACAAGAAAATGAAGACTGATAATGAAGCTGCTAAGGGTTCAGTTCAAAAGAAACAACATAAGGATGATCAGTGTTGTTTTTTTTTTCAACAAGGCTGGATACATAAAGAATGATTGTACCAAATATCATGCCTGGCATGTTAAGAATGGTATGTTCCTTATTTTTGTCTGTTCTGAGGTTAATTTAGATTCAGCACCTAGAAACACTTGGTGGTTAGACAGTGGTGCTACTACTCACATAAGTGTTTTTTATGCAGGATTTCTTGAGCTACCAAAAGCCAAGTGATGGTAAAAGACACATCTTTATGGGCGATAGACAATTGGTAGACGTGAAAGCAATTGGGCACTTTAAGTTGCTATTAGGAACTGGTTTCTATTTGGATTTAAAAAATACTTTTGCAGTACCATCTTTTAGACGAAATTTGATTTCTGTTCCTGTATTGGACAAATCAAGTTATTATTATTTATTTGGAAACAATCAATTCAGTTTATCTTTAAATTCAAATGTTGTGGGAACTGGTTTCTTGAGTACTTATGACAACCTATATTTGCTTGATACAATTACTTTTTATAATAAAACCTTGCATGTAGAATCACGTGATACTAAATGAAAATTAAATAAAAAAATTCAGCGACATTATGGCATAAGCGCTTGGGTCATATCTCAAAAGGTAGAGTTGAGCGTCTTGTGTCTGATGGCATTTTGGATTCCCTTAATTTTTCAAATTTTGATGTACATAATGTTGAATGTGTCAAGGGAAAACAGACCAAAGTTAAGAGATTATGTGTCAATAGATCTTCAGAAGTCTTAGAATTGATACATACAGATATTTGTAGGTCATTCCCTATAGCATTGTGGAATGGTCAATAATATTTTATATCATTCGTAAACGATTGCTCACATTATAGATACCTATATCTCATTCATGAGAAATCTGAATCTCTGGACGTGTTCAAAGATTTTAAACCTGAAGTTGAGAATCAACTCAACAAAAAGATTAAACTGTTAGATCTGATCGTGGTGATTAGTACTACAACAGATATGATGGTTCAGGTGAATAACCTTCAGGGCTATTTGCTAAATACCTAGAGGAATATAGTATTATCCTATAGTACACCATGTCAGGGTCACTTAACATAAATGGTGTAGCTGAAAGACGAAACAAGACTCTTAAGGATATGGTAAGAAGTATGATTACTCATTCTTCTTTACCAGAGTCACTCTAGAGAGAAGAATTAAAGACAACAGCTTATATTCTGAACAGAGTACCAAGTAAAGCAGTTACAAAAACACCTTATGAATTTTGGACTAGTCAAAAGCCTAGTTTAAAACACTTATACATTTAGAGAGTCCATCTGAGGTCAGGCCTTATAGGCCAAATGAAAAGAAATTGGACTCTAAAACAGTTAGTAACTACTTTATTGACTACTCTAAACGATCTAGGGGCTATAAGTTTTATGATCCCACACTCAGGACTATTTTTGAGACGGGAACATCAATATTATTTGAGGATGTTGAGTTTGGGGGGAGAAATAAGGTTAGAGACATTATTTTTGAGGAGGAATTGGCTTCAGATCCAATCCATACTATAACTTTTGACAATATTCAGGTTCCTATACCTATTATTGATCAAGAAATAAATTTGGAACATCAAGAAGACAATATTGAATAACTCCCTATTCCAGAAAAACAAACTCAACAACCTTAAGAACCAGTACCATTACGGAGATCTATGAGAGAAATGAGAAATGCTATCCCAGATGATTATATTGTATTTCTCCAAAAATATGAGGAAAATAATGGAATGATGGATGATGATCCAATCAACTTCCATCAGGCCATGAAAATTTCTAACTCTCAAAAGTGGATTGATGCTATGAATGAAGAGTACATGTCTATGCAAGATAATAAGGTTTGAGTACTTGTTCCATTACCAGAAGGTGCAAAACCAATTGGTTGTAAATGAATATTTAAAACCAAGCGGTATGCAAATGGTAATATAGAGAGGTATAAGGCACGTCTTGTAGCAAAAGGCTATACCTAAGACATCAATTATACATAGACTTTCTCTCCGGTTTTATCAAAAGACTCTTTTAGAACAATAATGGCACTTGTTGTATCACTTTGATCTTGAGTTACATCAGATGAATATTAAGACTGTATTTCTCAATGGGGACATTGATAAAATGATCTATATGATGTAACCAGAAAACTTTGTGTCAGGAGACCCAAAAAATATGGTTTGCAAATTAAAAAAAATTCATCTATGGGCTCAAGCAAGCTTCTCGTCAATGGTATCATAAGTTTTAACAAGTAATTATCTCGTTCAGTTTTGAGATGAATATTGTTGATGACTGTGTATATCACAAGTTTAGTGGGAGTAAGTATATTTACCTGGTTCTGTATGTCGATGACATATTGGTTGCCACTAATGATATAGGCATATTGCACGAAACCAAGAGATTTCTACAAAAAATTTTAAGATGAAAGATCTTGGGGGCGCCTCTTTTATATTAGGAATCCAGATACATCCCGCATCAGACTTCTACTAATAGAGGGTGCCTTTTGCTAAACGAAATTCTTCAAGATCGTTCTCGACATATAGCTTGGATTATCACAAAAGAGTTATATCAATAAAGTACTCAAAAGGTTTGGCATGCAAGATTACAGAATAGGTGACATCCCTGTTTCTAAATGAGACAAGTTCAGTCTAAATCAGTGCCCTAAAGGTAACCTTAAAATTCAAAAAAATGCAAATGGTTATCTATGCTTCAGCTATAGAAAGTCTAATGTATGCTCAGGTGTGTACGCGTTCGGATATTGCGTACATTGTTGATATGTTAGGCAGATACTTAAGCAACCCTGGTATGGACCATTGGATAGCAGTGAAAAGGGTTATGAGGTACCTGCAAAAAACAAAAGATTATATGCTCACATACAGAAAATCAGAACAGTTGGAGGTCATTGGGTACTCTGATTCTTTGCTGGATGCCAAGATAGCCGAAAGTCTACATCAGGCTATATTTATATGTTAGTTGGAGGAGCTATATCATGAAAAAGTATCAAACAGATACTTGTAGCTTCCTCCACTATGGAAGCAAAGTTTGTAGCTTGCTACGAGGCATCTAATCATGGAATATAATTATAAAATTTTATCACTGGACTATACATTTTGGAAAATGTTGAAAGACCACTTAAATTATTTTGTGATAATAAATCACCAGTGATGTATTCCAATAACAACAGGAGCTCATCTAAGTCAAAGCACATTAACATTAAGTTCCTAGTTGTGAAAGAAATGATGCAGAGTGGACAAATGTCCATAGAGCATATTAGGACAAACTCAATAATAGCAGATCCTCTTACAAAAGGATTGTCACCCAAGGTCTTTCATGAGCACACTGCTCATATGAGTGTTGTATTATTTGAGAATATCATGATTTAGTGGGAGTTTGTAATTTTTTGGTGTTTTATGTTTCTTTTTTTTTATTTGATCAGAATAAAGTATTCAGTTTAGACATTCTGTTATAGTATGTTTAGAATTGACCTCACTAAAGTTTAAGGTAGGACCAGTTAAAAATAGACATGTACAGATCACATTGTATGTAATTTTTATGCTACACATCCATGATTGATCTATGTCATTTAACTGTATTGGTATATGTGACCATTGATAGGTTTAGTCACGATAAATGTGACGAATGCTGATTTGATCCTATATAAATATAGTCAATGGACGAGATTGTTTAAAAATGCCCTTATTTGTGATAGTAATTTTTTGAGCTCATAAGGTTATACACACTTTAAGGAAACATATGGTGCCCAAGTGGGAGATTGTTGGATTAAATCTAATTATGGACACATATGTTAAATTATTGTGTAATGTTATCTTTAAAGTTAACCTGCATATATAGAGTGATTAATCAAAATTGGGTTAATGGGTATTTACATATATCATGGGCTAATTGTGTAGATACCATATTGCAGGTCTAATTTGATGAGGGGCCAAATTAGAAAATAACAATATATAAAGGGGTTATGGTCACTAATCTAAGGGTGACTTTCTTTGTTTTTCTTAATCCCCATCTAGAGAGAAACAAAAGGAGAGACCTTTTAGATTAGAAGATCTCAAACCCTAATCCAGAATTTCTTCGTGGATTAAGGTATGCTTCCGCTAATTCTTCTTGTTAATCTCCTCTTTGAATTAATCATGGTTCTTAATTATATTGTATGATTAAGATCGAATAAGGATTACAATAAACTGAAGCTACTCATGTAAGTTAAAATCCTAATGCCTTCTATTTTAATCTACATTGATGTAGATCTCATGCTATGTTGTTATTAGATTGTGGTTCTACGAATTGAAGAGGTTACAAATGAAGAAGCAATAAACATCTATTAGGCCCGTGAGGAGCAAAGGGAACAACTATCAATATTGCCAATCAGTTTGCTCCAATTACAAAGTTTTGTAAAATGCCAGAATCGTTCCTTTAATTGTTAAATACCTCCCAAAAAATAAATGACTTCAAATTTCAAATTAAAATTTATAAAACTACCACGACATCTGTTATGTTTTTAAAATTACTGTATAGCTTTATCATTACTAATAGTAGTTATATTTGGTAAGCTGTCATCCATCCATTAATCTCCAATTCAGTTGTGTAGTTTAGTTTCATGATATTCATAGCTGAAGACACTCGCAACACGTGTAGTTGCAACAAGCAAAATCAATGCCAACTATTACAAGCTTCTAAATAAATGTAAGGACAAATTTTTAAAATAAACCGTTTTTTAATATTAATAAGCAAAATCGACCTCTTAGAATTTTATTCAGCAAAACCGACTGCACGGGACTACTAGTCCCGTGCAGTCTCTCAAAGCCCAAAAAGCCCATCGACTTCCTCCTCTCCCCCTCCCAGTCCCTCTCCCTCTTCACCCTCCTCCGCCCTCTCCCTCTCCTCCCTCCTCCCCCGCGAGGCCCACCAGCTCCATGGCCTACCCCCAATCCCCCGAGCAGCCACCGTCCGCCTCCACTCCCCCCGCCTCAAATAACATCCTGCCGGAAAAAAGCCCTGGTCGACGCGGTGGGCGTTGGTGAGGAGAGCTCGAATAGGTGGGGGAGAGGCCTCTGAGGTGGCCGTGAAGGTCTCGTAGAAGGCGCGGGTGGCGAGGGAGGGAGGGGGCTGAGCGCGACGTCGACGAGGGCGAGAGTGGGGCCAACTGGGCCGAGGCGGAGGAGGGCCGCCAGAGAAGCTTATATCCGGCCAGGGAGGAGGGGGAGGGAAGGGATAGGGTCTGGAGGAGGAGTTGAAGGAGGGTTGGACATGTGGAAGGCCTCGAGCTAGCGGGGTCGTGATGGTGGCATCCTGAAAAACCGGCGGGGCGTCGCATCCTAGTTGATTGGGAGGGGGTTTGAGAGGGGAAATATGAGGGTTTTGCGTAGCAGATGCCCATTTTTCAGGAGAGGTAGAGGGTGGAGGAGGGAGGAGAAGGAGAGTGCCTGGGAGGGGGAGAGGAGGTCATTGGGGTTTTTGGGTTTTGGGAGAACTGCACGGGACTAGCAGTCCCGTGCAGTCGATTTTGCTGAATAAAAGTGTAAGCGGTCGATTTTGCTTATTAATATTAAAAAATGGTCTTTTTCAAAAATTTGTCCTAAATGTAAATGGGATACCCCACATCTTTTTCCATCTCCATCATCTTTTTTACACAAACACGAACAGAATTTTAGTTTTGAACGCACATCACTGATGATTGTCTCAAGTTGGTCGTCACTAAGCTCCAGTGCTAAAAAGATCAAGAGGAAAACACTCAATGAAATGAGTACACTTTTGCTCGTTGAATACGCCAAAGAAGGTAATAGGATTTAAGTATGCGACAATACGAATAATTTAGAGAATTTTTGTTTCGTTTTGTTTTGTTTTATTCTTTTAGTCGATCGACTAAAAGAGAGATTTTATTATGCGCTTCACCTAACTTGATCTTTATTGACTAAACTGAATCAAAGCATATAATGTGACACACTGACTCTACACCTAATTATGTTTTTACTGATAGTTCTATATTGACATACCCAAAAATTAATCATTTACCTTGAGTAAGGTTGTTACCTTATCTATTGTAATCTTTTTTTTTCATATATATAAAAATAAAGAAAGCTAAAATTTTGAAATATATGTTTGTATTTCCATTACGTGTAGTTCTATTATTTAACTTTAAAATAATTAAATAATTAAATGATAAATATGAAGAGTACTAGAATTTCTTAGGGAAGGGTAAGGGTCTTCAATGGTGTCGACATAGGACATACACAAGCTTGAGATCATGTCACGTAAACAAACACTTGTTAGAGCCTAGTTCATAAGCTAAAATATTGATTAACCAACATAGCTCAGCTAAATATATCCTTAAGATAAATCACAGTTACCAGCCAATGAAAGTGAAGGAAATATGACGGTAAAGAACCATTATAAATGAGAGAAAAGCTTTTATATATATATATATATATATATATATATATATATTATATATATATATATATATATATATATATAGTATATATATATATATATATACAACTATGGTAAAGCTTAAAAGTGGGATCACCTAACTACCTAAAGTATTGCCCTTACTCTTCTTGTTAGAGAGGCACTAGAGGCACTAGAGGCACACTCTCCACCACACCTCCAACCACACCTCCCCTCCTGCTACAGTGCACCGGGGGCCACTTGAGATTTAAATTTTAAATCTCAAGTGGGCCCCGGTGCACTGTAGCAGGAGGGGAGGTGTGGTTGGAGGTGTGGTGGAGAGTGTGCCTCTATCATTTCTCTTCTTGTTATTCCGTACTCATGTTGACAAGCCACGTTTTGGATTTTTTTTCATAGACGGGTAGTTTTATTCATCACATGCCACTTTGTTCCTAAGCATCAAATGAGGGATTATTGCTACATGTATCACTAAAGTATGTCACATGTTATTTATATTATTTAAAATTCTAACTTAATCGTGATATTCCATCTTCCAACACTTATTGTCCTTAAGAGTAATAAAAGTCAAAGCTTATTTCTTTTCGTCGTTTAGCTTTACTTCTTACCTATACTTACATAACCTATTGTCCTTATAATGATGAAATTCAGCTAGTTTCTTCTCATTATTCGACCTGACTATGCCAACAAAGTGTTGTTGCCTTCACAAAGCTGATGAAATTCCTTTGTTTAGCATTCGGTTCTTTAAGGTTAAAAAGCAATATTTATTTCTTTTGATAATTCCTGTTGTTCAAATCTCTACCGGATATTATTAACTATTAGTTTGCATGTACATGTATAATACAACCTCAATATATACCGCATATATTGATCGGTAACACTGAAAAGAAACCATCAATATTAATTGGGTAAATTAATTGATTGATCGAGCGGCATATATTTGGATTATGTGAGGCTTAAGTGTCTAATCGGTATTGTTATATTTATCATTTTATCATGGATGGAGACATATATAAAGTGGTATCGGTAGGTAAAGTGGTCGCCGAGGAAATTGCATTTCATACATTGTTAACTATTTTCACCATTAGTTGGATTCAAACTTCTCCTGTTACTAAATGTTTGTCACCATGCTAAATTTTAGCATATAAGAAATGGGTGATCTCAATGGGCTAGTGTAGCTCACCCTTTTATTACCATCTTTTTCAGATCAAGAGGGAGCATAAATAGAGGATTGTTGCAAGAAAACTTTGGATATAATTCTTATCAATAGGCTTGTATACAAAGCTTGAGAAGGAGAAGCGTGTTATGTAATATATACGTGAAATAGTAATAAAAGAAAAAATTGGTTGTTTATATTGTAAAATTTTACGTCTCACACTCCAAAATTAGGTTTTGATAATAATATGTCTAAGTTTAGGGTGTGAGAGAATTGGTATTAGAGCATAGGTTGACAGACCTAGTTAAAGCTAGGATAGGATCCTCAAGCTGTAGGTTATGAGTCTATCCTAAACATATTATACCTTTTATTATTAACCAATGTTGTGTTGTAGGAAATAGCTAATTCAGCAAATAATGCTACCGAAAGTAATGATTCAAATGGACCATGTCATTGTGGTAGGATGTTTACCAACTAGGAAGTCATGGATATTGTAGCACAAAGGGACGCCTATATTTGGGAGAGTTTAAATTCAGTAATAATGTTCTAAAACACAGATGTGATGTTAGAAAAGGTTGAGATTCATTTCTAACTGACTAAAAATGAAAAGTTAGCACTTTTTTTTTGGTAAATGAAGAAATTTTATTCCTCACCAAATGTGGAAAAATGTATATACAAACAAGAAACTCATAAAGTGTATGAGTTAACAAACTATAAAAGCAACAAAGCTCAAAGAAAAACCTGAGCTTAACAGGAAGAACAACTATCTTCTAAGTATTTATGCACACCTCAAGGTAAAGAGTTTGAACTGAGATTATATATCAGTAAACTCCCATCCATGCACCTGACTCCTCACAAGCATATATTAACTGTATTGCCTTTCATTCCCTAGCTCTCCAACGTGAGGAGTACAACATCTGTAGAACCAAATTACAGAGTGATGAACCAAGCTCTAATCTCCTCCAAAGCAGGGCAATTAAGGGAGATAGTCATAATATCCATTTTAATCACCATAACAATCTGATCTGTGCTCTTAGCCACCTGCTTAAAGGTTCTGTTATTCATCTCCTTCCATAAGGAGTATATAGTAGAAGATAAGGCTATCCTCTTCACCTTTTGCTTGGGACCCTTTCCTCTAAGCTTACAGCTGAACCAATCAATCAGATTATTCCATTCGCAAGTCCTCCATCTAAACTGAAGTCATTCCATTATTTCATTCCACACAACTTGCGAAAATTTACATTGGAAGAATAAATGATCTCTCGTTTCAGGAGCTGTGTCATTGCATAAACAACATTGAGCACTTTGAATGATGCCTCTCCTCATCAATCTATATCTTGTAAGCAGTCTGTCATTGACTGCTAGCCAAGAGATAAAACAGTGCTTTGGCAAACTTGAGTTAGAAGGTATTATACAAGAGCGTACACCTTAGCTCAAGAAAACCATAACCGTAGGAACTATATTGCACAGCTACGAGTTGAAAAGTTAAATGTACTTGATGAACTAGAAAATACAAAAAGGAACAACAATCAGGAAATTATAATGATCCAATCAAGTTCGGAGGAAGATTCTTTGTCAATGGCGATAACTAGTGACCTTAGGTATAAAGTGCATAATTTTGGATGAAAAAGGCCCCGCCGTACTCAAGAAAATAATCACAAAAGTCATATTAATGTCGATCTCAACATTTTAGGTCAGATTTTGGCGATGATTACGCAACTTGTACAAAACCAAGGAGTCAGATGCATTGAACCAGAAAGGAAGCAAACCATAATAGAAAATATTAAACAATTGGAAATGGAAGAAGATAAAGCTCTTGAAAGATTCCTAAAGTTCAATCAGCCAAAGTTCTTAGGTGACCCCGAAGATGAAAAAGCGAGACTAAGGCTAAAAATAAACATAGAAAGTATTTTTATTACACTGCATTATGATAAGGAAAAAAAAGTTTCTTATGTAGTATTCCAACTACAAGGAGCATCATGTATTCATGTGAATGGTGAAGGATGGTTGATGAAAAATGAACACAAGAAAATACACCATGCATATGGGCAAACTTTGGTAATGAATTTAATGATGAATATTTTTCCTCGATTGCTATGGGAAAACGGGAGGAAGAATTCATCTCCTTGAAATAAGAAAATATGAATATTGCACAATATGCCACAAAATTTAAAAAGTTGATAAAGTTTGCTAAGAATATAGTTGATACTAAGGATCGCAAAATCAGAAAAGTTATCAAAGGTTAAGAAACAAAATTCAAGATGCAATGATAGCTTCAGAAATTTCTACCAACGCAAGAGCAATAGAATTAACATTTAAAATTGACAAACGAAAGGATGAGCAGAAAACCCAAGGACAATCTTCAAAGATAAGACATGCCCCTAGTTGCTAGAAGGATAAAGGGAAATATGATGCTAAGAAAGCTAAAATTGATGACGCCTTACCACAAAATAGGGTAATTCTCAGAATTACACCTACTATGACAAGCCGAGATATACTGAAGATCAATGCTGGAAGAAGGCAAAAAAATATACCTTATGTGGTGAGGAAGGCTGCTTCATCAAGGACCATCCAAAAACACCAAGAAAAGCTAACCAATGGTGGTAAGATACTGAGGAAAATAAGCCTCGTATGTTTGGAATGGCTTGGGCGTTAGATGGGAAGGAAGATGCAAACACTTCTTCATTGATAGAAGGTACACTCCTGATTTAAAATAGGCTTGCTAAAGTTTTGATAGATCCTGAATCAACACTTTCCTACATTGTACCTCAATTTACAAAGTTTATTGATAAGGACATAAATAAATTACCTTACAGGTTGGAGGTGAGTACACCTTTAAGTGGTAACCTCATCATTGACTAAGTGTACAAGGCCAATGATGTTAAAGTCAGTAGCAAGAATTTTCAAGTGAACTTAATATTTCTACCTATTAAAGAATTTGATGTGCTATTAAGCATGTATTAGTTATCCCAACATCATGCCCACATGAACTATCCAGCGAAGATAGTGAGATTCTATCCGCTTTGGATAATTGATGGTTGAATTTAAAGAAGGAAGAGAAATGTCACCTAAACTTATTTTAAGAGTAAAAGCTCGGAAATTATTATGGAAGGGACAAAAGGGTTATCTAGCTTATATCATGATTAATCCAACCAACAAAATAAAAGTAGATGAAGTTCCTATTATGAAGGAATATCCCGTCATATTTCCTAAAGAATTAACATCCTTACCTCTCGGTCGAGAAATTTAATTTAGTATTGAATTAGTTCCAGGAGTGACCCTAATATCAAAAACTCCGTATAAGATAACACCTGCAAAATTAAAAGAATTAAAACTACAACTACATGAATTACTTGATAGAAATTTTATTCGACCTAGTACATCACCATTACTATTTGTAAAGAAAAACGATGGATCATTGAGAGTCTATATAGATTACATAGGCCTAAATAATCTAACAATAAAGAATAAATATCCTTTCCCTCTTATTGATGAATTGTTTGATCAGTTACAAGGATCAAGAGTATTCTCAAAATTAGATTTAAGGCAAGGCTATTACCAATTAAATATTTAGGAAGAAGATGTTCATAAGACTGCATTTAGAACAAGATATGGGCATCATGAGTTTGTAGTTATGCCTTTCGGATTAACCAATGTGCCAGCTGCCTTCATAAATCTAATGCATAGAGTGTTTAAATCATATTTAGACCAATTTGTTGTTATATTTATTGATGACATTCTGGTTTACCCAAATCCGCAAAAGAACATGTACAATATTTGCATCAAGTACTACAAACCTCAGTGCTCATAAGTTATTTGTTGAGTTTAGCAAATGTGAATTTTAGTTGCCCCAAGTATCAATTCTTGGACATGTAATTTTGCTGAAGGAATTAGTGTGGATCCATCAAAGGTAGAAGTTGTGATTTCTTGGAGCAACCCAAGAATGTAGAAGTAAGAAGTTTTCTAGGGTATTATAGGTGTTTTATTAAAGATTTCTCAAAGATTGCTGCACAATATCAAATTTGACTTAAAAGAAGAAGCCATTTAACTGAGACGATAAATATGAGAAGAGTTTTCAAGAGTTGAGAAAGTAATCAACAACTGCTCTGATCTTAGCCATGCCGATAGGAATAAAAAGTTGTAATATAAATGGATGCCTCAAAAGAAGGATTGCATTGTATATTAATGGAGAACGGAAGAATAATAGCATACACCTCAACCAAATTAAAGCCTTAAGAGGAAAATTATCCCATACATGATCTAGAACTAGGAACCATGATATTTACTCTAAAAAAATGGGGACACTACTTGTACGGGGTGACATTTGAGGTATATACAAATCATAAAAGTCTAAAATATATACTTACTCAGAAAGATTTAAACCTAAGGCAAGTTGGTGGATGGAATATTTAAAGGACTATGATTGTACTATTAATTATTATCCTGACAAAGCTGTTGTGCGCGGCGGAAGCTTTCTAGGGCAACACGAACAATAACTAGAACTAAACCACAAACAATATGCAAACCACAATCACAGCAAGAACACACAATTTACGTGGTTCGGCAAGTTGCCTACGTCCACGGGGCAAAGGGGGGGGGGAGTTCTTCCACTAGAAATCAAGAGAATACAAATAGGGTTACAAATCTCTCAGACCAAACCCTAAAACAAAGCTCTAGATCTCTCAAAGCTCTCTCCCAATTGGATGCAATGATTCTCTCTCTTTGGCTGCCCAAATTCGTCCAACCTCTACCCTAAACAAACAGGTTTAGGTATATATAGAACTTACAAAACGAACCGGGTCGAAAACCTGAAAAACTGATATCCGCTTCGTCGGTCGACCGGCCCGGTCGACCGCGATCAATTCCGGTCGACCGGCCCGGTCGACCGACCAGCTCTCAGTAGAAAACCCAAACTCCAGAGAACCGTCGGTCGACCGCACCGGTCGACCGATCTCCTTCCAGACGCACAGGAAGCCTTGTACACGAATGCGGTCGACCGGACCGGTCGACCGCCGCCTGTTTTTCCTGATTCTGCTGCTGATGCTGAAATTCCTTCAATTCTCCACCTCGGCGAATGTTTCCACCAAAACTGAGCCGACACCAAACCATCCAATAGTTCCTCAACAGGTCCAGGAACAATACTCGAGCTGAAACACGATCTCCCCCCATCTTGATCAACTGATCAAACCGGCTGCATCTAAAGACTGCCTACGTATCCTCTTGCCCAAGGAATCAAGCCGAACGTAGTTCATATTAATGGCCTCCAAAGGCCTCAGCACTGAAGGATGTTCAAAAGCTTCAAACAATGACCAAATTTCACTCCTGAAACAACTTTGGTCAACATATCTGCAGGGTTGTCATTTGTGTGGACCTTCTCCAATATGACATCTCCATCATCCAAGACGTCCCGTACAAAGTGGAATCTGACGTCGATGTGCTTCGTGCGCGCATGATAAACCTGGTTCTTCGCCAAATAGATAGCCGACATACTATCACAATATATCCGAATAGTCTCCTGTGCAATCCCCAAGTCCTCCAATAATCCACGCAACCATAAAGCCTCCTTAATAGCTTCAGTAACTGCCATATACTCTGCCTCTGTAGTAGAGAGAGCCACTGTGGACTGAAGCGTGCAACGCCAACATACAGGTGCACCTGCCAATGTAAAAGCATAACCTGACGTAGACCGGCGTTTGTCAAGATCTCCAGCATAATCTGAATCCACATAACCAATACAAGCCTGCCCGTCCTTCTCATCCTTCTGAAACACTAAACCAACATCCACGGTGCCTCGAACATACCGTAGAATCCACTTCACGGCCTCCCAGTGACCCTTCCCGGGGTCATGCATGTATCTCGATACCATGCTCACGGCCTGTGACAAATCTGGCCTCGTACACACCATCGCATACATCAAGCTACCTACTGCACTAGCATATGGGACCTTCGACATATAATCTCTGTCCTCAACTGAAACAGGTGACATCAACGCTGAAAGCTTGAAGTGGGGAGCCAATGGTGTGCTAACTGCTTTTGCATTGCCATCAAAGCTGAATTTCTTCAACATCTTCTGCAAGTAGCTCTTCTGTGTAAGCTTCAATTTCCCCTTCACCCTGTCTCGCTCGATCTCCATACCCAATATCTTCTTTGCCTCTCCAAGATCCTTCATCTCAAACTCGGATGATAACTCCTCTTTCAGCTTTCGAATAGCCGAAGAATTCCTGGAAGCAATAAGCATATCATCAACATATAAAAGCAAATATATGAGCTCACCATCCTGTAGCTTGTGCATATAAACACATGGGTCATATGGGCTCCTTGTGTACCCTCGGCCAATCATAAAGCCGTCGAATCTCTTATACCACTGTCTTGGTGACTGCTTCAAACCATAAAGAGACTTCTTCAGCTTACAAACCAAATTTTCCTTTCCTGCAGCTTTGAAACCCTGTGGTTGTGTCATGTAGATCTCCTCATCTAAATCACCGTGTAGAAAGGCTGTCTTCACATCCATCTGGACCAAATCCAAATCCAACTGTGCCACCAACGCCAATAAAATCCGAATCGACGAATGCTTCACAACGGGTGAAAATACCTCGTTGTAATCAATGCCCTCAAGCTGTGCATATCCCTTGGCAACTAATCTGGCTTTGAACCGAATGTCCCCAATAGAAGATCCCTCCTTCTTCGCATATACCCACTTGCAACCAATAGCTTTCTTACCCTTAGGTAGATGTGCAAGTGTCCAAGTGTCGTTCTTCTGAAGAGACCGCATCTCCTCCTCCATAGCTTCCCTCCACCTGATCGAATCGGGGCTAGACTCTGCCTCCCTGAATGTGGCTGGAACCATATCATCAACGACCTCCACTGATAATGCATATGCGACCATGACATCATTATACCTAGCTGGCCGACGAATCTCTCTCCTCGGTCTATCTGCTGCAATGGTCCTCTGAACATGACCCTGTTCCTGAGTCCCATGATCTACTGTATCCTGTATCTGCCCATCTGTCATCTCATCTCCTCCCAGTGTCACCTCTGTAGGAGCCTCAATGGATACAGTGTTCTCTGGAGTGGGTGGAGTCACATCATCCTCCACCTGCTGCGATATCTCTCCTGTCTGGTCTCCCTCCACCTGCTGAGGGGTTCGAGGCCTCATCATGTACGCCTCGTCAAATGTGACATCTCTGCTAATAACTATCTTCTTGTCCTGTGGATCCCATAACTTGAAGCCTTTGACTCCATCTCTAAATCCCACAAAGACTGCTTTCCTCGCTCTCGGATTTAATTTACCATCACTGACATGATAATAAGCTGGACACCCGAATATCCGAAGCGACTCATAGTCACTAGCCTCCGAACCAAACCAACGCTCCAAAGGAGTCTTCCCGTCTATCGCAGTGCACGGCAACCTGTTCACAAGATGGCTCGCATAAACCAACGCCTCGGCCCAAAAAGATCTAGGCAATCCACTCTGCGTCATCATACACCGCACCTTCTCCAGCAAGGTACGGTTCAATCTCTCAGCCACCCCGTTCTGTTGCGGTGTCTCTCGAACTGTGAAGTGTCTTCTAATGCCGTGATCCCGGCAAAACTGCAGAAACGGATCACTCTTGTACTCTCCACCGTTATCTGAACGTAGAGTCTTCACCTTTCTACCTGTCTGCAGCTCCACTTTCTTTTTCCACTCCACAAAAATATCCAGGACCTGATGTTTATGCTTCATCGGGTATACCCAATTCCTCCTGGAATAATCATCAATGAAAGTGACAAAATAGTTGGCCCCACCAAGAGATGTGTTCTTGGAAGGACCCCAAACGTCCGTGTGAATATAATCCAATGTACCTTGGGTGTTATGAACAGCGGTGCCGAACTTCACTCTAGTCTTCTTCCCAAGTACACAATGCTCACACAATTCCATCTTGCAGGTCTTAGCACCTTTCAATAGCCCCTGTTTAGCCAATGACTGTAGGGACTTATCTCCTGTGTGTCCAAGTCTCATGTGCCATAAGGTGGTAGTGTCCTCCTCTGTAGTGATAGAAGCTGCCAGACCCCCTGTAACTGTCTTGCCCTTCAAGTAGTATAGGTAGTTTTCCCTGACACCTCGCATCACCACCATAGAACCCTTCGTGACCTTCACTGTAGCATCCTCTAAGATCACTCGATATCCTGCTGCCTCCAAAGTCCCAAGAGAAATGATGTTCTTCGTCAACTGCGGCACGAACCTCACTTCCTTCAATTCCCTCACTACACCATCATGCATCCTGATCCGGACTGAACCAATACCACCAATAGGGCATACGTGATCATTACCCATAAGCACGACATCCCCTCTTTCCAGCTCCTCAAAGCTAGAAAACCACTCCCTCTTAGGGCAGATGTGATATGTAGCTCCCGAATCCATCATCCACTCCGTGGAATCCGCATAGCAAACCGACGGTAAAGCAGGGCATGAATAGCCTGAAGAATCTGAATCTGAATGCTCACCAATAGCTTTTGCAACATTCACTTCTGAAGCTTGTGCAGCTTTCCCCTTATTCTTTCCGGCTTTTTCTTTCCACTTTGGGCAGTCAATCTTCCAATGTCCTTCTTCTTTACAATACCGACATTGATTTCTACCAACACTCTTATAGGCACTCCTATTCTTTGACTTTGAGCGGTTGAACTGACGACGGTTTGGATCTCGGCCTCGAACTGCTAACGCATCTCCCGATGCCTTCTCGGAGGGTTCACCATCACTCTTCCTCAACTCATAGTTCACCAAAGCTGAGGTCACCTCCTTGTAGCTAACTGTAGTTCTTCCATTGATCATAGTGAGAACGAACGTACCATAATCATCTTCGGGCAACGAACACAGAAGTAGCATCGCCTTGTCCTCATCCTCAACTATAATATCAACATTTGTCTTCATCCTCAACTATAATATCAACATTGGCCATATCTGAAAGTAGCTTAGTGAAATTGTTGACATGCTCCCTGATGGAAACCCCTCTCTTCATCTTGAACTGGTAAAATCTCTTCTTCAAGTGAAGCCGATTCTCAATGCTCTTCGTAAGATATTTCTCATTGAGTGTTTCCCACATCTTCTTCGCCGACGTCTCGTTCATAACATCATAAATAAGATCTGGCGTCAAGCATGACCTAATAACACCACAAGCTCTACTGTTCATCTTTCTCCAAACCTTATCCTCCAACTCAGCGGGTTTCTCTTTTAACTCAAGAGTCTCCTCCAAATTCTGTGCATCCAAAGCATCCATCACCTGACACCTCCACAATCCAAAATTGATCTTGCCATCGAACTTCGGAACATCAATCTTCGTGTTATTGATGCTCAGACTCTGTATCGCCTTTGTTAGAGACGAACCTGACGTGCTTGCATCTCCCATGTTGTCGATCTAGCTCTGATACCAATTGTTGTGCGCGGCGGAAGCTTTCTAGGGCAACACGAACAATAACTAGAACTAAACCACAAACAATATGCAAACCACAATCACAGCAAGAACACGCAATTTACGTGGTTCGGCAAGTTGCCTACGTCCACGGGGCAAAGGGGGGGGAGTTCTTCCACTAGAAATCAAGAGAATACAAATAGGGTTACAAATCTCTCAGACCAAACCCTAAAACAAAGCTCTAGATCTCTCAAAGCTCTCTCCCAATTGGATGTAATGATTCTCTCTCTTTGGCTGCTCAAATTCGTCCAACCTCTACCCTAAACAAACAGGTTTAGGTATATATAGAACTTACAAAACGAACCGGGTCGAAAACCTGAAAAACTGATATCCGCTTCGTCGGTCGACCGGCCCGGTCGACCGCGATCAATTCCGGTCGACCGGCCCGGTCGACCGATCACCATCCAGCAGAAGCTCCAAAAATCCAGAGAGCCGTCGGTCGTCCGCACCGGTCGACCGAAACATCTGCGGTCGACCGGGCCGGTCGACCGACCTCCTTCCAGACGCACAGGAACCCTTGTGCACGAATGCGGTCGACCGGACCGCCCCCCCCCCGCCTGTTTTTCCTGATTCTGCTGCTGATGCTGAAATTCCTTCAAAAGCAAATGTGGTTGCTGCTGCTCTTAGTAGAAAAATAAGTTTAGCTGCAATAATAGTTAAGAAATGAGAAATGGAGAGAGAATTGTGTCAATGGTAATCTAAAGAAACACCTACTAGGATATTATTTTTAAATCTTAAGGGATGACCAATCATCTTGCAAAAGATTAAGGAAGCACAAGATCAAGATCCTGAGCTCCGAAAAATTTGAAAGAAGATAGACGAGGGGATCAAATCTGAATTCACCACAAGCTCAAATGGACTTTTAAATTTTCAAGAGTACGTGTGCCCAATCTCTGAGCTGAAAAAAGAGATTTTACAAGAAATACATCATTCTAAGTATACAATCCATCCCAGAGAAATTAAATGTACCATGATTTAAAGCAACTATACTGGCGGAGTGGCATGAAAAGGGATGTGGTAGAATTTGCGATTAAGTGCTTAACTTATCAAGTACTCAAGGAGGGAACATCAATGACCATCAGATTTATTGCATCCTTAATTAATACCAGAGTGGAAATAAGAGCATATTATAATGGACTTTATGTCTGGTCTACCAATGTTATCTAAGTGACATGATATAATCTGAGTAATAGTACACATGCTCACTTAATTAGCATATTTCTGCTTATCAATAAGATGGATCACCATGAGAAATTAGCTCGGTTGTATATTTCTAAAGCAATAAGGCTCCATGGGACACCTATAAGTATAATATATGATCGAGATTCGAGATTTGTATCTCGATTTTGGCAACAATTGCAAATGAATATGGGTACTAGACTTAGTTTTAGTACATCTGGACATTCTCAAATAGATGAACGATTAGAGAGAACTATACAAATATTGGAGGACATGCTAAAGTCCTCTGTACTTGTTTGGAGTAAATTAGGAGAATCACCTTACACTTGCAGAATTTGCTTATAATAATAGTTATCAAGCCACCATCAAAATGACGCCTTTTGAAGCATTGTATGGTTGAAGGTGCAGGTCGCCTATTCATTGGGATGAATTAGGTGAGAGAAAAACTTTGTAAGCACACCTTGTTCCTGTGCTAGAAGAAGCAATCGATAAAGTTCGTACAATTAGACAAAGAATATTAACAGCTCAAAATAGGCTAAAGAGTTAGACAAGTGAATAAGAGATTTAGAATTTCAAGTGGGTGACAAAGTGTTCTTAAAAGTATCACAGTGAAAGGGTATAGTTAAGTATGAAAAGGCAGTAAACTCGGTCCAAGATACGTTGGGCCTTTTGAAATTTTGGAGAAGATAGGACATGTTGCATATCGACTTGCTTTACCACCTACTTTAGGTGGGATAAATAACATATTCCACATTTCCCTTCTTAAGAAATACCATCTAGACTCATCTCATGTACTCGACTACAAGCCTTTGAAATTGAATGCTGATCTATCCTATGAAGAAAGACCGATAAAAAGCTTAGACTACAAGTCACAAGAATTGAGAAATAGAAGCATCCCGCTTGTTAAAGTTTTCTGCAGTCACCATAAAATAGAAGAAGCAACTTGAAAAAAAAAAGATGAAATACGATAAAAGTATGCATTTCTAATTAAAAGTCTAGGTAAAATTTTGAGGACGAATTTTTTTATTAGAGGAGTAGAGTTTGACATCACACCTAATTATGTTTTTAGTAATAGTTCCATATTATTATTATACATAATTGTAGGACATAGCCCAAAATTAATCATTTACCTTCAGTAAGGTTGTTGCCATATTAATATTTATTGTAATCATTTTTTTTCATATATACATAAATAAAGAAAGCTAAAATTTTGGAATGTATTTTTAAATTTCCACTATGTGTAGTTCTATGATTTAACTTTAAAATAATTAAATAATTAAATAATAAATATGAAGAGTACTAGAATTTCTTAGGGAAGGGTAAGGGTCTTCAGTCGTGTCAACATAGGACATACACATGCTTGTGATCATGCCGCTTGAATAAACACTTGTTAAAGCCTAGTCCACAAGCACATAGCTCAGCAAAACATACCCTTAAGGTAAATCACAACTTACCAGCCAATGAAAGTGAAAGACATATGGCGGTAAAGAATCATAGATAGAGGAAAGCTTATACATTGACAGTAAAGTAAACAAGATATAATACACACACACAAAAAGGAGAGAATTGAAAGAAACAAAAAATTCTTCATTCTCTTCTACGCTGTGGGGTAAAGCTTAAAAGGTGGAGTCATCTACGTATTGTCCCTTATTCTTCTTGTTATGCCATACTTATGTTGACAAGCCATTTTTTGGATTTTTTTTACATAAACTAGTAGTTTTATTCCTCACATGCCACTTTATTCCTACGCATCGGATGAGAAATTATTGCCATACGTATCACTAATGTATGTCATATGTTACTTATATTATTTCAAATTCTAATTTAAGTAATCGTGACTCGTGAGGTTCCCATCTTCTAATACTTATTATCCTCATAGTAATAAAAGTCAAAGCTTATTTCTTTTCATTGTTTAGCTTTGCCTCTTATGCCTCTTATCTATACTTACATCACCTATTGTCCTTATGATGAAATTTCAAGCTAGTTTCTTTTCATTATTCGGCCTTACCATGCTAACAAAGTGTTGTTGCCTTCACAGAGCTAATAAACTTCCATTGTTTAGCATTCAGTTCTACAAGGTTAAAAAGTTTTTTTTTTTTTTTTTGATAATTCATGTTGCTCAAATCCCTATAATATATATTACTAACTATTACTTTACTTGTACATGCATAATACAACCTTAGTACGGCACATATTGATTGATGACACTGAAAAGGAACCGTCAGTGTTAATTGGGTAAATTGATAAATTGATTGAGCTGTATATATCCAAATTATGCGACGTTTATGCCTCATATCATTTTGTTATTTTTATTATTTTATCATGGATGAAGACATAAAGTGGTATCAGCAGTTAAAGTGGTCACTGAGAAAATTATGTTTCATATATTGTTAACTATTTTCACCATTAGTTGGATTCCAACTTCTCCTCTTACTAAATGTTTGTCACCATGCTAAATTTTAGTATACGATATATTAGTGATTTATTGGGCTAGTATAGCTCACCCTTTTATTAACCCACCTTTTTGAGATCAAGAGAGAGCATAAGTGGAGGACTTATGCTAGAAAACTTTGAAAATAATTCCTGTAAATAGGCTTGTACAAAGAGGTTGAGAAGGAGAAGCATATTATGTAATACATATGTGAAATAGCAATAAAAAAAAGTAGGTTGTTTATTTTATAAAATTTTACTTCTCACGCACAAAGAATTAGGTTTTAGTTATATAATATGTCTAAGTTTGGGGTGTGACATACCAAAAACTTTGCTCAAAGAAAACGCACAAAATATGGATAAAGATTTTCAGATCATGTTCTTTGATCTTGATTGAGTGTAATGGTCTCATTATAGAGTGCTAATTTCATTATGTACTCTCTAAATTTGATTAGCGTCTATTAGGAGAATCAAATAATTGTATAAGAGGTGCCACAGGGAGCGGGGACACATGAACCCCCAGAGTTGGCACATGTGCTCCGCGTATACCTGAAAGAACAAACTGAAATTAAACACAGTGAATGACAAGGGAGTGGCGGTGTTGATGTGAGGCTCGGGAACCTCGGTTGACTCTGGAGCTGCTGTTCCTGGCTATGGCTGAACTCTGCAGAAGAAGTCAAGAGAGAATTGCAGAAGAAAAGAGATGGAATAGAGAAGGAGACAGAAGAAGAGATGACTCAATTAGAGGGAGAGAAAACTTTGTAATTCATTCATTAATTTGTGCTTGTACAACATTGTATTTATACATCATTGTGATTGTGAGCTGAGTTCGTGCACGTGCACCAACAGTGCCGAACTGAATTTGTAACAGAATGTTGATAGTTTAACTGAATATAGTTGCTTGTGATTATATTGTTTACAATGTGCTAAAGTTCAATCTTTTATGTTCTCTCTCTTTTGCGTTTCAGTCCAATTATTTGCATATCAGTCCATGTGTTCTTCTTCACTCTGCCAAAGCCAATAACTCAACTTCCAAAGCCTGTAACTCAGCCGAACTCAGTTCCCCTTGCCCTCCATTGCTTGTAGTATAGCCTTCCATTTCCTGTATTGTAGCCTTGTCAGTTGCAGCACCTGACAAATTTCCACCCCTTAAATTTAACCTTGTCTCAAGGTCAAAAGTAGAAAATCTTTTGACTAATTCCTAGTATGATTCCCAAGTGGATTCCAAAACAGGTTGTTGTCTCCATTTAACAAGAACTTGAGAGACTAAGTGCCTCCCTTGTATCACTGTCCTCCTGTCCATAATTTGCTCAGGCTCATCAATTATTTCAGTCACATAGTTAGGAGGATCAACTTGAAGAATCACCTCAGACCCAATCTGTTTCTTCAACTGGGACACATGAAAAACAGGATGAATTTGAGACTGATTAGGTAATGCCAGTTTATATGCAACTTCTCCAATTTTTTCCAAAATCTGATAAGGTCCATAGTATTTAGGAGAGAATTTGTAGGGTTTGCAAGATGACACACTAATTTGCCTGTAAGGTTGTAATTTGAGAAAAACACAGTCCCCTACAGCAAAACTCTTGTAACTGCGATGGTTATCAGCAAATTTCTTCATTTGCTCAGCTGCTTGCTTCAAGCTGTCTTTGAGGAGTTGCAAGGTAATATCTCTGGAAAAGAGGACTTCATCAACAGCCTCCACCTTACAACTTTTAGGGACATATGACAGTAAGGAAGGGGGTTGTCTACCATAAACCACTTCAAAAAGAGTAACCAAAGTAGAGCTCTTCCAACTGGTGTTACACCAAAATTCAGCAAGGGCTAACCATTTAGTCCACTCCTGCGGTTTGTGATAACAAAAACATCTTAGGTAAGTCTCCAAGCTTTTGTTAGTAATTTCAGTTTGGCCATCAGTTTGTGGGTGATAGGTCGAACTAAACTTAAGTTTACTGCATTGCAATTTAAACTGCTCTCTCCAAAATAGACTAGTGAATAGAGGATCCCTGTCACTTACTATAGATTTTGGCATACCATGCAGCTTGAATATCCCCTCAAAGAACACATGTGCCACTGACTAAGCTGTGAATGGGTATGAAAGGGCAAAAAGTGTGCATACTTGGACAATTTGTCAACCACAACAAAAATAGCAGTTTTATTCCCACTTTTTGGCAAATTTGTGATGAAGTCCATGGATATATCATCCCACACATAGTCTGGCACAGGTAAGGGTTGTAACAACCTTGTGAATGCCACTGTTAGACCCTCGAGGGGGGGTGATTAGGGTTTATTGATAATCTAATCATAAAATTTTGAGGGAAGGTTCGAGACATGTAGATGAATATGTTAGAGAAAGAATTTCTAAAATATCACTTCCCAGTTGAGAGAAATAATTGTTTGAACACAGATATATAGTTTCTAAAAAAACTGTTGAAAACATAAATTCAATTGAAAATAACAAAACAACTCCAAAATTAGTAAAACTTAGGAAAATATTTGTATATATGATGATAAACATGTAAACGAAGAAATTTTTTAAATCGCATTTCCCAATTGTGAAAACACATTAGTTTTGCAAAAACATGCACGAACATGAGCTTATTAAAAACTTGATTTTGTAAATTCAAATAAACATAACAAATTAATTCCAAAATTGATAAAACTTTAGAAAACATTTATAAACATGAAATTGAACATGTTAGAAAAAGAATTTCTCAAATTAAATTTCCCATTTGTAAAAATTCATGTATTTTGTAAGTGTGTCCAAAACATGAAAATATGATATACATAAAATTTGATGTTTTGACATAAACAATATTTTGAAACCCTATAAAATGATTTTATAGACTTAATGAAATATGTATAAAATGATTATTAAGTCCATAAACCAAAACTTGTGTATATATATAACTATATATATAAAAACTAAATATGTGTGTGTATATATGATTGAGCTTAAAGTACTAACACACATAATATAAAACATAAACTAAATATACTCAAGCTTGATTGATCTTCGATGTAGTTCAACTTGGTACACTTATGGATGAAGCTAGAACTTGGACCTTCAATTTGAATTGCATAGGCTTCACTCCATAATTCCGCCAACCTCCATTGGATTTGATCGTTGAAGCGTAATCCATCCAACCTCCAACTTGTTGTTTGTCTATAATAAATAGAATTATACAAACACTAGACAAACAATATTAGAAGTAAATTGTTTGTTAAACATCATCAAAATAAGAAGGCCAACAATCTCCCCCTTTTGATGATGATAAACAATTTATAAAAATGATATATGTATGAAAGGAAATGAATATACAATATTGTAATTATCATGCATATAAACAAAAAGAATATACTCACAATATTTCTCCCCCTTTGACAACATCAAAAAGGGGAAAACAAAAGAAGAAATAGAGCGAAAGCTCCCCCTATCAATATGCATGAGTGAGTATAAAAATATAGGGATTGCTCCCCCTATCAAAATACCATATAGAATATATGCAATAAAAGATCATGACAAATATGTGAGCAAGCATAAAAAAAATATGCTAAATATCACTCACATACAAGAGGATAATGAGAACACATATAAATATATCAATATGAAAAAGTGTCTCAAATGTACAAACATAAAAACAATGTATAAAATAGATTTATGAAATCACAAGAAGACATGAGAATCATGTAAAAAGTTTTCAAATAAAAACAAATCAACCAACGAAATCATAAATCACAAGTAAATCATATAAGAACATAAAACCAAATCATCATTGATTTTCAAAAATCAAGAGAGGCAATTATATCTAGCTCTTGAGCTAGTATCAACCCATATAAATATTTTAGCATCCGATAAACAAGATTTGGGAATAAACACTCAATAAACACGGAGGGTATATAACTACAAACCTCTCATTTAAAATTGAAACTCATAGTCATGAAAACAAAAGAATTGATCAAAGAAACATTATTTTCATGTTCAAAGATTTCAAAGCATAATTTTCAAAACCAAGAAAAATAAAAATAAAAACATTAAAATTCTTGGTTTAAACTCAAATTTGTTTTGGTACCCAAGTATTTTTGGTACCAAAAGGTTTAGAAATATGACCCATATCATTTAAGCTCAAAGCCCGAGAGTTATGAACCCGTTTGGGTACATGTGGTGCACTAACACGGTCAAAACAATAATCACTCAAATGACCCTTCCGATTACAATATGTGCAATAAAAGAGATCCATTTGTTTTTGTGGACCATTAGCTCGTGCACGGGAAACATTTACAAACATAGATGTTCTTTTAAAATTGTTTTGAAAATGAGAAACATTATTAAACAATGGTCTATTTGGAACATATTACAACTTAGAAGCTTTTTACATATCATAACAAAATTTTGCAAGATGTCCAAACCTACCACAAACATCACATTTAAAAACATTTGGTCTACTAAATACATTTGGCAAACATGATTTTCTTTTCAAATCAAAATAATATTCGGCCAAATGACCAAAACGACCACAATGATCACACTTGTACACACTAGCATGCTTATGATGAACTTTGTGAGAATGAGCATGTGAATGTGTAAGTGTACAAGATGAAGAAGCTACATGAGATGCACAAGGAGCATTAAAATTCTTATGTTTGTGTGCATCATAACAAAACTTAGCTAAATGACCTTGACGGCCGTAAATTGAACACTTATAAGTTTTGTTATATATGTGTGCATAATGAGTGGATGATTTTGACTTAGTCTTGGCACACATATTTATAAGCTTCTTATGATTATTGATGCATATTTTCAAAGTTGAATCTAAAGATGAAATGCGTTTATTCACAAGATTCAAATCATCATTAGGCATATATGCATTTTTATTAGAAGTGGAACATAAATATTTATTTATAAAAGAAACAGTATCATTTTTTATGTTCTCTACTTCTAACATGGTATTATCTTTTTCATGAGATAAGCTAGTTATAGATGTGGTTAATTTTTTATTTTCCAAAATTAACATGTCATTGTTTTCCTTAAGCATGGTATTTTCTTTTGCAATGACATTCAATTTTGACACTAGCTCCTCATGATCAGATTCTAAATTATCATGCTTCCTTTTTAAAATCAATAAAATCATCTTGCAATTTCTTGTAGGCATGCAATAGTCTCTTAGATGCACAAGAGAGTTCATCATTAGATAAATCATTATTGGGTTCGAAACCGCATACCACACTAGGGCTATCGCCTAGTGACCGTATGCATGATGAAGCTCCAATATTACTTGAAGAAGAATCCTCCAACCTATGTCGGATTTCCTCCAAGTTGCCTTGATATGCTTCTATGAATTTCTATAAATTGTAAGCACTATCAAAATAAACAAACTTATTAGTCATAGATGAATCAAAAGTATTTAGCAAATATTCTAACAAAATATTGTTCATTGTAAACATTCGATGATCATTTTTATTCCACAATATTCTAACAAAATATTGTTCATTGTAAACATTCGATGATCATTTTTATTCCACTTGGATTTCTCCGTAGTGGGCACAATATAAGCATCATCTATAATTTCCCATAAATCAAAATGTTTAGATCTAACAAATAGCTTAAATCTAATACACCATTGGGTATAAGGTAAATTACCTAATTTAGGAGCAACATTTGATATATACCCTAACAAAGGTGCATAATTCATGTCCATGATAAATATATATATGTGCAAGCATGACAAATGTAATCAAAACAAGATTAGCACAAAAAGATAACTTGGATCTTTAACTCAAGGCGATTAGACATTAAATCAAAGAGCACCAAGCTCTAATACCAATTGTTAGACCCTAGAGGGGGGTGATTAGGGTCTATTGCTAATCTAATCCGATTTTATGCTAATTAAAACTAATTCAAATATATTCTTGTAAGATAGATATACAAGTGTTATAAACAATAATAAGCAATATGAATAAAGAGATATATCCTAGCAAATAGGTAATATATGTAAGGATATATAAACTAACACAAGGGTGAAATAAACATAAACAAGATAAGAGTGATAGTATAAACTAACACAAGGGTGAAATAAACATAAACAAGATAAGAGTGATAGTGTAACTAAACAATGCAAACACACAATATGATCACGGTGAAATAAACATAAACAAGATAAGAGTGATAGTGTAACTAAACAATGCAAACACACAATATGATCACAAAGTTTGGACCTTCCGTCCTACGTCTCCGTTTCCCACTCCCGGAGAGAAATCCACTATCACAACCGGGTTTTCTACGCTCACCCGAATAACGTTTACACCTCACAATGTCGGTTTTCAATGTTCATCGATCAACGTTCACAATCACTCACAATGTCAGTTTTTAACGCTCACCGATCAACGTTCACTCCTCACACTCGGTTTTCTAGCTCACCGAAAACTTTACAACACTAATAATGTAACAACAAATATGTTTTTTAGAATAGATGAGAACTCAATGTAGCTCACTCTCAATTGTTACAACTCCCCACAACCCAAATTATACTAAGTTATGAAAATACAATAAGCTCAATGGTTGTGTGTGTAAGCAATGAGAAAAACAAGTCTAAACTCAATTTTAATCTAGCAAAATAAATAATGGTTGTGTGTGTAAGCAATGAGAAAAACAAGTCTAAACTCAATTTTAATCTAGCAAAATAAATATGACATATTAAGCATAAACAAGCTAGATAAAGAGTTTAAAAAAAATTCTCTAAAACAATAATGGAGGGATGTAGATTGAAGTCCAAACAAGATTGATGATCTCCTCAAACTCTTGTGAAATTCTCTTCACAAACAAACTCTTAAATACTCTTCCAAACAAGATTGATGATCTCCTCAAACTCTTGTGAAATTCTCTTCACAAACAAACTCTTAAATACTCTTTTAAACAAACACAAAACAAGCTTAAACCCTTGTTAAACTCTTTTAAAATATTTTCTTAGATGTAGAAAATAGTTAGGGCAAAGGGGTATATATAGAGTAGAAGAAAATAACCCAAAAACCCTAAAAACCCACTAAAAACAAAAATCGGCAAGTTATTGTTACTGTGCAACGGTAATATCGATGGTCGACCGTGACGGTCGACCGCGAGAAGAAAAACTATAAAACTAGTCTTTGGACTGCTGACAGTCGATCGTGACGGTCGACCGTACTGTAGCACGGCCGACCAGATTTTGACAGATGTTGAAATTTTGCGTATCTGACTTTGTAAAATCAATTAAAAATAGTAAATCAACTTCAAAAACCATGAAAATTTGAGGAAAGGTTCTAGGTATGTAGATGAACATGTTAGAAAAATAATTTCAGAAATATCACTTCCCAGTTGAGAGAAATAATTGTTTGAACACAGATATATAGTTTCTAGAAAAAAACTGCTGAAAAACACATTTATGTAAATTCAATTGAAAATAACAAAACAACTCCAAAATTAGTAAAACTTAGGGAAATATTTGTATATATGATGATAAATATGTAAACGAAGAAATTTTTCAAATTGTATTTCTCAATTGTGAAAACATATCAGTTTTGCAAAAACATGCACGCACATGTGCACAAACATGAGCTTATTAAAAACTTGATTTTGTAAATTCAAATAAACATAACAAATTAATTCCAAAATTAATAAAACTTTGGAAAACATTTATAAACATGAAATTAAACATGTTAAAAAAAGAATTTCTCAAATTAAATTTTTCATTTGTAAAAACTCATGTATTTTGTAAGTGTGTCCAAAATATGAAAATGTGATATACATAAAATTTAATATTTTGACATAAACAATATTTTGAAACCCTATAAAATAATTTTATAGACTTAATGAAATATGTATACAATGATTGTTAAGTCCATAAACCAAAACTTGTGTATATATATAACTATATATATAAAAACCAAATATGTGTGTGTATATATGATTGAGCTTAAAGTACTAACACACATAATATAAAACATAAACTAAATATATCCAAGTTTAATTGATCTTCGATGTAGCTCAACTTGGTACACTTGTGGATGAAGCTAGAACTTGGATCTTCAATTTGAATTGTATAGATTTCACTCCACAATTCCGCCAACCTCCATTGGATTTGATCGTTGAAGCGCAATCCATCCAACCTCTAACTTGTTGTTTGTCTACAATAAATAGAATTATACAAACACTAGACAAATAATATTAGAAGTAAATTGTTTGTTAAACATCATCAAAACAAGAAGGCTAACAGCCATATTCTCCCATTTTGCTCTCTGACAGGTATCACAAGATTGCACATAATTTTGAACATCTTTTTTTATCCCCTTCCAATAGAAGGCTCTTCTCAATCTATGTAGAGTTCTAGTGATTCCAGAATGTCCTGCCATGGGACTATCATGGTGTTCACTTAGTAAGGAGTTTTTAATGTTTTGAGCAGCTGAACTAATTAAAAGTCCGCATTTGTAAAAATACATTCCCTCCTTCTTACAATATTTATCAACTTCCAGCTTTCCTTGAGACAGTTTTGCATCTAAGTCTATGAAGAATGGATCTGTGGAGTACAGAAGCTGAATTTCCTTCAACCAATCACTATTAAGTGTTGTCATAGCTGACACATGCACATGGCAGTCTGGATTTCCCTCTTCATTCTCAGTAACTCGAGACAACCCATCTGCTGCCTTATTTAATCTTCCAGACTTGTATTCAACACTGTAATCAAAACCATGTAACTTTGCAAGGCATTTATTCTGTATTCTTGTGTGAATTCTTTTCTCCAGCAGATATTTGAGGCTTTGGTGATCAGTTCTGATTACAAAAGACCTGCCTCGAAGGTATTGTTGTCATTTTTTAGTAGAAATGATGATGGCTAAGAGTTCCTTCTCATATGTAGACAGTGTAGTGTTCCTTCCTTTCAAGGCAAAACTAAAATAAGAAATGGGTCTTTCCTTTTTGCATTAATACTGCCCCAATTTTCAGACCTAGAGGCATCACATTCAATTACAAATGTTAGGCTGAAATCAGGCATAGCTAGGACTGGTGGAGTAGTGAGTGCTTGTTTCAATTCATTGAATGCTTCCTCAGCACATGTACTCCAAGTAAAGGCACCCTTCTTCAAGAGTTGCGTCAATGGCGTGGCTATCATACCAAACCCTCTAATAAATTTCCTATAGTACCCTGCTAATCCTAGAAAACCCCTCAGTCCTTTCAATGTGCTTGGCACAGGCCATTCAACAATAGCCTTGATTTTGTTAGGATCCACACCAACTCCTTCTTGTGACACAATATGTCTTAGATATTCCACTTGCTATTGTCCAAAGCTGTATTTAGAGAGTTTAGACACCAACTGATGAGTCTTCAAAACCTGAAATATCTGCCTCAAGTGCATCAAATGCTCCTGCCATCCTTTACTGTATACAAGAATATCATCAAAGAAAACAAATACAGACTTCCTCAATAACCTCTTAAAAATAGTATTCATAAGAGCCTAGATGGTTGAAGGGGCGTTTGTGAGACCAAAAGGCATGACCATAAACTCAAAATGCCCACTGTGTGTTGAATGCAGTCTTTGGTATGTCCCCTTCATGCATTCTAATTTGATGATAAACTAATTTTAAGTCTAATTTAGTAAAAAATTTAGTACCATTCAGCTCATCTAATAGTTCATCAATCATAGGAATAGGAAACTTATCCTTAATTGTGGATTTGTTGAGGGTTCTGTAATAAATGCACATTCTCCAACTTTCATCATGTTTTTTAACCATTACCACGGGGGAGGAGAAGGGGTTGTTGCTGGGTCTTATGATCCCTCTTTGCAGCATTTCTTCCACTTGCTTCTCAATTTCTTCTTTCAAGAAATGAGCATGTCTGTATGGTCTAATGCAAACTGGTTTAGTTCCTTCTTCCAAGGGAATCTTATGGTCTATATCTCTATGAGGAGGAAGATGAGGTAATTCCTGAAACACAACCTGAAATTCTTGTATTAACTGATGCATATCACTAGATAAATTCCTAGTGACATCATGTATGGTAGATTCCTGTAGATTTACACTCCACAGTTGAATCAAATACCCTTCCTCTTGCTCTAAAAAAGACTTATCAATGGTCTTCTCATTAACCAACTACAGTTTATTAGGAATTATACCTTGCAAAGTTCTTTTTATCCCATCACTAACAAAGGTTACTTGCAGTTTTTTAAAGTTCAAAGTAATATGCTCCAGTGATTTCATCCAATCTGCCCCTAAAACAATTTGGCTCCCTCCCATAGGCATAACCAACAAGTTAATCAATATTTGCACTCCCTGACAATCCAGCATGACGTCATGATAGACCCTAGCTCCCTTAATCAACTCACCACTAGCCACCAAAACGTTGAAATCCTTAGACTCTGTCACATTTAATCCCAGTCTCTTCACTAATTTAGCATTGATAAAGTTGTGAGTAGACCCAGAATCTATAAGGATACTAATAGCTTGATTCTTGTAATAACGCACCACTCTTATGGTTTGAGCAGCATTGATTCCATTTAATGCCTGAACTGATATAGAAGGAGCTTCTTGAATCAGATTTTCAGCTAATTCAACAGCCATAATTCCTTCTCCCACTGCACCACAATCCTCTTCATTCTTTTCCATCTGTCCATCTGAGACCCCTTCCAATATGAAGAGTTGCTTTCTGTTATGGGGTGTTCCCTCTTCCCTACAGATATGCTATCCCGAGAGCAAGTTCTATTGAGTCAACTTAATTCTAAGACAACTCGAAGGATGGACTCAGTCGAGCAAAAGATGATTACCCATCGATCAACCGACACTTTTTCCAAGGGTGACTCGGAATATTATTTCTCAGTATTATTTGACCTTTTATGATCACAAAAGTGACTCCACGTCACTCACCGACAAGCCCCGATGCCTGCTAGGTCCCCATAATGCAGAAGTGACTCCACGTCACTCGCCGACAAGCCCCGACGGCTACTGGATCCCCATATCGTGGAAGTGACTCTGCGTCACTCGCTGACAGGCCTTAATGAGTGCTGATTCCCTATATCACAGAAGTGACCTCCCATCACTTACCAATTGACACGTATCAAGCAAAGGATGACTTAGCCTCTAGCCCATCCCTCACCATCATCATGAACCGCACTCTCACAAAATGTCGATCCTGCCCCTGACATCCTCTATAAGTAAAAACGTTATTCACCACAGAAAGAGGTTCGATTTTCTGACCACCTACAAAAATTCTCCAGTCACATATGAGAAGGGGGCACTAGTCTTCCATTACTGGACCCAAATTCACTAACTGACTTGATCGTCGGAGGTACCACGGGGGAAATTAGCCCCGTACTCCCACGATTCTTGTGCATGCAGGTGATTCGCCCACTCTGAGCTCTGAGAACTAGGCATAAAGTCGAAGAAGGAAAGCGGTCCCCTCTCGACGATTCAACATCTTGACGATTCAGTAACTTAATAACCCCCATCGACTGTTTGTTCACGAACATAAATAGTTTGGCGTCCACCGTAGGGCTACTTTCCTTTTTTTTTAATGTCAAGTTTTGAGGGATGAATGGGTCAATCTCCTACAAGAAGGCATCCAAATTATGTAACCCAGGGTCAACTAGAGCAAACGGTGGACAAGCTCTTTTCTTCTTTGAAAAAGCAGTTTACCGCCCTGACCGATGAACTTCTCTGGCGAATCCCACGGCAGTCACGCACCAATGAACAACCTCCACCATCTGGAGATCGACGATCCAGAACTCATACCCATGAAGTGTCGAGGAACACACGCGGCCTCCTCCCAACCACCATAAGCAGACGGAGGACCGCCCCAAGCAATCAAACAATGACAATAAAAACCCTGGTCCTAGCCATTCAGAGGGACGTGTCAAAGGAAAGGGCCTCAGAAAACCCCATCACCATGACTCCCCAACTTTGTCAACCACTGCAGGGGTCCGGCTACGATCGAGGATACAAACCGATTGTTGATACGATGGAAGGTAATACTTCGTTATCGGACAAAATAATGGAGGTCCCATTTGAGAAATTCAAGATGCCTCACCTAGAGACATATTCGGGTGAGGGAGATCCTTAGGAGCATGTTCAAAATTATTTTGATATAATGAGCATGCTTCAAATATCCGAAGCAGTCCTGTGTCGATGCTTCCCTATCACCCTCAAAGTAAGCGCTAAGCTTTGGTGGAATGTTCTGGAGAAGAGATCCCTAGACAATTTTAAACAACTCAACCGTAAGTTCATTCATCATTTTCTGGTAGACACGAAGTAGAAGCTCCCTCCTCACGTGCTGATTCAAATGAGGCAAAGACCAGGCGAAAGCCTCCGAGCTTACTTCAAGATATTTCAAGCAAAGAGGTTGGAAGTTAATGACCCCGGAAGCACAGTCGCCATGTCGGCATTCATAGCGGGTCTTCAAGACAATGAATTGGCCGACTTCTTTGCCAAGAAGCCAGTCACTAACTATGAGCAGCTAATGTCCAAAGCCTATGGATACATGGACATGGAAGATGCCCGGGCTTACAAGGCTTCAATAAGGAGAATGGAGACTTCGGGCGCCGCTAATACGACCCCAACAGCTGTGGTCTTTCCTCCAAACCCTCCAGTGATGATGTTGTCCCGGGATCACCTGAAGTCAAAATGGCGCAAGGACCCTCCAAGGGTCAACCCCCACCATAATCGACCAGACAGGAGGGACCAGCCAAGAAACCTGGTTCCGAAGGAGTCTTTGTCCATCTTCGACATTTCTCTCACTAACGCCTTGGCGGCGGCACAGAAAGAGGGGTACCTCAAAGATCTTGTGCCCAAGATGGTGTCGGACCCTAGAAGAAGGAATACAAGACAATTTTGTCGGTATCATCAAGACCATGGGTACCTCACTAACGATTGCCAGATCATTAAGAAGAATATAGAAGATTTGATCGCGAGAGGATACTTGAAGAATCTCGTACCACTGGCAGGGTGTAGGAACCCCACTCCAACCCAAAAAGATAGAAGATCCCGCTCTCGGTCCCCTCGACCTCGATCCCTAGTGAATGAGCAGCCTGCGGAGACTGCCTATAAGGGAGTCATCAATGTAATCAGTGGGGGCCCGACTATTGGAGGGTCGTCTAATAATGAGCGGAAGAAATATGCCAGGAAGATGTTACAGGTTGACCATGATCCTAAGAAGATGAGAACAGAAGAGCTTATGTCCTTCAGCGATGAGGACCTGTAGGGTGTTGAAACACCCCATGATGATCCTCTTGTCATCAGCGTGACCATTAACGGATATCAAGTGAAGTGGATTATGGTTGACACAGGAAGCTCGATGGACGTCCTATACACTAGTGCTTTCAAACATATAGGAATTGACAGATCCCGCCTACAGCCTTGCAAAGCGCCCTTTGTAGGCGTCACTGGCCATTCCCTCCTCCTAGACAAGTCACTACTCAGATTCAATTCCTCGTGATGGACTTGAAATCAACCCATAATGTCATATTGGGTCAGACCGCCCTCCACTCCTTGCGGGCCATCACTTCTACCTATCACCAGGTTCTCAAATTTCCAACTCTGAATGGAGTGGGAGTTGCCCGGAGCAGCCAGAAAGAAGCTAGGTCTTGTTACCTACTCTCAGTCAAGGGAAAGGGTGCTCAAGGCACCATGTCCATCAAAAAAGCATGTTTGCAAATGGAAAATATGGTTGAGAAACCAAGGACAGAGTCGGTAGAAGAACTCCAAGAAATTCCCATCAACTCGATCGGCACAAAGGTGATCAAGGTAGGATCCGGTCTGGTTGAACCCTTGAAAGGGGCTCTGATTGAATTCCTAAAAGCCAACATCGATGTATTCGCTTGGGAACCCACCGATAGGCCAGGGATCCCTCCGGAAGTCATATGCCATGAGTTGGTCGTGAACAAACATGTCAAGCCAGTCCGACAGAAGAAGAGACACATTGGCTCAGAGCGCCAGAAGACAGCAGCCGATGAAGTAAAGCGGCTTCTGCAAGCTAACTTTATCCGAAAAGTCCAATATCCAGAATGGCTGGCCAATATCGTCTTGGTGAAGAAAGCATTGGGCAAGTGGAGGATGTGCGTAGATTTTACCAACCTCAATAAAGCATGTCCCAAGGATACCTACCCCCTACCTCGGATCGACCAGATACTCGACACGAGTGCCGGACATGAACTGCTCAGTTTCATGGACACCTTCTCGGGCTATAATCAAATATTCATGGTAAGGCATAATCAGGAGAAGACTTCGTTCATCACCGATATGGGCACGTATTGTTACAAGATGATGTCGTTCAGATTGAAGAATGTAGGAGCCACCTATCAGAGGCTCGTGGCCAAGGTATTCCAGTACCAAATTGGCAGGAACCTCGAAGCCTATGTGGACGACTTGTTAGTAAAATCTGAAGTGGCCAAGGTATTCCAGTACCAAATTGGCAGGAACCTCGAAGCCTATGTGGACGACTTGTTAGTAAAATCTGAACAAGCATCCGCCCATATTTTTGATTTGGACGAGACTTTTTTGACGTTGAGGCGCTACCAGATGAAGCTTAATCCAGCTAAGTGTGCCTTTGGAGTGCAATCGGGAAAGTTCCTAGGGTTCATGATTACCCAAAGGGGAATTGAAATTAACCCTGAGAAAATTGCTGCTATAGAGCGATTACCTGAACCCCGTACATTGAGAAAGATTCAAAAATTAAACGGGAAGGTTGCCGCACTGGGACGATTCTTATCTAAATCTACAGAGAGAAGCCTCCCTTTCTTCAAAGTCCTAAGAGGGAGTAGGAACCCGAAAGAGGGTATAACCTGGACAGCTGAATGCAAAGCAACATTCTAGGATCTCAAAGCCTACCTGAGCACTAAGCCGTTGTTAAGTCAACCTATGAAAGGGGGGACCTTGTTCATGTACATAGCTATCTCCTCCGAAGCAGTGAGCTCTGTCCTTGTCCAAGAGGAAGAAAATATTCAGAACCAAGTCTATTATGTGAGTTGAATCCTCCGGGCCGACGAGCTCAATTATCCTCTCATAGAGAAAGCAGACTTCTCTCTCACCTTTACGGATAGAAGACTCCATCCCTATTTTCAAGCTCATACCATTATCGTTAGGATGAGCCTTCCTTTGAAAAAATCTTTAGGCACCCCTACGATGTCGGGGAGAATGATCGCTTGGGTAGTCGAGCTCAGTGAACATGACATCCAGTTCGAGCCTTAACGACCATCAAAGCTCAGGCTTTGGCAGACTTCTTAATTGAGTCGACTTCCCAAAATGATGAATCAAGCATGGATTTGCCCACCCTGCAGCCTTCACCACCAAAGCAACAGACGACTCTGCCTACTCATCTCACATTGGAGCATGAGTCACCCGAGTATACCTCTTGGTGGAAATTGCAGGTGGATGGATCTTTAGGGGAAGCTGGAAGTGGAGCAGGAGTGGTCCTACGAGGCCCTAATGGGACAATATATGAGCATTCCATCTCATTCAAGTTCTCAGCTTCAAACAACAAAGCCGAGTATGAAACCATACTCGCCGGCCTCAGAGCAGCTCAAGACTTAAAAATCGAGAACCTTTATATCATGGCTGACTCACAGCTGATAGTCCACCAGATCAACGGGCGCTACGCTGCCAAGGACCCAGGATGGCCCTATACCTCGAGGCTGCCAAAGAGCTCTTATCAAAATTTTAGGAGTCCAAGGTAGTCCAAGTCCCCTGGGCTCTCAACACTCGAGCGGACACCCTCTCTAAGCTAGGGTCGACAAGTTCAGGAATGAACTTCGGGCCTATCTATATGGATACGTTGGAACATCCCAGCATCTCCAAACCATTGAAGAAAGTCATGGAGATAGAAGACCCCACACCTCCATGTTGGCTAGATCCCATTCTCCTCTCAAGGTATCTTACCCGAGGATCAGCTCGAAGCTAAACACTTGCTAAGAAACTCTCGTCGCTATCTCTTGATAGAGGATCAACTTTACCAAGTATCCTATATCGGTAGCAGCATAGGATCTTATTTGTGATGTTTGCGGCCACCCGAAGTCCTCTATGTACTCAAGGAAATTCACGAGGGTATATGTGGGAATCACCCAGGAGATCGAACCCTAGCACAAAAAATCATCCGACAGGGTTATTACTGGCCAACTATCTTAGCCTAGTCGACTAAGCTCATATCTCATTGTCAAAGATGTCAATATTTCTCATCCATCCCAAGAGCAGCCGCAACAGAGTTAACTCCCATCTTGAGCCCTATACCTTTTGCCCAGTGGGGCTTGGATCTGTTAGGGCCACTCCCTTTAGCTTCAGGGTAAAGGAAGTTTCTCATTATAGCCATCGACTACTTTACTAAGTGGATCGAAGCTGAACCATTAGCCAGGATCAGTGAAAGCAATGTCACCAACTTCGTATGGAAATCCATCCTCTGTCGCTTCGGTGTGCCTCGGTCGCTTATCACCAACAACGGCACTCAATTCGACAGCAAGGGCTTCTGCGACTTCTGCGAAGAATACAACATTCACCTTAAATTCACCTTGGTAGCATACCCAAAATCAAATGGCCTTGCAGAGGTTGCCAACAAGTGCATCGTCTAAGCACTAAAAAAGAAGGTGGACACTGCCGTAGGACGTTAGGTCGAAGAATTGCCAAGTATCCTATGGTCGTACTGAACAACCTATAAGAATTCAACTGGGGAAACTCTCTTCAAGCTAACATATGGAGCTGAAGCAGTTATGCCAGTTGAAGTGGGCATGTCGACTATTCGACTGCGACACTTCGATGAAGACCTGAACTCAATAGGCCTCCGAGTCAGCCTCGGCCTTCTAGAAGAAGCAAGGGAGAAAGCACTCCGTGCTTAGGTCATTAATCAACAACGGATCGGCCGGCATTACAATAAGAAGATTTGTCCCAGAAGGTTCATGGTTGGGGACCCTGTCCTCCGCAAAGCAGCCTTCGACAAAGATACTCGACAAGGCAAGCTGGCTCCAAGTTGGGAAGTGTTTGCGGTGAAAGTTGCTTGTTTCATTGTGAGATTCATTACAAACTTCAGACGTTTACAACGAATACAAAAATCAGTCTTTTTATAAGACTTTTACACAATGAAAACAAAAAAAAGTTTACAACTTTATCAAACAAACGCAGAGATCGTTTATCGGTCTTCTGCTTGCGTGGGATCTTTGCCTATGCCGGGGTTTATCCGTGGACCACCGTCGATCAGATCTGATTGCTGAAAAATTAGGCAGAGCTTCGTCTATCCGCGAAGGGATCGAGAAACCGTAGCTCTTATCTCAGCGAATCGAGATAATCACTCTTCTTAAGATTACCACAACGGGATAATCTTAAGGAACGAACCCGGGGAACTGCAGATCTGAAGAATCTCTCTCTCTTGTGTTGAAGAACTCGATCCGATCTCTCCTCCTCCTCTCTGAAATCCGTGCACCTTCAGTCTTCAATCCGGCAGGGCTTCGCCTAATCTCCAAAATTCCAGCCCTTGAAAAATGAGGGCCTGAGGCTTGTATTTATAGGCTCGGGGGAGTTTAGAGTGGTTAAAATCACCTAAAGGCCCAAATCTGCGTTGGAGATACCCCAAAGTGTCTCCACTTGATCCGAGACACCCTAGGGTGTCTCCCCTTGATCCGAGACACCCTAGGGTGTCTCGGCTTGGGCCGAGACACCCTAGGGTGTCTCGTTGGTCTGAGACACTCCGTTATGGTGTATATGTCCGCTTCCGTTGTAAATTCTTCGTCCGAACTCAGATTTGAGTGATTCGAAGTGCGTTGGAAAGCCGACAAGGAGTTCTATCAGTTTCGATGGTTGGATCATCTGTAGAGTGAATGAGACACGAAGGGCATTGTTCTTTTTGTAAACATCGCGGGGCTCCCGATCAGTTCGTATCTTTATTATTCTGAAACTCCGTTGCTTCACATAGTTTGCCGATTCACTTCAAGAGTTCGTCGACGTCAATCAAGTTTCTGTGAACCAGATGGTGACGTTCATCGTCTTCTCTTAGCTTTGAACTGTTCGTGGAGACCTATAGGCAATTTTCGATGCCTACAGATACCCCCTCCAAAGCGTTCCAGACTCGTTTCTTTTATAGAAGAGGCTGGAATACTTTGGATATGATTGGTCTAGCCTTCGATTGGTGTAAAGGACCTGTAGTTAGCTTCAACTCTTGGCTCCTTCGATTTTCGGTCTATTCGATGCTTTGACGAATAGCCGAAGTCCTTCCGGCGCTGCGTTTATCGCATGGCCGTCGTTGGAGTCTCGAGTCTACCACCGGTGAGTTGAGTTTGGCTCATGTCATTGAGTTGACTTTGAACTGACTATCTCCATCATGATATATTGATTTGCGTTGACTTTTTGATCGCAACGCGTTGACCAGCGTTGACCTAGGGTTACGCGTTGACCGGCGTTGACCCTAGGGTTTCGAACATCGTATGTTGACACAGTTTATACTCGTACGTTTACTAGAGTATACACAGTTTAAGCTCTTAAGGTATTGGAGCACGGCGGTCCCAAATGTCGGGGTTGCAGGACCAACTGTTAAAGCTGATTCATCTGCATTTTTGGATCTTATTTTAATGTTGTTGGATAATCGAGTCACGAGACCAACTAACAGAGCTGATGCATCAATGACTCGCACTTATAAAATTTTTGGCAAATTCTCAGCCCTCAACGGGTTTGATAAGCCTTTACCGACTACCGTTTGAGTCGGGCTAGCATGCAGATTGTTTAGATCCGTTCTGCATATAATGTTGTGCTAAAAGAGTTAACTCTTTTAGTGCTATGACATTGAATACGTAGACTTCGTCTTTCTTACGGGAATAGACTACCCGGCAACGCGTGTTAGGCGCTGACTTATCCTTACTTAGGATTCAGGATAAAAATCCCCAGACTCGGATTCTGGTGTCTTCTTCAATCGGTAAAAGACTAAACCGGCAACGCGTGTTAGGCGTTGACTTATCCCTGCTTAGGCTTCGGGATAAAATTCCCCAAGTTTAGACCTTGGTGTCTTTTTCTTTAATCGGTGAAAGACTAAACCGGCAACGCGTGTTAGGCGCTGGCTTATCCCTTCTTAGGCTTTGGGATAAAATTCCCCGTGCACCAAGTGCCTGGATTGGAAGTTGAGAATTGTGTCTTTTTTTAAGAGCAAAGACAGACTAGGAAATAGGAGAGGAAGAATTTTATATTCTATCTCCGGGATGAAAGTCCCCAGAATTATACTCTGGTGTCTTTTTCAATCGGTGAAAGACTAAACCGGCAACGCGTGTTAGGCGTTGGCTTATCCCTGCTTAGGCTTCGGGATAAAATTCCCCAGACTGGATTCTGGTGTCTTTTTCAATCGATGAAAGACTAAACCGGCAATGCGTGTTAGGCGTAGGCTTATCTCTATTTAGGAGTTGAGATAAGATTCCCCGTGCACAAAGTGCACGGATTGGAAGTTGGGAATTGTGTCTTTTCTCAGGGTAAAGACGGATTGGAAAATGGAAGAGGAAGAATTTTATATTCTATCTCCCGGCACTGAAGAGGAAGAATTTTATATTCTATCTCCAGTTAGAAAGGAGACTCGAGGTGGGATCTCCACCCCCAGAATCCGGAAGGATGAAACTAAGAGTGGGATCTCCACTCCGAGAATCGACAAGATTCGGATAACCCTAACTGTCGGAAGGTTTGATTACCATATTGGTCATTCGATCCAAAAAGAGTCCCTCATTTATTAAGGGGAAATTCCGATTTCGACCCTAACTTTTATAGGTTTGGCTGAAAAAGGAAAAGATGGAAGTCTTTCGTTTATCAAAAAAGAGTGACTCGGTCTTAGTCTCAACTATCTGTAGGTTTGACTAAGTGAGATTGGGAACAATCCTAACTTTTATAGATTTGATTGCTCAATTTTTTGAAAGTGGACCTCTCGTTCATGGAAGGAATCGAGAGGGGACTTTGGTTGTGGCCCTAACTATAGGAAGGTTTGACCAGGTAGACAGTGAGAGTGGGAGTACAAATCACAATAGGGGTTTAGTGTTTATCACTTTGTTCATAATTATTGGGTTATCCCTAAGAAAATTACATATAGCATTCTTCTGGGAACTTCCCATTACATGAATCATCCACCCCCAGCTTCCTTCTTAGAACTTGGTCTGACTTTGTACTCCGTTACATGACCGGGTTATCCTTAAGAATATTAGCGTAACATTCTCCAGGAACTTCTCATTAACAGTAGAAAACAGTTTAGACTCATATACCTATTGGAGTATCAGGGAGCAGTTTAACCTCATATACCGATTGGAGGATTGAGAAGCAGTATATACTCTTATACTCGTCGGAGTCTTGTCGTTCTCATTTGGCTTATCTCAGCGTTATGACGCCGGCTTCAACCAAGGTTTGGATGCTATTCTTTAAAGTAAAGCAAGCCTTGGTGGGATAAAGGATCCTCCTATGGTACGTGCAGTACTTCAGATCTGCAGTATCGTTCGCTTCCTCCTGATTTGTGATGGGCGGCAGGTTGATCTTGTTGTTTTCAAGAAGGGTCTCGAAGATGGCTGGAATGTCTTCATCCTTGAATGAGTACTCTTTTTAGAGCCTCGGATCCGAACTATTCTGCTGTCTTCGGGATTGCTGTTGCGACGTCTGATTAACGTCAATAACTGTTGTAGGTGTCTTCCCTTCATTATGGGAAACGAGACCCGGATTCAGAGGGTTAGTCATCGGTTGGCATCTTTCAACCTTCCTCCTTCTAAGGAATCGTTCGGCCTGCTCTCCGCGTGCCTTTAACTCTCTTCAGGTATTGAGCGGCTCTACTCCCATAACGTCCAAGATGTTAATGGACAAGTTATTATGACAGGTCTGCAAGACGAATTCCTCCGTGACGGGATCCTTGCAGTTCATTGCCTGATTGCGAAAGCGTTTGATGAAGGTATCCATCGATTCTCCGTCTTTTTGTTTCTCGTCGAAGAGTGTCCTGATCGACACTTCGGCGTCATCATCGAAGAAATGAGCGAGGAACATGCTTTCCAGATCCTCCCAGTTGTTGATGCTTCCGGGCTTGAGGCGGCGGTACCAATCGAAGGCGGGGGCCCGCAGGGTGCCAACAAATAACCGGACCATCAGAGGCTCGTTGCCAGAGATCACTCCCAAATGGGACTTGAAATAGATCAGGTGCTGAGTGAGGGAACCCTTCCCATCGAACGGCGTGAAGTTGATCAGGTTGAACTTCGCCGGATACCCACTCTTTCGGGTAAGGACATGGAATGCCGGTCTTCTTTACCTCTTGAGCAGACATTAAAGCATTAATTTTGCTCTCGAGATCCTTCATCTTTTCGTCCTCACCTATATCCTGTTTTGGAGAATTTCCGAGAGGAATAATGCGGCCACCCCCAGTGTTATTATCTTTGGTAGAACCACCCCCAGCGTTGTTATCTGTAGGGTGTGCATTTGAACCACACCCAGTATTTTTGGGAGGTGCATCGGCCATGATGATTTCGTCCACTTCTCTATCAACTGCGGCGTTCTGGGTATGACGGCTGGATTCAACTAGCTGATTCGACAAAGCTCAGATTTGTTGGTCGTGCATTTGTCTCATCTCATGCATAGCCATTTCCATTTCGAACTTGAAGTTCTCTTTTTGTTTGGCTAGAGCATCCTCAATGATTTTGGTTATTTGCTCGGTGTTGATCATGAACACTTCCTGAGCTTCGCCTATGCTAGACATTGTATCGTCAGAGGCGATTGCGGAATAAGAATCCGAGAGTTCATCATCGGAATGGATTCCTTCATGGACACCCTGATAATCATTATGTCCAACGGCTTCTAGCTGAAGCTGAGATATTCGTTGGGTTATTCCCGAACTGACTCTTCTTCCTGGAGAGAAATTAGGGTTGGAACCACTTGAAACAATCGAAGATTTTCCTTTATTGACCATGTTGATGGTAACTTCTGGGAATTCATCATCTCGATCAACCGATCCTCTTTGGTGGAAACGCCTTGATTTGGGCTTCGTCGTTCCATCAGAGATTCTCTCGAATACCGAGACCCTCCGCAGAGCGGTCTTGGGGCAGCTACACGTTGATAAAACTGTCCTGATAATTTTGATACACGGACAGTGAGAGTCCGCTTCCAGGGTACTTCTCTTTCGAGATTTATTCGTACCCCCAGCCCGATAATACAACTCATCAACGTTGCGGTCGGAGTAACCTATCGGCTGCTTATATGGATTCTCAGGTATAACGCGTTCGTCTATCTGACGTGTTTTCGTTGGTATCTACAGGAGTCACACGTTTGGAATCACACCCTTGTGAGGGTGAAACCTTAACGGGCTCCTGGTTTTCTGCACGTCCCTCCAAGCGGGCTGTTGTAGAAATTAATTTGTTAGGAGGTCGCGTACGACCCCCAGTCCGGATGTTTGCTCGAAGCTCCTTCAACGGTCTCAAGCTTTCCTTAAAAGGCGCTTTTCCTCGATCCTCGGGTAGAGAACCGATGCGATTCTTAAATGGGACTTTAGCTTTGGGGAGACCCACGTTGTCATAGAGCTTCACCGGAAGTGCGGGAGCAGGGTCTGGAGTTGACGAAGGCCGGAGAGCATCGTCGTCTGCTTTTGCCTTAGGCGCTGATTTGGCCTTTGGCATCCAGACTTGCTTAGATCTTGGTGGTTTTTTTGCCACCTTTTCCTTCTGCAATTCCTGTGCCTTCCGTACAAGAATCCTCGTCTGCGCTAACAGTGCGCGGTGCTTATGGATGCGCTCCTTAAGAGTTGAACGGGTTCGTTTGACACGAACTCATTCATTAGTAGGTGGTTGGGAGGAGGTTCCCAAAGCTTGTTGCTGGAACACTTTGCGCCTTCTGCGTTTCAGATTCGCATCATAACAGATCCCGTCAACAGGCTCCAAAGCCTTGGCAAATTGACGTGCGAGATGTTGACGGCACCTTTGACGAGCCCTCTTCGTCAACACTGGTGTACTTTCAACAGGCAACTCCTTGACTTTCGAGGAGTTGTCACGAACGTTGGATCTGGTTTCTTTGGAAGCCGGCGGATTGTTGCGAGGTGTAACTACAGCAGCGATGACGGAGAGATCGTCTTCTTGGGTCTTCAGATCTGAAGACCAACGGATCTTCCTAGAGGAGGAGGCCTTCCTGCACCTGCAAGGAGAGGCAGATCTGGAGGAGGAGGAGGAGACATACTCCTCGAACTTCTGCTGGTCGAACTCGTATTCGACTTCTTCAGCCACGGGGATTTTGATCGTTGGCTGCGGCACGACAACCTCGGCAGCGAGGCTGTTGGCTCCTACTGTGGTCGCCAGTTTGTTTGCGGTGAAAGTTGCTTGTTTCATTGCGAGATTCATTACAAACTTCAGACGTTTACAACGAATACAAAAATCAGTCTTTTTATAATACTTTTACACAATGAAAACAAAAAAAAAGTTTACAACTTTATCAAACAAACGCAGAGATCGTTTATTGGTCTTCTGCTTGCATGGGATCTTTGCCTGTGCCGGGGTTTATCCGTGGACCACCGTCGATCAGATCTGATTGCTGAAAAATTGGGCAGAGCTTCGTCTATCCGCGAAGGGATTGAGAAACCGTAGCTCTTATCTCGGCGAAGCGAGATAATCACTCTTCTTAAGATTACCACAACGGAATAATCTTAAGGAACAAACCCGGGGAACTGCAGATCTGAAGAATCTCTCTCTCTTGCGTTAAAGAACTCGATCCGATCTCTCCCCCTCCTCTCTGAAATCCGTGCACCTTCAGTCTTCAATCCGGCAGGGCTTCGCCTAATCTCCAAAATTCCTCCTCTCTGAAATCCGTGCACCTTCAGTCTTCAATCCGGCAGGGCTTCGCCTAATCTCCAAAATTCCAACCCTTGAAAAATGAGGGCCTGAGGCTTGTATTTATAGGCTCGGGGGAGTTTGGAGTGGTTAAAATTACCTAAAGGCCCAAATATGCGTTCCACTTGATCCGAGACACCCTAGGGTGTCTCCCCTTGATCCGAGACACCTTAGGGTGTCTCGGCTTGGGCCGAGACACCCTTGGGTGTCTCGGCCTTGGCCGAGACACCCTAGGGTGTCTCGTTGGTCCGAGACACTCCGTTATGGTGTATATGTCCGCCTCCGCTGTAAATTCTTCGTCCGAACTCGGATTTGAGTGATTCAAAGTGCGTTGGAAAGCCGACAAGGAGTTCTATCAGTTCCGATGGTTGGATCATCTGTAGAGTGAATGAGACATGAAGGGCATTGTTCTTTTTATAAACATCATGGGGCTCCTGATCAGTTCGTATCTTTATTATTCTGAAACTCCGTTGCTTCACATAGTTTGCCGATTCACTTCAAGCGTTCGTCAATGTTAATCAAGCTTCTATGAACCAGATGGTGACGTTCATCGTCTTCTCTTAGCTTTGAGCTGTTCGTGGAGACCTATAGGCAATTTTCGATGCCTACAGGAAGGACCTTATATGGTTATGGAAGAGTTAAGAGCCGGCACCTATCGGTTGAGAGCTCCAGATGGACAAATCCTCAGTCACTCATAGAACATTGAACACCTACGACGGTATTTCCTTTAAAAATTCCAGCTTAACTTCTTAATTTTGAAAATTCCCTATGAAGAATGCATGCCTCAGTTAATTGGTAATATATCTGATAAAACGGCTTTAGTCAAACTTTTGCGTTATCATAATAACTTAAAAATGGAAGACCTAGTTAGCTAGGCACCCGACTCCTCAATCGATGAAAAGTCCTTGGTACCTCCTCAAGGTAAAACCAAGGCACAACCCTTTGGCTGACTCCCACAGTCACCTCTCAGCCCTAGGGAAAATGGAAGACCTAGTCAGCTAGGCACCCGACTCCTCATCGATGAAAAATCCTTGGTACCTCCTCAGGGTAAAACCAAGACACAACCCTTTGGTCGACTCTTACAGTCACCTCTCGGCCCTAGGGGAAAATGGAAGACCTAGTCAGCTAGGCACCTAACTCCTCAGTCGATGAAAAGTCCTTAGTACCTCCTCAGGGTAAAACCAAAGCACTGTTAGCCTTCTTGTTTTGATGAGGATTTAACAAACAATTTACATATAATATTGTTTGTCTAGTATTTGTATTTTGTTATTTATTGTAGACAAACAATAAGTTGGAGGTTGGATGGATTACGCCATAACGATCATATCAAATGGAGGTTAGCGGATATAGTGGTTGAAGTAATGCAATTCAAGTTCAAGATCCAAGTTCAAGCTTCATCCGCAAGATTACCAAGTCAAGCTATTGAAGATCAAGATCAAGCTTGGGTAATTTAGTTTAGGTTTTATATTATGTGTGTTAGTACTTTAAGCTCATTCATATACACACATACACGTTTTGGTTTTGTATATATATAGTTATATATATACATATATGTTTTGGTTTGATAGTTTTCAAGTTTTAATATGAAACAATTTAATATAATTAGAAAACATATTTTTGTTTCATACTTATATGCATTTATATGATTTTATCAATATCAATTTTATTTAGTTCCATGAAATCATGTTTTAGTATATTATATGTGTATTTTGATAAAATACTATATTCATTGTTTATAGACTTCAAAACAATAGTTTACATCTTTCTTCAAGTCTATAAAATCGTTTTGTATTATTTCAAAACATGGTTAAGCTAAAATGTCAAAATTCATATGTTTATATTTTTATGTTTTGGACTATTTTACAAAATGATGATATTTTTCATTTGGGAAGTCCTTTTTAAAAACCAGTTTTTGTATCATGTTTATTATCATGCCTACAATCTTTTTCCAAAGTTTTACATTTTTTTGAATTTATTTGATATTTTTAAACAGAGTTTTAAATTCAGAAAATTAGATTTTTGCATATGTCAATTTGCGGTCGACCGCCACGGTCGACCGCTCCTGAGTTCAGAAACTCGGTATGAGTTTAGTTGGCTCACGGTCGATCGTGGCGGTTGACCGTATGCAGTCCAGAGAGTTTCGCGGTCTACCGTCGCGGTCGACCGTCAGCTTTTCAAAAGCCCAGTTTTGCCTTTTAGTTGCTCACGGTCGACCGCGAGTTTCCCACGGTCGACCGTCGCTCTGTCTTGTTATTCCCAATGGCTATTTTCTACAGCCGTTGTTTGGGGCTTTTTGGTCTTTTCTTTGGAGTTTTTGGCTGAGGTTTTGGGAGGCTATATATACCCCTTTGATCTCAGTTCTTCAACAATCCAAGAAATGTTTTTAACAAAGTTTTAACAAGGGTTTAAGTGTTGTTTAAGTTTGTATAAGAAGCTTTTAAGCATTTGAGAGTTTTGGGTTTGTGAAATCAATTTCACAAGAGCTTGAGGAGATCCTTTTGGTGCTTGAGTATCCAACCATCCTCCATCAATCTCTTGATCTATTGAGAAGTTTTCTAAACTCTATTTTCTAGCTTTATATCTATTTGCTTGTTTATTAGATTTGATTATATTATCTCATTGTTACACACACCCACATTGAGCTTATTGTATTTTCATACATAGTATAATTGGGTTGGTGAGAGTTGTAACAATTGAGAGTGAGCTTACATTGAGTTCTCATCTTTTGTAGAGAACAAATCATTTGTTATATTGTGAGATTGTAAAGTTTTTGGTGAGCTAGAAAACCGAGTGTGAGGAGTATAAACGTTGATCGGTGAACGTTGAAAACCGACATTGTGAGTGTTTGTGAACGTAGATCGGTGAGCGTTGAAAACCGACATTGTGAGATGTAAACGTTATTCGGGTGAGTGTAGAAAACCCGATTGTGATAGTGGATTTCTCCCCGGGAGTGGGGAGCGGAGACGTAGGATGGAAGGTCCGAACTCCGTGATCATTTAAGTGTGTTTAAGTTTGTCATTGGCGCATTTACTTATGCGTTTATCTTATATCGTCAATTTCCTATTACTCTTGTATATTTTTCCCTATCACATTTGTAGTTTGATTATATCACCCTTGTGTTAGTTTATATATCCTTGCATATATTTCATCATATATCTCTTTGCTAGGATATATCTCTTTGTTCATATTGCATATTCTTGTTCATATCATATTATATTTTTATCTTGCAAGAATAATATTTGAATTGATTTTAATTGGCATAAAATTAGATTAGATTAGCATAAGCCCCTAAATCACCCCCCTCTATGGTCTAACAATTGGTATCAGAGCTTGGTGCTCTTTGATTTAAGGTCTAATCGCCTTGAGTTAAAGATCCAAGTTATCTTTTTGTGCTAATCCAATTTTTGATTTTTGTATCTTGCTTGTATATATATATATTATGGATATGAACGATACATCTAGTTTAGGTTATGCCATTAATACTACTCCTTGTTTAGATAATTTCTTCTATGCCCAATGGTGTGTTAGATTTAAGCTATTTGTTAGATCTAAATATTTTTATTCATGGGAAATTATAGATGACGCTTATATTGTGCCCACTTTGGAGAAATCCAAGTGGTGTAAAACTGATAAAAGATTATTTACTATGAACAAGATTTTGTTAAAATATTTACTTAATGCACTTGATTCTTCTATTTCTAATAAGTTTGTTCATTTTGATAGTGCTTACATCTTATGAAAACTTATTGAAGCACATCAAGGGGACTTGGAGGCGATCTGACAAGCTTTGGAGGATCCCGCTTCAAGTTCAAAAGGAACTTCATGCACACGAGCACTAGGCGATAGCCCTAGTGAGGTTTGCGAGTTCGAATTTATTAATAATTTACTTAATGATGAACTTACTTGTGCTAGTGAAAGATTATTGCATGTCTATAACAAATTACATAAGGATTTTGTTGATTTAGAAAGCAAGCATGTTGTATTAAAATCCGATCATGAGAAGTTAGCTTCCAAATTTGATATCATTACTCAAGAAAATGATGCTCTTAAAATCATGAGAAGTTAGCTTCCAAATTTGATATCATTACTCAAGAAAATGATGCTCTTAAAGTAAACAATGATATGTTAAATTTGGAAAATAATAATTTGAAATTGGATATTGCTAACTTGACTCATGACAAAAATAATACCATGTTAGAAGTTAAGAACATAAAAAATGATACTGTTTCTTTTATAAATGACTTTTTATGTTCTACTTCTAATAAAAGTGCATATGTGCCTAATAATGAAGATTTGAATCTTATGAATAAATGCATTTCATCTTTAGATTTAACTTTGAGAATATGCATTGATAACCATAAGAAGCTTATGAATATGTGTGACAGGTCTAGTATAAACAAGTCATCATCCATTTATTATGCACACATATATAGCAAAGTTTACAAGTACTCTATTTGCGGCCGTAAAGGCCATATAGCTAAATTTTGCCATGATGCACACAAACATAAAAATGTCAATGCTCCTTGTGCATCTCATCAAGTTTTTTCATCACATGTACACACACATGCACCCATTGTTCATCATAAGCATGCTCATGTGTATAGATGTGATCATTGTGGTCGTTTTAGTCATTTGGCCGAATATTATTTTGATTTGAAAAGAAAATCATGTTTGCCAAATGCTTCTAGTAGACCACATATTTTTAAATGTGATGTTTGTGGTAGATTTGGACATCTTGCAAAATTTTCTTATGATATGCAAAAAGCTTCTAAGTTGCAATATGTTCCAAATAGACATTTGTTTAATAATTTTTCTCATTTGTAAAATAATTTAAAAGAAAAATATTTATTTGCAAATGATTCACGTGCACGAGCTAATGGTCCACATAACAAACGGATCTCTTTCATTGCACATATTGCAATCGGAATGGTCATTTGAATGAATATTGTTTTGACCGGGTTAGTGCACCACATGCGCCCAAGAGAATTCATAACCCTAGGGCTTTGAGCTTAAAAGATAGGGGTCATATCCCTAAACCTTTTGGTACCAAGAATACTTGGGTACCAAAACAAACTTGATTTTAAACCAAGAATTTTAGTATTTTTATCTTTCTTTTTTCTTGGTTTTAAAAATTATACTTAAATTTTTTGAATATGAAAACAAATTCTCTTTGATTATTTCTTGTGTTTTCATGATTATTAGTTTCGATTTTTATGAGAGGTTTGTGTTTATATAAACCCTCGGAATTATTGGGTGTTTATTCCCAAATCTTATTTATTGGGTACTAAAAGTCCTTATATGGGTTGTTACAAGCCTAAGAGCTTGATAAATTATTACCTCTCTTGCATTTTGTCAAAAATCTTGTTTTGATTTGTTTCTTTGAATCCATTATACTTCACTTATATGATGATATTTATGTGTTTGTGCTTATGGATCATCTATGTGTGCCTTATAATGCATTCTATATGTGGTTTGATCAAGTTATACAAAGAAAATTTTCTTCTTTGATCAAACATTGTTTATGGACTCAAATCTTGATATATGACTTCATTTGAGTGATTTGCTTTCCATTGAAAACTCTTTTCATGGTTCTTATGTTTTCCTCATTCCTTTATTTTCATAAATCTATTTTTATACACTATGTTTTTATAATTTGTTAAAGAGACACTATTTTCATATTGATATATTTATATGTGTTCTCATTGTCTTTTTGTATGTGAATTGTGTTTAGCATGTTTCTTGCTTACTCACATATGTATGCCTTAGCATTCTTTGCATATATTTTATATGGCATTTTGATAGGGGGAGCTAATCCATATACTTGTTTTATACTCACCTATGCATATTGATAGGGGGAGCTTTCGCTCTCTTCATTCTTTTGTCCCCTTTTTGATGTTGTCAAAGGGGGAGAAATATTATGAATATACATTTCCTTGTTTATATGCATATGAATTATAATTTATATATTCATTTCCTTTCATGCATATATCCTTTTTGTAAATTGTTTGTCATCATCAAAGGGGGGAGATTGTTGGCCTTCTTGTTTTGATGATGATTTAACAAACAATTTACATCTAATACTGTTTGTCTAGTATTTGTATTTTGTTATTTATTATGGATAAACAATAAGTTGGAGGTTAGATGGATTGCGCCATAACAATCATATCAAATGGAGGTTATCGGATATAGTGGTTGAAGCAATGCAATTCAAGTTTAAGATCCAAATTCAAGCTTCATCCGCAAGATTACTAAGTCAAACTATTAAAGATCAAGATCAAGCTTGGGTAATATAGTTTAGGTTTTATATTATGTGTGTTAGTACTTTAAGCTCAATCATATACACACATACACGTTTTGGTTTTGTATATATATAGTTATATATATACATATATGTTTTGTTTGATAGTTTTCAAGTTTTAATATGAAATAATTTAATATAATTAGAAAACATATTTTTGTTTCATACTTATATGCATTTATATGATTTCATCAATATCAATTTTATTTAGCTCCATGAAATCATGTTTTAGTATATTATATGTGTATTTTGATAAAATACTATATTCATTATTAATAGACTTCAAAACAATAGTTTACATCTTTCTTCAAGTTTATAAAAATCATTTTGTATTGTTTCAAAACATGGTTAAGCTAAAATGTCAAAATTCATATGTTTATATTTTCATGTTTTGGACTATTTTGCAAAATGATGATATTTTTCATTTGGGAAGTCCTTTTTGAAAATCAGTTTTTGTAGATGTTTATTATCATGCTTATAATCTTTTCCCAAAGTTTTATATTTTTCTGAATTTATTTGATATTTTTAAACAGAGTTTTAAATTTAGAAAATTATATTTTTGCATATGTCAGTTTGTGGTCGACCGTCACGGTCGACCGCCCCTGAGTTCAAAAACTCAGTATGAGTTTAGTTGGCTCGCGGTTGATCGTATGTAGTCCAGAGAGTTTCGCGGTCGACCGTCACGGTCGACCGTCAGCTTTTCAAAATCCCAGTTTTGCCTTTTAGTTGCTCGCGGTCGACCGCGAGTTTCCCACGGTCGACCTCCGCTTTGACTTGTCATTCCCAACGGCTATTTTCTGCAACCGTTGTTTGGGGCTTTTTGGTCTTTTGTTTGGAGTTTTTGGCTGAGGTTTTGGGAGGCTATATATACCCCTTTGATCTTAATTCTTCAACAATCCAAGAAATGTTTTTAACAAAGTTTTAACAAGGGTTTAAGTGTTGTTTAAGTTTGTTTAAGAACCTTTTAAGCATTTGAGAGTTTTGGTTTGTGAAATTAATTTCACAAGAGCTTGAGGAGATCCTATTGGTGCTTGAGCATCCAACCATCCTCCTTCAATCTCTTGATCTATTGAGAAGTTTTCTAAACTCTATTTTCTAGCTTTATATCTATTTGCTTGTTTATTATTTTATTAAAGCTAGTTTTGTATTGAGTTTATATTTGATTTACCTCTTTGTTACACACACCCACATTGAGCTTATTGTATTTTCATACATAGTATAATTGGGTTGGTGAGAGTTGTAACAATTGAGAGTGAGCTTACATTGAGTTCTCATCTATTGTAGAGAACAAATCATTTGTTATATTGTGAGAGTGTAAAGTTTTCGGTGCGCTAGAAAACCGAGTGTGAGGAGTATAGACGTTGATCGGTAAATGTTGAAAACCGACATTGTGAGTGTTTGTGAACGTTGATCGGTGAGCGTTGAAAACCGACATTGTGAGGTGTAAACGTTATTTGGGTGAGCGTAGAAAACCCGGTTGTGATAGTGAATTTCTCCTCGGGTGTAGGGAGCGAAGACGTAGGACGGAAGGTCCGAACTCTGTGATTATTTGAGTGTGTTTGAGTTTGTCATTGGCGCATTTACTTATGCATTTATCTTATATCGCCAATTGTATATTTTGCCCTATCATATTTGTAGTTTGATTATATCACCCTTGTGTTAGTTTATATATCCTTGCATATATTTCATCATATACCTCTTTGCTAGGATATATCTATTTGTTCATATTGCATATTCTTGCTCATATCATATTGTATATCTATCTTGCAAGAATAATATTTGAATTGATTTTAATTGGCATAAAATCGGATTAGATTAGCATAAGACCCTAATCACCCCCTCCCCCCCCCCCCTGGGTCTATCAAGCACAACCATTTAGCCGACTCCCACAATCGCCTCTCGGCCCTAGGGGAAAATGAAAGACCTAATCAGCTAGGCACCCGACTCCTCAGTCGATGAAAAGTCCTTGGTACCTCCTCAGGATAAAACCACGGCACAACCCTTTGGCCGACTTCCAAAATCGCCTCTCAACCTTAGGGGAAAGGTAAGACCTAACTGACTCTCTTGAGCCTAGGCACAACCTCGGGGTCAATCCCTGTATCACCCTTCGATTAAGCAAACATAAAAGAAAGATTTTCAAGAGTTTTTAAACACTCAAGATGAATTTACTTCTTCATTAACCCCTTACGAAGTCAAAAGTACAATTATAATGACCGACAAAAAAGGGAGGGAAAGGAAATATAACTAGTTCTCATTTTTCTTGACCTATGAGGTCCTCTGGAGGTGGAACGGCCGCATCAGCGAAGGTCGGACCCTCTTGGCCCTGAACGCCAGCATCAACAGAAGGATCAGGCATCACAGGGTTTCAGTCCCCCCCCCCCACCAGTGCCGAGGACTAGTTGTCGCTCTCATCTATGCCTTCTAGAGACCCGCCTTCATCACCTAACAGCAATCTTCTGATGCGACATAAACATGTACCAAAAAGGTTGCAAGTGCACAACCGTGTCAAGTTATAGTATAAAGATATCGATCCCACGAGGAAGGTGTTTTTGTAGGGGAAAATATAAAATCGGTTCTTATGCTGTGTATGTGACAAATAGGAGTGATGAGTGAATGTGATTGTGGAGAGATAATGAGAGTGATAGTGTGTAGATCAATGTGTTTGAGAATAAATGTGATCAATAAGGCAAGAAAGAAGAATGAATAAAATTGAGAAACAAATTAAAAATAAAATTCAAGAATAAAAGAAAATGTAAGAAATTAAAGATGGTGGATTCAATTATAGATAAATAAAAGAAAATGTAAGAAATTAAAGATGGTGGATTCAATTATAGATATGGGTAATCTAAAATTGAATGCACTTCTTAGAAAGGGTGATTCCCTAGAGGGTTCTAGCCTAAAAATGAATAAAACAAAATGAAAATAAACAAAAAGAAAAACTAAACCCAAGAGGGTTCTAGCCTCAAGGTGAATAGTGCAAGAAATTAAAATCTAACTACAAAATAAATTGCAAAATCTAAACTATAGAATAAATTATAAGAATTAAATGCAAGAAAATAAATCTACTCTATAAGTATGAAATAAATCTAAGGCAAGAGGGTTCTAGCCTCTTGGCTATTTAACAAGAAAATAAAATCTAACTATAAGCATAGAAATAAATCTAAACTAATAAGCAATAAAAAAGAAATAAAAGAGAAAAAGAAAAGAAATACAAACCTCCAAATAATTCCAAAGAAAAGAAATATTTAAAGTGGTGAAAAAAATTATTATTATTAATTGTAACAAAAAGTTACAAATTTGGAAGGCCTTCTCAATTAAGAGTAGCCCTCCTCTCCAAAAGGAGTTACAAAAATTTTCACACCTCTAACCCCTCACTCTCAACCCCTAATTATAGTAAACATCAGTGAATGAGAGCCATTGGATCAAACTTGAGCCCCAAGAATATAATTTCGGCCGTAGATGAAATCTGGATGACTTCGCATCGATACAGGCATCGATGCCCGCATCAATGCCTACATCGATGCTAGAAACGATGCTCTAATAAGAATTCTGACTTCACGGTTAGCTTCGTCTCGTCGAGATAGGCGATTTTCATATATTATATGTTAAATTCCGCCTCCCGGATTGGGAGATATCGTCGTTTCTTTGCAGCCAACTATCTTGAATACATTTTTTTTCATATTTAATTTTTTTATTTTCTCCGGCTTCTACAGGCTACTCGGCTTGATTCTGGGCTTGGGATTTTTGACTCTTGCTTGTGTTCTTCATGAGTTTTTGTTGAGATAAGAGATCTTGGGCTTTATTCTTCACTAACCTGCAATTAAAGATAAAAATAATTATTAATAGCATATTTATTCATATAAAATAGATAATAAGGGTATAAAATTATAATAAAATATGATTATCAAATACCCCCATACCTAAACTTTTGCTAGTCCTCTAGCAAAGAAAGAAAACTAAAAAATCCTAACTCACTTTCGCAGGAATCGCGGTTGTATTTAGCGCATACAACAACTCACTTTCGCAGGAATCGCGGTTATATTTAGCGCATACAACAAGCCTTTAAACCCCTAGGTTACCCTAGTGGACGAGTTATAGTCTCGTGAGGGTTTGCAGTGAATATACCCACAAAATTTGGTCATCTTGCCAAATTAAAGAAGTTAGTAAATAACTAAATTTACTTGATAATTGAAGCTAGTTATTACTCAAGAAAACATTTTTATATATAACTCTAAGGTATATTTCCTAGAAAATCTTCTCATTGTAGCAATACAAAACCAAGCCAAACTTAGAAATTTAATTTAAAAGTTTTGAAAAGAACATGCTAACTCTTTGTTTAAAATAATATTCAAGTTGCTTGATCTAAAATATTTTCCAAGACCATATATACAAATATAACTATATATAAAACATTTATTAGTATTTTTATTTTTATTTTTTTTTTTTTATATTATTATTATTTTTAACTTTAGAAAATTTCAAATTTATCAAATAAATCAATTATTACATAACTCTATCAATTTGGCAAGTGACGATATTTTTATAATTTTTTTAAGGAAAAGAAAAAAATAACAAAAATGCACTAAAATTGTAAAATGAAGAGAAAAAAATAACTAATTCCCACCCCCACACCTAAATTTTGCATTGTCCTCAATGCAAACTCTATGATGCTTAAAGCAGATAAGAAGTGAAGCACTTACATTTGGTCGGCTGATAAAAATCTGCAATTACCTTTGGTCTGAGGAGGATGAAAACAAAAATTTATTCTTCTTTCTTTTTTTTTCTTTTTTTTCTCTTTTTTTTTCTTTTTCTTTTAAGCAACTGAACAAGAAACTCTCAAATGAGAGAAGAATAAATTCTTTTTATTATTCTGAAATAAACAAAATAAACAATGTAGAATGAAATATTCAACATGAAGAGTTCCTGTTCTACATTGAATCCTACCTTACTGTTGAAAATTCTTCCCCGGATTTTAAACAAATTCAGAATGATATAATCAATAATGTGAATTTTTAAGCATTTCGGGGGTGTTCAATAATTCTTGCAACAAGGTAAGGTAGGTATTATTGGTGTCATGCATTTTGTATTTCTTAATAAACTTAGACTCTTGTACTGTGAAGTTTTGTTTTCCAACAACCAATTCTTCTGTGAAGTTTTGAAAATTTGGTTGTTGATTATTCTCCAAGAATCTAAGTTCATCAAGAAAGAGTTCTTCAAAATTTAATTCAAAGCAGCAAATGTTTAACACAGTTTTATTATTCTCAAGGACCTGATCTGCTTCTTCTAAAAACTCTAACTCTTCATCAAAAATTTCCTCAAAACTTAAATCACACTCTTCTTCTTCTTCTTCTTCTTCTGATCTTTCCTGAATGTAGTTTATTTCTAGAGGCTGATTATTTGGTTGGTCCCCTGGATTAAAAATGTTGAGATCAGCAGTCAAATTCCCAAAGGACAGCTTCATTTGACCAGTTCTACAGTTGATGAGAGCATTAGAAGTGGCTAAGAACGGTCGTCCTAAGATGACAGGTGTCTGTCCTTTGGGATTGGAAACAGGCTGTGTTTCCAAGACTACAAAATCTACTGGAAAAATAAAATCTCCAACCTTAATCAGAACATCCTCTAACTCACCCATAGGGACCTTGACAGATCTATCAGCCAACTGTAAGGTGCATTTGGTCGGGTTCAATACACCTAGACCCAATTTCTGGTAGACTGAATATGGAAGCAAATTGACACTGGCCCCTAAGTCTAAAAGTGCCTTATCAATGTGAGTATTACCAATGATACATGAAATGATGGGGGAACCTGGATCTTTACGTTTTAAAGGTATGGGATTTGATAGCATTTCACTAATATTGGCGGCTAAAAGACTTTCTTTGGAACATTTATTCTCCTCTTCTTAGTGCATAATTCTTTTAAGAATTTAGCATAAGATGGAATTTGTTCAATTACATCTAAGAGAGGAATATTGACCTTAACCTGCTTGAATGTTTCTAGGATCTTCTCCTCTTGAGGGGAGTGTTTCCTAAGCCTGAGTCTATCTGGAAAAGGAGCAACTGGTCTAAACCTATCAAAAGCAGGCTCAGGTTCCGGTTCAGGTTCTTGATCATCTGAGGAGGGTGATTGTTGAATAAATTCATCAGAAGGAGAAGGAGAAGGAATTTGTACTGGATCAAAAGTTTGACTTGGGGGAGTTCTCACTTAATTATCGACCTGTCTACCTGACCGAAGTGAATGGATTGCATTCACTTGAGCTTCATAGGATGAACTGCATCCTGTGTCCTTAGGGTTGACCACGGGTTGACTCGGAAATTTTTTTTCTCTCTTTCACTCACGGCACTAGCTAGTTGACCAAGTTGGGATTCTAATCTAGCTATGGCTTGAGTGTTGGAATTGAGTATTTGTCCGGTTGATTACATAAAGGAATTCAGAGTGCTAGATGTTTGAGTCAACATATTCGTGGTTTGAGTGGAGGCCTTAATTATGGTTTCCAAACCCCTTTCCAAGACATTGAGACGTTTATCCTGATCTGGATTGTGAGAAGTCCGAATTACAGCTTGATGAAGAGGAGACTGATTTTGATACGGCAGATTGAGTTGTTGAAATTATGGATGAGAATTGAAAGGAACTGTGTTTCCCCTAAAAATTGTTGGGTTAAAGCGGGAGTGAAGTTTTGAGTTCCAGGAGAATTTCCTTGATTCCATGCAAAGTTGGGATGATTTCTCCAACCTAGATTGTAGGTTGGAGAAAATAGATCATTTCTAGGGTGCTGGAATGCAGCGTTCATCTGTCCTAATGGCTGATTATTTCCTAGGAGAGGGCATTCCTCTGAAACGTGGGTAGGAGACTGACAATTATGACATCCTTTGGCAGAAACGTGATTGATTTGAGCTGGAGCTCGTTCCTTAACTTCTAAAGCTTCTAACCTCCGCAGAATCGTCGCCATCTTCGCTTCAGAAGCAATGTTTGACTCCAAGGAAGGACCACTAGACTTAGAATTGAGGACTGATGAAACCATGTCATCACAGTGTTCCCACTACATTGTTTTCTCGGATAAACTCTCTAGAAATTCCCAAGCTTCATCTGCGTTTTTCCTCATAAAATCTCCCTGACACATGATTCTAAAGATGTTTTTGAAGAATAGTCCAATCCTTCATATATGACTTGGCACAATCGCCATTTGTCTAGACCATGATGAGGACATTGGATTAAAAGATCTTTGAATCGGCCAAAATATTTCCAGAATAACTCTCCCGGGATAATTTTAAAGTTTTGAATACTGTTCCTTAGCTTTACCATTTTGTGAATAGGGAAATTTTATTAAGAAAAACGGTGACAAATTCATCCCAAGTTGAGATGGAATTTGTCGGTAAGCTGTACAGCCATTTTTTAGCTTTATCCTTAAGAGCAAATGGAATAAATCTAAGCTTAATCGCATCTTCAGTTAATTCTCTCATTTTAATCATAATACACACTTCCTCAAATTCCGAAATAAAAATATATGCATCTTCTATTTCATTTCCAAGGAATTTGGGAAGCATGTTTATGTAATACGATCTAAGCTCAAAATTTTCTCCATTTGCTTCGGGGAGCCTTATGCAAGATGGAATTGCATTTCTGGTGGGGTAACACATATCTTGAAGAACGGGTTGATTTGCCATTTCTTGGATTGGTTCAACACGAATTAAACGATGAGAATTATCCCTAACCCAAGTTTGCATACACCAAAACAGCTTTTTTTATAATTTTTTTCTCAAGAAAGAAAAAAAGAAAATTAGTTTTTTTTAAAGAAAAAGATAGAGAAAACCTAACAAATCAAAGCAATCACTTTTCAATCACTCTAATTCTAGGGTTTAGCCTAACTCACTAGACCAGCTCCTAACCAAAAACTCCTACAGTGAAAAGATTAAAGTTTTACCCAGGTAGTTAGCCAGGTAAGGATAGTACTAGAGGGTGATCAAAGATCAATTAAGTATCTCTTTCCTTGCGGAGCGCTTTACGCAACCCCTAAACCTTGCCTTAGACACCAACTAATCTGAGAAAACTTAAACCGGTTCACTTAAGGATTTCTTGTTCCTTATTGAGCCTGAATCCTTAGGGGCCAACGTCTAATGAGTTTTAGAAGGCTTGGGTTTGTGAAGTGAGGAACTAGTGATTTGTGGACTAAGGAAAGGGTGATAAAATCCCTCACCTTATCTTGATTATGGGGTTTTGCCCTTAAAAATATTTTTAAGTGTGTGCCAAATCAAGATGCTCAAATTACTTGGTGAATTCCTACACTATATGAAATGCAACCCTAGAAATTAAAAGCGACTAAAAAGGATGTTAACAATCAAACAAATGAGAAGGGGAGAATATGTTTGAATTTATTATCTTGTTAGTAAATGTCAAAGTGGAGGGTGAATTTTATTATGGTCAACAAAAATAAAATCTTTTTTTAAAAAAGTCCTAATTGTCCCTAAATGTGAAGAAGTAGCTAAAGGGTGGAATTAAAAACTAGAAAGAGGACTTACCCGAAAGAAAATTTTCAAATCCTAATTCTCCAATCCACGATCTTCAAGCTCCAAGCGTTTCCTTCACAAAAAACACACAAGTTAAAGAACCAAAATAATTAAAACCTACTTAAGCACCTTCCCTGGCAACGGCGCCAAAAACTTGATGTGGCATAAACATGTACCAAAAAGGTTGCAAGTGCACAACTGTGTCATGTTATAGTATAAAGATATAGATCCCACGAGGAAGGTGTTTTTATAGGAGAAAATATAAAATCGGTTCTTATGTTGTGTATGTGATAAATAGGAGTGATGAGTGAATGTGATTGTGGAGAGATAATGAGAGTGATAGTGTGTAGATCAATGTGTTTGAGAATAAATGTGATCAATAAGGCAAGAAAGAAGAATGAATAAAATTGAGAAACAAATTAAAAATAAAATTCAAGAATAAAAAAAATGCAAGAAATTAAAGATGGTGGATTTAATTATAGATATCGGTAATCTAAAATTGAATCCACTTCTTAGAAAAGGGTGATTCCCTAGAGGGTTCTAGCCTAAAGGCGAATCAAATAAAATGAAAATAAACAAAAAAAAAACTAAACCCAAGAGGTTTCTAGCCTCAAGGTGAATAGTGCAAGAAATTAAAATCTAACTACAAAATAGATTGCAAAATCTAAACTACAGAATAAATTACAAGAATTAAATACAAGAAAATAAATCTACTCTATAAGCATGAAATAAATCTAAAACAAGAGGGTTCTAGCCTCTTGGCTATTTAACAAGAAAATAAAATCTAACTATAAGCATAGAAATAAATCTAAACTAATAAGCAATAAAAAAATAAAAGAAAAAAAAGAAAAGAAATGCAAACCTCTAAACAATTCTTCATCTCCATCTTCAACATCCAACAAAGAGAAGAAATATTTAAAGTGGTGAAAAAAATTATTATTATTAATTGTAACAAAAAGTTATAAATTTGGAAGGCCTTCTCAATTAAGAGTAGCCCTCCTCTCCAAAAGGAGTTACAAAAATTTTCACACCTCTAACCCCTCACTCTCAACCCCTATTTATAGTAAACATCAGTGAATGAGAACCCTTGGATCAAACTTGAGCCCCAAGAATGCAATTTCGGCCGTAGATGAAATCTGGATGACTTCGCATCGATACAGGCATCGATGCCGGCATCGATACAGGCATCGCTGCCCTAATACAATTCTGACTTCACAGTTGGCTTCGTCTCGTCGAGATAGGCGATTTTCAAATATTATATGTTAAATTCTGCCTCCCGGATTGGGAGATATCGTCGTTTCTTTGCGGCCAACTATCTTGAATACATTTTTTTCATATTTAATTTTTTTATTTTCTCCGGCTTCTACAGGCTACTCGGCTTGATTCTGGGCTTGGGTGTAAAACCCCGAAAAAAATTTGAATATAGTGTGATATCTGCTTGATTCTGGACTTGGGTTTTTTGACTCTTGCCTGTGTTCTTCATTTAATTCATGGGTTTTTGTTGAGATAAGAGATCTTGGGCTTTATTCTTCACTAACCTGCAATTAAATATAAAAACAATTATTAATGGCATATTTATTCATATAAAATAGATAATGAGGGTATAAAATTATAATAAAATGTGATTATCATCTTCCTTCTCTCACCTCGAAATCCCTAAGAAGATCGAGATAACAAGAGACTTGTAGGGGATAAGAGCTCCCAGAAGGAGGATGTGAGCTGGAGGGTACTAGAGCAGCAAAATAATCATCCCCGGCTTTGCACGCCAAAGCTACTTCAAGTTTCCCAATGGGGCTATGGCGCCAGTCTTCAATTACCTTCGCCCTATGTTGCGCCGACTGCATTTCCTTGAGATCCCGCCTTAACTGCTCGATTGAGAGGCGGCTCGATGTCCTCTTTGGCGGCCACTCTAAGGGCCCTTTCAGAATCAACCTTCCCTGCCAAAGTAGTCAGTTTCTCATTGCGATCGATGACGTCTCTCTGAAGATAATTAATCTCCCTCCTCTGACGAGCCACCTTACCTCTCAATTCCATGATTAGGGATGCTTGCTTACATCCCTCGGCGCGAAGCCTCTCCAAAACTCATTCTCTGGCATCCACTTCTTGGCGCCAACCAATTTCACTATTCTTCACCTTAGCCTCAAGAGCGACGACTCTCTCCTCGGCCTCTTCCCTGGCCGCCTTCTCCTTCGCCAGCTCAGACTCCCGTTCCTGTGAAGCGTCGTGCATATGGGCGAACCACTCATATAACTCCTGCTCTAATAAAGCCCTTCGGGCTAAATAAGCCTTGAGGGCTAAATGTAAACCAAAGCTTGGTATCCTCCTTAAAACCCGATCATCTTTTGACAGGGAGAATTATTGCATGATCGTAATAGGAGCCGAAAGGGACCCAAGAATTGAAGTCTCTTTGTCAAGAAAAGCCGGAGGGACAAACTTGTTGTCTTCAGAAAGATCTTTTCTCGGGGAGCAGGGGCCTAGCGGCACTCCTGATAGCATTACCTTGGCCTTCTCCCATTCTTTAGAATCTACTTCTGAAGTCCAACGAGGGAAGGGACAAATACCTCTCTCTTTCTCAATGACATCATAATACTCAGTGGTCTCCTCTGCTTGGGGCTGTGAGGAGAATGTCGCATGTTCAACTATCTCCCCCACTAGCCCAACCGGCTCCTTTCCTGGTCAATAGGATGATTCAGGCCCAGGAGCCAGACCGACTGCTCCGGATGCAGCTCTAGCAACGGTATCAACCTTATCTGCCTGGATGACCGATTGTTCTTCAGGAAGATGTTGCTCTAAAAACGGGACAATTCAGGTCAACCCAGAAGCTTGAGCTACAACGCGAGAATCGTGTCACCGAGTGGACGACCCATTGGGTCTCCTCCCTACTCCCAGCTCAGCGGCTAAGTCGCCCATCTGAGGCCTCAACTGGGACACCTCCTCAGGAGCCATGTATCTTCTTGGTCTTTTCCGAGGCCCGATAGCAAGGCCTGGCTTCTCGCTTGCAGTCCCGACCTCCTGGACTCCGGGAAGAGGAAGCGCCAACAAGTTTACCTTAGTCAGGTCATCCTCTGAGGGTAAACCTAGCGAGATGTGTGCCACCCGAAGCGACGCAGGGTCAAACAGATTGCTTCTCTCACGAGATCCAGCATAAGACCAGATCTTCTCCAGTTGCCTCCTCTCCACAACCTCAAGAGGACTCGGCCTCAGGGCGTCCTTATTTATCTCAGGCCATCTTGAGCAGGAGAGAATTCCGTCGGCTCCAGAAACCCATATGAAATGTTCCTTCCAGTCCTTATTGGACTCAGGAGCATCGAAAATCAATTTAAAGCTGCTTGTATAGTAAAAGAAGAAGTGCAGATCCTTCTTAGTTGACTTGATGCCGACCAATTGCCCAAACAACTTCATGGTCGGCAAGACGCCAACTCTGGAGCAGATGACTATAAAGGCCATCAGAATGTTAGTAACCTAGAGGGGGTGAATAGGATTATTGCTAATCTTATTAGATATTAATACCGATCAAAATTAATTAACAAATATATCCTAACAATGATGATATTCAATAAGATATATGCAAGGATATATATACAAAGGGGAAAAATAAACAAGAAATAATATAAACAAATAGTTGATACAAAGAGCAATCCAAACACAATAATATGATCACGGAGTTCGGACCTTCCATCCTACGTCTCCGCTCCCCGCTCCCGGGGAGAACTCTACTATCGACACACACAGTTTGGAAGTCAGAACTTCTCTACACACTAAGTTTTCTAGCTCACCGAAAACTCCAAATCTCTCACAATGTACATACACAAACTACAACCTCAAGTGTTGGTCCTCACGTATCGCCTCCCTCAAGTGCTCGGCTTTACTACCTCTCTCTAGGCTTTACTACAGATATCACTCCTCTTAGTATCGACTATGTCCTCACCACACACTCCTCTTGGTGTAAATGTGTATTATAAAGTGATACTCATAAATAAAGCTCAAATACAATAGCTTGTTTTCTAATAATGAATGAGAACACAATGAAGCTCACTCTCACAATATCACTCACCACAACGCACAATATGGTGTATGTAATCCTAAAAGCTTAATAGGGATGTGTGTGTGATAAATGAGTATAAATAAAATCTGACTCAAAAAGAACTAGCAATAAAATAGATATAAAATTCAAGAATAAAATGCTAGATAATTGAGTTAGGGAAACTTCTTTATAAACACAAAGAGTAGATGATGAAAGATTAAGGATGAATTCCTCAACAAACGATGTAAGCTCCTCTTTATGAAAACCAAACCCCAAACTTAAAACAAACTAAATCAAACTTTTAAAACCTTTTTAAAACTTGTTTAAAACTCTCTTGAGTGGTTGGAAATAGTTAATGCAAAGGGGTATTTATAGGCTTAAAGAAACCAGCCCAAGAATCCAACCAAAACCCTTAAAAACATTAAAATAATCAAAGTTGGAAACTAGCTGTTACTGTGCCAACGGCTAGTTATAAGTCGACTTAACAATGCACATAAGTCGACTTAGCAGAAGAAAATAACAGACTGAAAATAGGTTATAAGTCGACTTATATGGGATCACAAGTCGACTTTCTATAAGTCGACTTATAAAGACTGATAAGTCGACTTGGCCAAGAAAAAATGCACACTCCAGGGCAGTTTATAAGTTGACTTATCAGTACTGATAAGTCGACTTATGAACATGCACAGAGACTGTGCATGTCCAAAATCTGACTTTTCAGTACTGATAAGTCGACTTATGAACATGCACAGAGACTGTGCATGTCCAAAATCTGACTTTTGAGAGGGCTTTAAAAATAGTAAAACATGCACAGAGACTGTGCATGTCCAAAATCTGACTTTTGAGAGGGCTTTAAAAATAGTAAATAATTTCCAGAAAATATAAAACTTTAGGAAAAGTTTATAATCATGTATACATGTTGGAAAAAGAGTTTTTTAATTTCCATTTATCATTTGTAAAAATCACTGTAATCTGCCAAAGCACTAAAATACGTGTTTAAGAAAACATGTGATTTTTTTATTTTTGACTCAAAACAAGTTTTGAAAGCTTATGGAATATTTATATGGACATAATAAAAGATGTTTATGAATAAACCTATACTAAGTATACCAAGAGTGAATCATATGAAGCTTGAACTTGATTGGTTGACTTGATTTGTATATACTTCAACATCAATGTAGCTCATTTTCCTGTGTATACTAAATAACACGAAACAAAATACTAAAAACGATATTAGTCGTAAATTGTTTGTAAAATCATCATTAAAACAAGAAGGCCAACAATCTCCCCTTTTTGATGATGACAAACAATTTACCAAGATACACATTATAAGCATAAAACCACAAATATAAAAACATAAATACTCACATTCATAAATACTCACATTTTCTCCACCTTTGGCAACATCAAAAAGGGGATACAAAAATGATTAGGAAAGCGAAAGCTCCCCCTACCTATATGCATAGGTGAGTATAAAAATTGGGATTGCTCCCTATTTGCGTCAAAAGTTGGTCTCGTTGTGGAATTCATTATATCTTCGATCGATTACAACGAATTCAAAAGAAATGACCTTTTTATAAGAATTCTTTTACACAACAAAAAGAAAATTACAACTTTTTAGAAATAAATGCAGGATCGTTGTTTGGATCGCTGCTTGCGTGGGATCTTTGCCTGTGCCGAGGGTGCGTTAGCCCGTGGACCACCAAATCACAGATTCTGATTGAATCGTGAGGGGTTTAGTGATTCTTCCTTTGTTTATCGAAGTAGGAATTTGAAACGAGGATCTTATCAAAGTAAGACGATCGTTCTTCTTAAGATCAAGTCAAAGCTCGAATCTCAAGGAATTGCCAGAAGCTCAGGAACTCTACTCTGTCTGCTCCAAAGTGCTCAAGAATGACCCCCCTTCAAAAAAAACGATCTCAGGGGGTATTTATAGCCTCCGGGATGAACAGTGCTTCCGAGACAGTGTTTACTATCTCGGTGGCCGAGACAGTAAAGATTGTCTCGGGTTCCGAGACAGTAAAGACTGTCTCAGCCTGCGAGATAGTAAATACTGTCTTGGAAACAGTAACTGTCTGGCAGTTTTCGTTGTAACTGCCTTTCCACGTTTTCAAACTCCGTTATTTTGGTAGTTATCAACGTGATTCTCGCCCACGACGTTCCCCATGTTCTTTGTCGCGTGCGAGACAGTAAAGTCTGTCTCGCGTGCGAGACAGTAAAGTCTGTCTCGCGTGCGAGACAGTAAAGTCTGTCTCGCGTGCGAGACAGTAAAGTCTGTCTCGCGTGCGAGACAGTAAAGTCTGTCTCGCGTGCGAGACAGTAAAGTCTGTCTCGCGTGCGAGACAGTAAAGTCTGTCTCGCGTGCGAGACAGTAAAGTCTGTCTCGCGTGCGAGACAGTAAAGTCTCCTCGCCGGGGGAGACAGTAAAGTCTGTCTCGCGTGCGAGACAGTAAAGATTGTCTTTTTCTTTGATTTTTTGATAATCTCCTTTTGAGCTGCGCTTGGATATCTTTCAGCATTTTTTGACGCCTATAGATACCCCCTCCAAAGTGTTCAAGACTTATTCTTTTATAGAGGAGTCTGGGACACTTTGGATAAGACAGGTCTTATTTGCAATCCTTTCAATACTTGATTAAGTAGATCGTGTAGAAGAATCTGTAAAATGGCTCCAGCCCTTGATATCTTCATCCATAAGTCTATTCAGTTCTTTGTAGAATAGCTAATGCTTCTTCGGCACTGCGTTTATCGCTTGACCGTTGTTGAGATCTTGAATCGAGGCTGGTATTTCCAGATTGATGCTTGTATGTCCATTGAGAGTTCGTCAGGTTATCCTTAAGAATATTCAGATTAATATTCTCCAGAAACTGCCTATCGAGTTTAGGAAAACAGTTTAGACTCGTGTACCTATTGGAGTATTCTGGTCTCTTTTTGTTGGTAGAGGTGAACCCGATGATGGAGAGGAAGAATTTTATATTCTACCTCCTGGTCTCTTTTTTGTTGGTAGAGATGAACCCAAAAATCGAAGAGGAAGAATTTTATATTCTATCTCCTGGTCTCTTTTTTGTTGGTAGAGATGAACCCGAAAATCGGAGAGGAAGAATTTTATATTCTATCTCCTGGTCTTTTTTTTTGTTGGTAGAGATGAACCCGATGATGGAGAGGAAGAATTTTATATTCTATCTCCTGGTCCAAAGGAAACTCAAAGTGGGATCTTCACTTAGAGAATCTGGACGGGTTTGAATAATCCTAACTGTCATAAGGTTTGATTATTCAACTGAAAGTGGACCTCTCGTTCGCGGAATGAATCGAGAAGAGATTTTGGTTGTGGTCCTAACTGTAGTAAGGTTTGACCAAGTGGGAGTTTTGAGACGATCCTAACTGTTTAAAGGTTTGATCGTTCAATTTGAGTGGACCTCTCGTTCATGAAAGGAATCGAGAGGGGATTTTGACTTTGGTCCTAACTGTAGTAAGGTTTGACCAAATAGGGGTTTGAGATGATCCTAACTGTTTAAAGGTTTGATCGTTCAATTTAAGTGGACCTCTTGTTCATGGAAGGAATCGAGAGGGGATTTTGGCTTTGGTCCTAACTGTAGTAAGGTTTGACCAAATGAGAATTTTGCGAGGGACAATTGATCCGATGAAGTGATCGAATCTCAACAAAAGAGTATTCGGAAATCACTGTGGGGATGTAGTATTTATCACTTTGTTTGTAATGATCGGGTTATCCCTAAGAAAATTACATTCTTCCGAGAACTTCCTGTTACATGAACCGTCTACCCTCAGCTTCCTTCGCGAAACTGGGTCTAAAATGACCGGGTTCTCCTTAAGAATATTACATGTAAAAATTCTCCAGGAACTTCCCGTCAAGAGTGGGAAATAGTTTAGACTCATATACCCATTGGAGTATCAAGGAGCAGTTTATACTCGTATACTCTTTGGAGTGAGGGGAAACAGTTTATACTCGTGTACCCAATGGAGTTGGAGTCGTCTTTACTTGGCTTGTTTCACCGTTATGACGCCGGAATCAATTAAGGCTTGGATTTTATTTTTGAGTCTAAAGCAAATCTCAGTGGGATGAAGAACCCTTCTGTGGTACGCACAGTAGTTTGGATCTGTAATCCTTTTAGCTCCCTCCTGATCTTTAATAGGTGGTAGCTCGATCTTGTCGTTGGCGAGGAGGTATTTTAAGATGGCTAGAGCTTCATCATCTTCGAAAGAATACTCCTTTTGGAACCTCGGATCAAGAGTTGCGTTCACAGGAATTGCGGATGTCGTCGGTTGATCTCTCTCAACTTTCTTTCTTTTAAGAAAGTGTTCAGCTTGTTCGCCACGTAATTTTAACTCTTTCCAAGTTTTGGATGGTACGACCCCTAGGGCTTCCAGGACATCGATGGAGAGATTATTATGGCATGTTTGCAGGATAAACTCCTCTGTAATAGGATCTCTGCAATTCATTGCTTTGTTACGGACGCGTTTGATAAAATTGTCAACTGACTCTCCGTCTTTTTGCTTCTCATCTAAAAGGGTTCCGATTGACACTTCGGTGTCATCATCGAAGAAATTACTGAGGAACAAACTTTTCATGTCATCCCAGCAATTGATGCTCCCTGGCTTGAGACGTCGGTACCAATCGAAGGCCGACCCGTGAAGGGTGCCAACGAATGACCAGACCATTAAAGCCTCATTTCCAGAGATCATGCCCAAATGAGACTTGAAATAAATCAAGTGCTGAGTAGGCGAGCTTTTCCCGTCGAACGGTGTGAAGTTAATCAGATTGAATTTTGCTGGGTATGGTATTGAATCCCATTCTCTTGGATAGGGACACGGAATACCCGTTTTCTTTACTTCTTGAGCCGTCATCAAAGCGTTGACTTTGTTTTCAAGCTCTTTCATTTTCTCGTCATCGTCTATGTCTTCATTCGAAGGACTTTGAGAAGAATGAGTTAGGTCACCCCCTGTAAGAGGTGCCATTGAACCACCCCCAATATCGTTATTGGGAGGGTGCGTTAAACCACCCCCAGCGTTATTGCTATTGAGAGGTGTATCAGCCATAATGACTTCATCCACTTCTGGATCACTATCATCTGCCATATTCTGAGTGTGGCGGCTGGATTCAGCTCGCTGACTGGACTCTGGAGGTTGAGGCCGTTAAGCTAGCAATTCTCTCATTTGTTGGATAGCCAACTCCATTTCTGTCTTCATCTCAGCTCTAATTTCTTCACGTTGTTTGGCTAGAGCTTCTTGCAGTATTTGAGCAAACTGATCAGAGGTGATTGTGAGTACTTCTCTGGTTTGTCCTGTGCTAGATACTGTATCATCCGAAGCGATCGCAGAACAGGTGTCTGAGAGCTCATCCTCTGATGACATCCCTTCGTGCATTCTCTTGTAGTCCCTATGTCTGAGGGCTCCTAACTGGAGACGGAACATCCGTTTGGCAATTCTTGAATTAACTTTTCCTCTCAGAGAAAAGTCAGGATTTGAGTCACCTGAATGCTGCTTAGACTTTCCTTTATCAGCCATTTTGATGGTGATTTCCGGTAATTCGTCATCTTGGACAGGTGATCTTCTCTTGCGAAAATGTCTCGGCTTAGGCTTCGACATTTTGGTGAAAAGACTGTGGAATACCGAGGCTCTTCGTGGGATGCCTTCTCGTTTCGTGTAGTTATATTCCGACAATGCTGCTTTTATAAGTCGCGCACAGGAACAATGAGAGTTTATTTCTCGAATAATTCTCTTTTGAAATCTATTCAAACCCACAGCTTGATAGTACGATTCATCGGTATGATTGCCGGAAAATCCTATCGTCTGTTGGTATGACCTTCCAGGTATAACGATGTCTTTTGGCGAACACGTCTTCTTCTGGGGGCGTAAAACCTTGTTAGCATTCTCAGGATAAATTATTGTTGCCTTTGAGCGATCCAAGGTTATTTTAGGAGTCACACGTTTAGAACCACCCCCTTACGGGTGTGGAGTCTTAACGGGCTCCGAATGCTGATTTTGCACAACTCCAGACTTTGGAATCCAAACTTTACAGAATGTGGTTTTTTGACCACCGTTTCCTTATTTCTTTCTCGTCTTTGTTGTAAGAGAGAATGGGCATGAGCAGTGTTTGCACGACGCTTTTGTATTCGTTCTTTGAGGGTCGAACGAGCCCTTTTGACAAAAGTCCATTCATCCGTCGTTAGTTTAGTAGAGATACGAGTGGTTGGTCGTTGAGACAACTGAACCACTCGATGCCTCCTTGATTCTAAGTCCGCATAATAACGAACTCCATCGGTTTGTTCCAAGGCCTTAGCCAATTAACGAGTACGGCGTTGGCGTCGCCTCTGACGAGCCCTCTTCGTCAAAGTTGGCGAACTTCGATCGAATGACTCCTTAATTAGGGAGGAATGATCATGAGCAGAGCTTCCAGCTTTGAGGGTTGCCAGAATAATGTTGCGAGGCATGACCTCAACAACTATTGGGTGAGAGGCTTCACTTTTAGCCTTCTCTGGCGTATAGGCCTTCTTCAATTATGAGATCCTCTTGCACTTACGAGATAATGAAAATCTTGAAGAGGACGATGAGATATATTCCTCAAACTTGGTTTGGTCGAATTCATACTCGACCATGGATTCAACCGGTATCTTGATTTGCTGCGACACGACGGTCTCGGCAGTAAGACCGTTGGCTCCCACTGTGGTCGCCGGTTTGTTTGTGTCAAAAGTTGGTCTCGTTGTGGAATTCATTATATCTTCGATCGATTACAACGAATTCAAAAGAAATAGCCTTTTTATAAGACTTCTTTTACACAACAAAAAGAAAATTATAACTTTTTAGAAACAAATGCAGGATCGTTGTTTGGATCGCTGCTTGCATGGGATCTTTGCCTGTCCCGAGGGTGCGTTAGCCCGTGGACCACCAAATCACAGATTCTGATTGAATCGTGAGGGGTTTAGTGATTCTTCCTTCGTTTATCGAAGTAGGAATTTGAAACGAGGATCTTATCAAAGTAAGACGATCGTTCTTCTTAAGATCAAGTCAAAGCTCGAATCTCAAGGAATGGCCGGAAGCTCAGGAACTCTGCTCTCTCTGCTCAACTTCGTTATTTTGACAGTTGTCAACGTGATTCTCGCCCACAACGTTTCCCATGTTCTTTGGCAGTTAATGGCCACGTGTCGACGGTTTATAAAACAGTTTCTGAGCCTTCGAGAACTGTCTCGCTCTGCGAGATAGTAAACACTGTCTCGCTCTGTGAGACAGTGAACACTGTCTCGCACGGCGAGACAGTAAGGACTGTCTCGCACGGTGAGACAGTAAAGACTGTCTCGCGTGTGAGACAGTAAAGACTGTCTCGCGTGCGAGACAGTAAAGTCTGTCTCGCGTGCGAGATAGTAAAGATTGTCTTTTTCTTTGATTTTTCGATAATCTGCTTTTGAGCTGCGCTTGGATATCTTTCAACATTTTATGACGCCTACACTCCCCCTGTATAAGTGTCACATGAATATACATACAGGAATAATAAAGACTAGAATAAGCACAAATCATACATTTGCCGCCAAAAAAAGAGCATGATATAACAACGTAAATGTGGATAGATAACCAAACGCAAGTGTTTACAACGATTACTTATCGTTCAACACAAACAAACCATCCACAAACCTACATAGTTCAAGCTTAAGAAACTTCAACACAGCTAAGACAAAAACATAGTTCATTGCAATCGCATTCAAAGTTTTTGACAACAAAATAAAATAAGAGATAGTAATCATGGCTCGGATGGTCCTGGACCCGGGGGAGGTGATGGGTTCTGCAGCATCCTAACAATGTCATCAAATCTCCTTTCGATGTGAGACATGTGTGTTTCCTGATGGGTCCTAATTGCTCCAAGATCTCTCCTAATAGTCTCCTAGGAGATCCTAATGTCATATTGTGTTCTTTCAATCTCCTCAAATCCCATCCTAAGGTCAACTTGAGTATCATCTATCCGCTAAAATCTTCTCTGGTTATCATTATGATATTCAGCCATCTGGGTGTAGATGTCCTAAATGAAACTAGGGATACTAGATGAATGATCACCTGCCTCATACTCAGAATGGGATGACTCACCAGAAGGCTCAGGATTAGAAGACTCATGGATATGATCTAGCTCTGCCTCTAATGCATGTCGAGTGGAAGGAATGGACATCCTATGAAGGGCGGATACATCAAAAAAAGGACGAACTTTGACATTAATTTTAATTGATAAGTCGACCTCAAAATGAGTGAAAACTCTAGTAAGAAAGGCCCCGTAAGGAATAAAGGTAGTGTGTTCAGTGGCCATGATATCAAATATGACATTTCCCTACTTAACATCCACATTCCCGATAATAGCATGGATGGCACGAGTAAGTTCGTAGGAATAGTGGCTATAAGTTTCTGTTTTGGGGATAATGTTATAACAAATGATACGGCCAATGATTTTGGCCAAATGAGAAGCATTTTTAGATTCCAAAGGAAGGTGTTTGCCAGGTTTAGTCATGAGGGCTTCAGCAGTCAGATCATCATACATAACATCTTTTAAGAGAGTGTCTCCACGAGGAAGACCAAGAAATTCAGAGAGTTCATCAGCACAGAATATGATTCGACAATCTTTGACTTTGGAAGAAATGAAACGATTTTTAGGATTTGAGTTATCTATTCGCATGTTTGCATAAAATAAATGTACCGTGTGAGGATAGTAAGGAAGATTATTGGTACTAGAGAGCAATTCATACATGCGAACAAGATCAAAACAATCTTTGAGCAAGAAATGATGAAAATCTTTAAAATTAACATATCGCCCCGAAAAAGATTTGAGTTTACATATGGAACGATATTTAGCAATAAGTGATGGATCTCTAAGATAATGTTCATATATGATTGAAAATTAGAAGGAGGAGGTGGAGCATTTGATGATGAGGGTTGATCCCTCCCACTTCTATGACGCTTAGGAATACTTTTAGACATTATAGAATGATTACAAATGAGCTTTTAAGCACAGATCTAAGAATGCAAAGATAAGCCCTAAAACACAAACCGTAGGTTAAGCAACTAGTGAAAGGAACAAGAATAAGGCTAGGGAACGAGAGATATACCCAAAAGATGAGATTAGGACTGGAAAATCGTCTGAAGATGCAGACCAGTCGACTGAAGATGTAGACCAATCTAACTTATAACTCTTAATTGATAGGTGGAACTATCCAAATGGTCATTGTTCCCTATAATGGATGGAGGAGATTCGCTAAAAAAAAGATGGGCCTTTTGAAATTTGAAATTTGGAACGTCACATCTGTTCTACCACCCCGCGCCATGTGGATCTCAAGAATTTGGGCGTCGCTATTAAATCCCCGACAACTGATAGACAAAACTATCACATCATGTCAGGGAAGCGACGTCTCAAATCCCCCTGAAAATATATTTTATTTTATGAAGAAAAAGACAATCCCATCCATCGATGCTCTTTGCTGACCAGCGAAGCGGCGTCCACTCTACTAACGACACGAACGACGGAGTTAGTCGGCACCGTAGACTTCATTTAGTCAGAAAAATCGATTCGAAAAAAGGAGCCCTTCGACACGAAACAATATCTTAAACAGTCTACACATCCCCCCGATGACCGTGTCTAGATGACACCTCTTGGTATTACTCAAGAATCAATGTTGATCAACCCAAGAACAGTAAGCACACTACAACACCTGAAATCTACCATAGCGGTCGAAAAACGCTATGGTATTATATCATAGCGTTTTAATCAACGCTGTGTCAGAACCCGCTATAGTAGGTCTGTGGCTTTACATAGCATTTTCCCAAACGCTATCAAAAAGCTTCCAAGCATAGCGTTTTTATGTAGCTATAAAAGAGTATTCAATAGCGTTTCTATATTGCTATGACAAATATCTTTCATAGCGGTTGAAAAACGCTATTAGTTAGTTTCCAACCATAGCGTTTTTATGTAGCTATAAAAGGGTATTCAATAGCGTTTCTGTATTGCTATGATGAATATCTTTCATAGCGGTTGAGAAATGCTATTAGTTAGTTTTCATTCATAGCATTTCAACGCTGCTATTGTCTTACATTTGATAGCGTTTGAGTTACTATAATAGCGTTCCAGCGAATGCTGTCTTTCTTCTTTTAATAGCATTTCAGCAATTGTTTCCACTTCTTATAGCATTTCAGTTTTGCCTATAAACCTTTGAGGTTGAACTAGAAATAGCTTCCAATTATGACAACCATAAAAGCAAATATTTCATTTAAAGGTTCAAACTGATACATAACAAAGTTATAGCATACAAGAAGAGTCAACACAAATGTGCCAAAAAACAAATACTAGTCTTTGGATAATCCAACATGGAGTACAAAAAATTAACCATAGTACACAGAACAACAAAAACTAATTAACTTTGCTGTATTACATATGACTTGGGAGACTCATCATCTTCAGCAATTGAGTACTTGTACTGCTGCAAAAACAAAAATTAACAACACCAAAATTACAACTATACAAACATGATAAAGTAAAAACACATGATTGCAAGATGTATAACTTACCAGCTTTTCAAAGCATAACAACTTTGTCTGACGGCCAAGCTATTGTCGTACCAACGGCATCTTCAATGCATTCTAACTCAGATGTCGGCCTCCAAAGAGATGCACTAGGGATCCTAGGGATATCAACCCAAACACGCATAGCATTAGGACCTAAAGGAACGAAGTGAACAACCTGGTTCGGATCACTTGAAGACCAATGTCCTTCAGCAACTATCTTTCCCGAGCCAGCAATATCTAACAAGTTGCACTTTTTCTTTGAGTTGTTCACACTCTAGCAACAATGCAAAAACAGTGATATCAATTATAGAAAAGAAACTAGTACAATCAAATATCAAAATAATGATAGTATCAGAAAAAAAAGGTTACCGAAGGAGATGATATGTTTGTAGATTCCACATTGTTAATTGAGATATTTTCCAATACAACCTTGTCAGCAGGCCATGCTACTTTAGTGCCGATAGCATCTTCAATAGATGTCATGTCAGGTGTGGGTCTCCATGAAAAAGCTTCAGGACTTGTCGGGACATTAACCCAAACAATCATGGCATTAGGTCCGAGAGGAACGCCATTAACAAGCATTTTTGAATCATTGGAAACCCAACGACCTTCAGCAACAATTTCATCTTTTCCGGTCCAATTGAAGATCTTGCACTTTATATGATTCATATTTTTACTCTACCAATCAATGAAAACAAAGAAACTCGACTTAACTATTTATATGTAAGATAACTAATATGAGTAATGAAAGTAAATGAGCATGCTAAAAATTATTTTACCGATTGCATGGATATATTGTCTTCGTTGTCAGATTGCTGACTGATTTGGAACACCACCTTATCAGCTGGCCACGCTATTGTCTTCCCCTGAGCTTGTTGCATACAGAACATATTAGTTGTAGGCCTCCAAAGAAAAGCTTCTGGTTTGTTTGGAATGTCTACCAACACTTCCATTGCATTAGGACCAAGACGAGCATGATTTACAAGCTCCTTTGGGTCACTAGAACACCAACGTCCTTCAGCTACAACCTCATCTATTCCACACCAATCTAAAAGCTTGCACTTGTCATTTTTGGTTTAGGGCACATACTCTACAATGTATCAAACTCTAATTAGAACATAAAACTCTATCCGGATAATAACACATGTAATTTTCAAATTTTATACCTCATAATCGAATAAAAAGAAACATGCTAGATAATTGACTTAATTATTTACCTTAGGACTAGTCTTATCAATTTCGGACCCATTCTGCTCATCTTCATCTTGCTCATTCTGCATTCTCTGACAACTCAAAAAAAATAGTAATAATAATAATTGTTAGCAAATCTAGTTAAAATGATGGAGATGTGTAAGGGATATAAATGAAAACCAATAAAAATGTATAAGCATACTATAAGCATGAAAGATGTGGAAGCTTCATGAAAGAACATTACAAATCTTATAATTTGTTCCCAACCATACTCAAGTTTACCTAGGTCAACTCCAAATTCCTATCGAAGATAACTATAGCCCATGTTTGTTACTGGAATTACACCATCCTAAATGATTTGCGTCAAAATTACCAGAATACATCTCAAAACAACTGAAATGTGACCAGTCTAGAAATTTATTTATTATACTAGACTGATGGATGCGAAAAATAGTTCTAGCTATCAATTTGTAAATTAGTAATCAGAAGCTAACATAAATGTTTACCCAAAGCAATATTAAAAATTAGATGAAATCATGTCAAACAATAATCTCACCGATTGGTAAAGCTGGAATCCCCTTCCGCCAGCTTCAATTGCAACACTAACAGGTTGGATGGCAACAGCCTTCTTCAGGGCATTCTCATCATTCTCAGGAACATTCTCATATCCATCAATGGTTACGACCTTTGCATTTTTCTGCAAATAAATAAACAAGTCAATCAAGATGAGTACGCCACAAACGAATCTAATCAATACCATCAATAGTGAGGATCAGGGCACTAGCCCTATTCCAACATCTAATTGATTGAGATGATGAATACCATAAATTTTAAACTTGACAAAAAAACGTATTGATATATTATCATGGCCACAATTTCTATAACTGTGCCATAGGGTCAAACAATAATAACTTATCAGCAAAGGTTCACCTCTAACCTAATTTCATAAATAAATACAAATATACAGCTATATAGAAATATACTTATCAGCAAAGGTTTTGGCCTCACTTACTGTAAGTTGGCTGTACTTATGCTGTTTATGTAATTTAAACTTTGGGTGGTGCTTGCAACATGTGTGTGCTGGTAAATGGATAGGCTGGCCTTTTTTTTGGCAAATTTAACTTTCAAATGCCCCTTCTTCCTGTAATCGCCTGAACTGATTATTTACTGAACTTCTATTTCAACACCTAGTATACTAATATGCTTGTTTTTTTGTTTCTTATTCATTTTCCCTATTTTGTTTTGTTGTTGACAGTAACCGGGCAGCAGCATTCTTACATCTTGTCAAACTCAATAAGGCTCTTGTTGATGCTGAGACAACAATCAAACTAAACCCTCAGTGGGAGAAGGTATGTAGGGCATGTCCTTTTGAATCTTTTTCATCGGGTCTTAATGTTAGTATCCAGATCCAATATTCATGCTGTCATCCAACTTTGCAGACAATTTTCTTGTTCTTAGCTTTTACCACTGTAATTTGATACTATTTCAGGGACACTTCAGGAAAGATTGTGTTTTGGAGGCAATGGAGAGACATGAAGATGTAAGGTCACAATTTCTATTTTTGCGTTTCTTACGGACTCTATAAAAGCCTGGCCAATCACATTTCTTCCCAAATTAATGAATTTAAATATTTATATTTATACTTTATGATTTATCAATGAGGCCTCTGTTTATAAGTGAACTAAAAGGAATCAACATCATCTGGATATTGTAAGGTGTAATTCCAATTCAACCCTGATTTACCAATTGTCTGACATTTGGATTACCGGCATTTCGTGGAATTCTGACCATAGATTATCTGTATAACTTGAAGGGAAATTATTAGATAACTAATAAAGCATCCATACTTTATGATTAAAGACATGTATGGAAAACCACTATAGCTTAAACTAAAAAGTTGACTTGGATGGATGACAATACCATAAAGTACAAGGATAACAAATGGCTGAAGGTAGCTCAAATTGCGGATAAGAAAAATGAATGTGGACATGCTGGAGACTGATGGGTGCTATGCGAAGAGTGCGGGATCTTAGCTAAAGAAGCAACTAGGGCAAAGGGTAGACCAAATAAGTGTTTACTGGGGGAGGATAAATTCTCTGATACAATGTGCTAAACTGAGGTAGCCTTTCACGGAGCTAAACAGAGAACTAAGTAACTTTGTAGCGGATTTACATTTTGGATATGGACTTTGTTTATGCAATTGTTTCGTAAGAAGGTTTATCAATTCTAAGGTCTCTGGTTTAATGGTCCTGGTGGCGATGAAAGATAGGACCTGTATCAACTTGTCACTGTCAGACATAGAGGACTTGTTTTTCTGCTCTTTGTTAAAGTGATTTCCTAATCTTTTATCTTTTTATTTTCTTCTTATATTGCAGGCTATCATTTCATTTCAAAAAGCCTTGAAGTTTAATCCAAAGAGCTTAGAAGTATCCAAGAAGATCAAGAGGCTCACACAATTAGCAATAGAAAAGAAGCAAGCTGAAGAACGCGAGAGTATCAGGTCCGGCATTGATATGAGAAAATATTTGGATCCTCTGAGATCAGAAATAGTAAGTCAATAATGAATGTTTTTGTTTGATTTTAGATATCCAACATAACTTGTAACTTTCTTGCATCATTTCATTACATGTCATGGTGATGACTTCCATGAGACAATCTAAATGGATAGGTCATCTTAATCAGTTAAAGTAAGCTTGATTTCTAGCAAATATTATCAGTTAATCTATGTCAATATTAGCTGCAAAATGAGTCATGACAGTTTGCTAATCTAAATGGATAGGTCATATACCACACAAGTATGAGAAAGAAAAACAATAAAATTACTTATATGATTATGCCGATGAATTTAAAAATGTCATACACGTTTTCTAATCCAAAAGGTCCAGGCCCCAATTATTGTTGTTTGCATCAAACATGACTCTTATAAGAGCTAACTGCATAGTATTTGGGAACAGCATAACAAAACCTGTGGTACTACCTATAGCCAAGACCAATATCCGAGTATCATACCAGCTTTATCACGGGCCACTACAAATTTTGATTTACATTGATAATACTAAGAAAATCATTCAAACAGAATACTAGATATTTAATGGTATCTTAACCAATGATATCCCACAAAAACTCAATTTAAAAAAAAACCCCAAAGAGAAAACCTGCACATGGTTTTTTTTGTTCGAAACTTGTATTTGTCTCCTCATTTCATTTCCTAATAGCCAGGATAGTAGGGTTGAAGTTTTCCATTCATATATTGTATAAAACTCGTGTTAACTTACTTTAAAAAAAACAGACAGAAAAGCATGAAGACTTTACAGCGAAATTAAAACTAAAAGTAGTAATTCTAGTAATGGTAGCCCTTTCATTGTTGTATACACGGTGAATGTATTCTAAGGAGATCCAGGAGATGGTCTATGTCATATGATAGTCAATATATATATATTGGTCCTTACTACATATGCTATGTATTTGAAAACTAGCCTAGGAAGTGAAAATCAAGATAACAACATGAAGTCGAAGATTGTTCAAACAAGATATATAATAGTTGCATAGGTGTGTGCATAAATGAAACATTTTATCACCGCTACTGAAATTGAAAGCTTTTGTTTTAACGAGAGGGAAGTGATTTGATATTTGAAGAACCCATTCTCATTATCATACCAAGTTATACCATTCGAATGAAACATATAATAAACTCAAATCATAAACCCAGCCTAAAATTGAAAACCCTAAACAAACTAATATGCAATTATCATTCAAATACCTAACAGAAAAACAAAATTAAACTCTTACCCAGTTATCAAATTAAACTCAACAGGAATTTCAAAAGAAATTTCAAAATTAAAAACTTACCCAGTTATCAAATTGCTCCCTGAGCTCCCAGTGCTCTGCATCACAAATAAATCACATATTCATCACAACTAATCTCACAAAATAACTACCCAAAAAAAAATCAAAAATCAAAAGAAAATGGTTTCAGACATCGGTTCTCTTAAACCTTTCAGATTCTCAAATTAATCCCTCGAATCTTCAAAGAAGAGGGGTTTCGGCGCTGGACGAGAGGGCGCTGGACGAGAGACGAGGAGGGGCTCCGACGGTGGACGCGAGACGAGGAGGGGCTCCGGCGGTGGACGAGAGACGAACAAGGGCTCCGTCTCTGGTGATCAAAGAAGATGGGGGTTCGGGTTTGGAGGCGGCAACGGTGGCGACATGCTACGACACCGGGTTTGGAGGCGGCAACGGTGGCGAGTTGCTGCAACAGCGAGTCGGAGGCGGCACCAGCGACGACTCGGAGGCGGCACGGTGACAACTCGGAGGCGGAAGCGACGAGTCGGAGGGTTGTTAGGGCTTGGGTGAAAGAAAAGGAACGGGAAGTTGTGGGTATTTGTGCGGTTTTTTAGAAAAATAAAAGGGAACGGGTTGTTAGAGCGCGGTTTTAATTTTCAGCATCCCGCTTAAGATTTCAACGTGCCAAAAGGGAAAAAAATGTGATCAATTACCTATAGCGTTTAAAATTTTTCAAACACTATCAAAAAATAAGGCATATACAATCTATAGCACTTACAACGTAAACGCTATCATTCAACGCTATAAAAAAAACAGTTTTGTTTGTAGTGGCAAATTCTTTCAAACTTGTAGAAAAAAGGTCTTACCTCGCTCAAACAAAAGTTCAAGGTCTACAGAATAAGGGGATAATACTTTTCCGTTCATTAGCCAAGGATTACAAAATTAGAATATACAATGCCCCTATGAAGCCTATTATAGATCTGTTCTAGCTCCCGAAGTTAGAGGTGGAGAACTTCTCGAGGTAGCCAGCAGAAGAGTCGAGCGATCCTATTTTGCATCTGAACTATCCTCGGACCCACTTAAGTCGAACCCCGCTCCTTGGGCCTCCAATTCCTCTAATTCGTTCAAACAACAGGCAACCATGGGAGGGTAATGAAGGCGATTAGGGGTATTCTTCAACTCGGCCAGAATTTGAGCCGACATATAATCACATCCAGCTTTGCAAGCTAGCGCCACTTTGGATCGACCGACCAAACTCCCCCAATATTCATCAACAATGTCTTGACGATAGCTATCAAGAAACCCCTGATGATGTTCGTCGATAACCTCCTGGAGGGGTTTAGACTTCAAACGTGTGTTCTCCTCTTGAAGCTTGACAATGGTCACCTCTGCCGTGTCTAACGACGCTTCGCATGAGCTACCGCTACCTTCTTTGCCTGGGCTAAGACATCCGCGTGATCCCTCTTGTGAAGTACCTCATTTAGCTCTTGTCTAAGCTTGGCAACTTGGGAGATATCGAAAGAAGACCCCTCAGCATGCTGTTGTCGAAGGGCCTTCTCGTTGGACCGTAGTAGTTCAACTTCATCAAGAAGCTCCTCGTGAGAGGTCCAAAGATGATCCACCCGATTGAATAGCTCATTCTCCAATAGAGCCCGTTGGAGAAAGTAGTTGCGAAGAGCCTGGTGAAGGCCCCGGTCAGGAACCCTCCTAAGAATCTTCTCATCCTCAGGAAGACAGAACTGATCAAAAACCCTCGCCTAGGCTCAGTAAGACCCGATAACGGACCCCCTAACGTCCAAATGGCACTCGGCCTCAAAACGGAACTCTGGCTCGGGCTCCCTCACATATTGAGCAGCAGATGAAGGGTTCCCAATAATATAGGACCTCAGCTTGTCCCATTCTATCTCACCTACATCGGAGATTGTGCGGAAAGGTTCGCTCCGTATGGCTGGTGAACCCGCCTCTGACTGTGGCCGACTCTTCTCCCTCGGATTGAGATTGCACCCTTAAGCGTTGTTCAGATTTATTCAATCTCTCCCCCCTAAAAGGGGCTCGGCCGACCATCTCAGAGCCGAATCTTCTTGCGGATCGTTCAGAGGGATGAGAGCCACCCACGTTCCTTCACTTCTCAACCGAATTAACCCTTCAGCCTCCCTCCTCCTCCTTTGGGTAAGGGAGGGCACCCTCTCCTTAGCAGTCAACAGGACCTCTGAAGAAGGGATGTCTGAACAGAGACGCTTGGTCGGCCTGGCAGAAGATTCCTCCTAAGGATCAATTAACCAGGCTTGGGGCATTGTAGTGGCTCACCCAACGATAAGGGTAGTAGCTCTATCTGTGTCGAAAATAGTCGCCGGCATGACTGACACCATGGTCATTCATAAAACGAACTTGTCCAGCAGAACCTCAAAGCAACGAGAGCATGTGAACTTCTTGATCAATTCAAGATCGACCTTTTCTCCTTTGGATAACGCCCTCTTGACGAGTGCATCCCTCCGAATCTTAGGCCAATCGGAGCAACCCATCTCCAAATCCTCCCCAGACACCCACACAAACTTCTTCTTCCATTCCTTGTGGGAATCTGAGAGGTCTATGATCAACTTGAAAGATCACCGAAATCTGAAAGTAATAGTGGAGCTCCTTCTGACTTGCCTTTACCACCACAAAATAGGCAAATAGCTTCGTTGTAGGTTTAATAGCCAACCAGCTGCATATGACCACAAAAGCCACCACAATAGCTATGACATTCGGTTTCATTTATGCCGACGAAACCCCCAAATCCTCGAATAGTTGCTTCAAGAATGGAGGAAATAGCAATCTCAAGCCGCACTCCAAATGGTTCAAATAGAGGGGATGTTGCCCCGGCCCGTGGTCATAAATAGCCTACGTTCCCTTCGGGATGGACATCTTATACTCCTTGGGGATGTCAAACTTTATAGACATGGTCTTTAGTTGGACCAAGGTCACCTTCGAACGAATGATCTCTAGATATTCCCGATGAGCAACCAATTCCAGATCCATGAAGAAGCAAGGAAGCAATCCACAGGAAAGACAAAATCAAAAGAGGGTTAAGAGAGAGAAGAATAGTCCGAGCGGATGAAAATCTCAAACAGTACAAATATAGTTTCCTACTTTACAGCTGTCAATATGTCCCAGCCATTGGAGCCCACTTAATCCTACGGCTAAGACCTAGCCTCGGAATTTGAAATACCGCCGAATGACGTTTCGCCTCCTTTCCTCGAAGAAACCATAGTCTGACAAAGGAACAACCCAGACAGCTTTAGTGATGTCCGGTGATGATAGGTGTCCTCGCATCCAGAAAGGGCGCCTCCTCGCTAGCGAAACCAGTTCTATTCAATCTCTGCTTATTTATTTCTCTTGAATCTGGCCACAACCACATCCAAGTGAAAGGGGCTGACTGTTATGGGGTGTTCCCTATTCCCCACAGATATGCTATCCCAAGAGTAGGTTCGGTCGAGTCGACTTCATTCTAAGACGACTCGAAGGACGGACTCAGTCGAGCAAAAGATGATTACCCATTGATCAACTGACACTTTTCCCAAGGGTGACTCGGAATATTATTTTTTAGTAATATTTGACCTTTTATGACCACAGAAGTGACTCCACATCACTCGCCAACAAGCCCCGACGGCTGCTGGGTCCCCATAATGCAGAAGTGACTCCACGTCACTCGCCGACAAGCCCCGACGGCTGCTGGATCCCCATATCACGGAAGTGACTCTGCGTCACTCGCTGACAGACCTCAACGGCTGCTGATTCCCTATGTCACCAAAGTGGCCTCCCATCACTTACCAATCAACATGTATCAGCCAAAGGATGACTCAGCCTCTAGCCCATCCCTCGCCATCATCATGAACCGCACTCTCACAAAGTGCTGATCCTACCCTTAGCGTCCTCTATAAGTAAAAACGCTATTCACCATAGAAATAGGTTCGATTTTCTAACCACCTACAAAAATTCTCTAGTCACATATGAGAAGGGGACACTATTCTTCTATTACTGGACCTAAATCCACCAACTGCCTTGATCGTTGGAGGTACCACAAGGGAAATTAACCTCGTACTCCCATGATTCTTGTGCATGCAGGTGATTCGCCCACTCTGAGCTCTGAGAACTAGGCATAAAGTCGAAGAAGGAAAGTGGCCCCCTCTCGACAATTCAACATCTCAAGGATTCAGCAACTCGACAACCCCCATCGACTGTTTGTTCATGAACATCAACACTTTCCCTTGCACCGGTGTCCTCTATGCCACTTCTCATCACAGGTGAAACACAAATTTTGGCTTCTCCTTCTTTGTATTTCTTCAGGGGCTATTTTCTTAAACTGGGTAGTTGGATGAGGATTTTCTTTAACAGGTACATTGTGAGGAATATTAACTGAGTTTCCTCCTTGATTGTATACATTCCAGTTACCTCTAGGCTTTCTTTCATTTTTTTTTTTGTTTCTCTTCAAACAATTTAGCCAGGGAGACGGCTCCCTTCAGTGAACTAGGTCTTGTTGCTGTCACCTCATACCTCAACTCCTCTTTAAGGCCTCCAATAAATTTCTCAAGAATGTGCCTCCTAGAAGGTTGATCATCCAATAGGCCCTAAAGCTTGTTCAAATTTCCTGAGATAGTCTCTAACTGTAGTAGTTTGCCTTAAGGTAGAAAAAACATCGTATGGTCGTGAGAGTTCACTCGGACCAAACCTAGTAATTAGCTCTTCTTTAAAAACATCCCAATGATTAAAATCCTCGGTGTTCCTAACAAACCATCTATACCACTATAGAGCCTCATTTCTTAAATAAAACAAACACACTTTGACCCATTCACAATTCTGAATCTCATAATAATCAAAGATTTGCTCAGTCTGATCTAGCCATGCTATCACATTTTCAATGCCAGAGAAAGAAGGGAAATCCAAATGTAGAGATTTCGGTTGAACTAGTTTTTGATTGCTAAAGAACAAATTCTTTTGAGTTGGGAAGTTACCAAAGCTGTAAGTGGGTTGAAACTCCTCTTGAAAATCAACATCTCTTCAACCCTGGAAGTTGCGACCTTGATCAAAGCTCTTCTTGCTGGAATCTTGAACTCCTTGTCTGGGAATCTCCCTATCATCCTGTGAACCTGGACTCAGGATTTGGCGATCTTCCCTGGGTCCTGATCCTAGAATTCCTTGGTTATACCCCTTTGAGTTCTTGAGTTCTTGGATTAAGACTTTTATTTGAGAAGCTAATTCATCCAACTTCGATGAATTCTCCTCTAACTTAGTAGATGTTTGTTGATTAATGGAGCCCTATTGTTGAAGGAGTGCTTTCTATTGTTGAATTGCATCCTCCACTCGATTGAATCTTTCATCTTGAGTCATTTCCTCAGCCGACGTTTCCTCGTTATCGCCTAGAAATTCTTCATCTGCGATTCCTGCTCCTAAGTGCTCTGATACCAATTATGAGGCTTAGGAACCTCGGTTGACTCTGGAGCTGCTATTCCTAGCTATGACCGAACTCTACAGAAGAAGTCAGGAGAGAATTTCAGAAGAAAAGAGATGGAATCGAGAAGAAGGAGACATAAGAAGAGATGACTCAATTAGAGGGAGAAAAAACTTTGTAATTCATTCGTTAATTTGTGCTTGTACAACATTGTATTTATACATCATTGTGATTGTGAGCTAAGTTCGTGCACGTGCACCAATAGTGCCGAACTGAATTTGTAATAGAATGTTGACAGTTTAACCGAATATCGTTGCTTGTGATTATATTGTTTACAATGAGGTAAAGTTCAATCTTCTATGTTCTCTCTCTTTTGTGTTTCAGTCCAATTATTTGCATATCAGTCCATGTGTTCTTCTTCACTCTGCCAAAGCCTATAGCTCAGCCGAGCTCAGTTCCCCTTGCCATCCATTGCTTGTAGTATAGCCTTCCATTGCCTGCATTATAGCCTTGTCAGCTGCAGCACCTGACAGTTGAGGAGGAAGTGAGTTGTAGGTTGGGAGGGAAAAGACAGAGAATAACAGAGAAAGGGGAAGGCGATGAATTAGAAGGGAAAAACTGTTATTTTTAATGTTTTAGGGTTTGTATTCAAGAAAGATGTAGGGGGTTTTGACATTTGACCAGTCAACTGTTGGATCCTAATATCACTAGGAAAGAACCCTAGAGGGGGTGAATAGGGTTTTATGCTAATCTAATCTGATTTATGCCAAATTAAAAACTTACTAACAAAATATCCTAGCAAGATTGATATTCAATAAATTATATGCAAGGATATGTAGTATAAACAAGAGAGAAATAAACATGCAATAATGACGATATAGAATGTAACAAAGCACAAAAGAAATACGCCAAGACAAACACAAACACAAGGAAATGATCACGGACTTCGTTCCCCACGACCTACGTCTCCGCTCCCCACTCTCGGGGATAATCTACTATCTCAAATGGGTTTTCGACGTTCATCCAAAAAAGTTTACACCTCGCAATCATTTTTCTACGCTCATCGACAAATGTTTACAACTCACACTAGTAACTACACAAATTCCACCTCAAGTGTTGGCCTCTCATGTATCTCCCTCAAGTGCTCGGAATTACTACCTCTCACTAGGCTTTACTACCAATGTCACTTCTCTTGGGACCGACCACGTCTCTCACCTTTACACTCCTCTTGGTGTACTTGTGCAATTAAATGTGACATCACAAATGAAAGCTCAAATACAAATAATTTATTCTCTATAATAGATGAGAACACAATATAAGCTCACACTCTAAGTCACACAATCTCACAACCCCAATTATACTATGTATGAAAATACAATAAGCTCAATAGGTTTTGTGTGAACAAAAAATATAAATAAAATCAAGCTAAACTCAATATAAAAATCTAGCTTATGGAAATGATAATCAAACATATAAATTGCTAGAGATTGAGTTTAGAAAACTTCTCCAATGAAGACAAGAGAGAGAGAGAGAGAGAGAGAGATGAAGTAGAAGCCCAAACACAAATTGATGATCTCCTCTTGCTCTTGTGAAAACCACTTCACATAAACTTTTGTAAAACACACTTAAAACAAACTTAAACACCCTTAAACGTTGTTTTAAAACTTTCTTGATTGCTTCAGAATGTTAGAGGGCAAATGGTATATATAGGATCATAAGACAAAGCCTAAAAACCAAAAAAAAAACCAAGCAAAAAGACAAAATAACGGAAACTGAAAAATCTAGAAAATTAGTCATTGAAAGGCCATCGGTCGATTGATGAATAGTATCAGTCGACTGATGAGCTAACCGCTACAGGCAACTAGCAGTTCATCGGTCGACTGAATACCTCATCAGTCGACTAAGAAACTCATCAGTTGACTGATAGTTCATCAGTCATAAAAACAAAAACTTTTGTATTTTCCAGGTGATTTCTTCGGTCGTCTGATCCCTTGCATCAGTCGAATGATAACACATAATCAGCCTGATTAAAATAATAAATCTAATTTTTGAAATGCCTTTAAAAATAGCAAATAAATTCTAAAAATATAAAAATTTGGAAAATGATTATAAACATGGTAATAAACATGTTACAAAAGAATTTTTAGAATTGCACATCTCAATAGTGAAAACTCATCATTTTACAAAATATTTCAAAACATGAAAACTAAACATACTTAAAATTTGATGTTTTGACTAAACCATGTTTTGACTAAACCATGTTTTGACTAAACCATGTTTTGAAACTTTATAAAATGATTTTATAGACTTAATAAAATATATCTATAATGATTGTTAAGTCCAAAAACCAAGAATACAATATTTTCACAAAAATGTATGTTTTACAAACATTCAAAACAATAAATATGATTTCATTGAACTAAATAAATTTCATATTGATAAAATTACTAGTTTAGATGCACATGCAATGCACGTGGTTAAATGTTGTGATTAGGTATTTTGGTTTAATTTTCTTACTAAAATTTATTCCTCGGTTACTCTTTAATAATTTCTGCTCACTTTGATTAAGTATTTTTGGTTTATTTTCTTACTAAAATTTGTTCATCCATTACACTTTGATTATTTATTTATTTGATGTTTGTTTGATTAGGCTACACCTAGTTTAAATTTTTATGTTGATAGTTGAATTGTCAGGAGAAGAATATAATCTAAATCCAATTTAAATTTCATTTCATTTGGATCGACATGAAACCGAGCTTGACCATAAACTGAAAGTGAATAATAAAAGGAAGATGAATAATAAAAGGAAGATGAATAATAAAAGGAAGATGAATAATAAAGCAAACGAGTTAAGATGATTGATTTAAAGTGGGCTAAAATGACAGAAAATAGTTAATGAAAAAAACCATAAACTGAAGATTAATGCTAACTATAGTACACTTTTATATGATAAAAGCATCCACATATGCATATGAAAGCACTAAAAATAGTTTATAAAAATCCCTTCTAATTTTATATGATAAAAGCATCCACATATGCATATGAAAGCACTAAAAATAGTTTATAAAAATCCCTTCTAAAGATTCCTAATTTTACATGCATATGAAAGCACTAAAAATAGTTTATAAAAATCCCTTCTAAAGATTCCTAATTTTACTAAAAAAATAAAACTATTTTATAATAATTCACAAAATATTATCTTGTGTTGCTTCTATTTTATTTTTTATTGAGTCGAGATCAATCTTTCTTCATTTTTATCTTTTTTCTGAGCAATTCTAGAGTAGTGTTTTCTGTTGGCCTCTTTGTTTTGACGATGTTTAACAAATAATTTACCACTAATGTTGTTTGTCTAGTGTTTGTTTATTTCTATTTATTGTAGACAAACAATGAGTTGGAGGATGGATGGAATTACGCATTCACGATCATATCCAATAGAGGTTGGCGGAATAGTGGTTAAAGCCTACGCATTCAAAGTTAAAGATTCAAGTTCAAGCTTCATCCCTAAGTGTACCAAGATAGAGCTTCGTTAAAGATCACAATAGGTATAATTAGTTTAGGTTTTATATTATGTGTGTTGATACTTTAAGCTCAATCATATACACACATACACGTTTTGGTTTTGTATATATATATAGTTATATATATACATATATGTTTTGGTTTGATAGTTTTTAAGTTTTAATATGAAACAATTGAATATATTTAGAAAACATATTTTTTGTTTTATACTTACATGCATATATATATTTCATCAATGTTAATTTTATTTAGTTCAATGAAATCATATTTACTTTTGAAATGTTTGCAAAATATGCAATTTTGTAAAAATATTGTTTTCTTAGTTTATGGACTTAATAAAAATCATATACATCTTTTATTAAGTCTATATAATAATTTTGTAATGTTTCAAAACATGATTAAGCTAAAATGTCAAAACTCATATGTTTACATTTTCATGTTTTGGACTATTTTACAAAATGATGATATTTTTCCTTTGGAAGGTCCTTTTTAAAAACCAGTTTTTGTAGCATGTGTATTATCATGTCTACAATCATTTCTCAAAATTTTATAATTTTTAGAATTTATTTGATATTTTTAAACAGTGTTTTAAAGTCAGAAAAACTGTTTCAAACCTATAATTGTCATATGTCAGTTTGCGGTCAACCACCACGGTCGACCGCCCTTGAGTCCAGAGACTCAGCATGATTTTCAGAGGCTCACGATCGACCATGATGGTCGACCGGATGTAGTCCAGAGTCTTTTGCGGTCGACCGCCACGGTCGACCGGCTGTTTTCTTAAGCCCAGTTTTTGCCTCTGAGTTGCTCGTGGTCAACCGACCGCCACGGTCGACCGGCTGTTTTCTTAAGCCCAGTTTTTGCCTCTGAGTTGCTCGTGGTCAACCGCGAAATTCCCACGATCGACCGTCGATCGCCCAACGGCTATAATTTATACAGAATTTGATTTCTAATTCTGTGGGCTTTTTGGTCTTTTGCTTGGGATTTTTGGCTGAGGTTTTGGGTGGCTATATATACCCCCTTGCTCTCATCCTTCACATGTATCTAAAAGAATGTTTTAAAAGAGTTTAACAAGGGTTTAAGCTTGTTTTGTGTTTGTTTAAAAGAGTGTTTAAGAGTTTGTTTGTGAAGATAATTTTATAAGAGTTTGAGGGGATCATTAATCTTGTTTGGGTTCAATCTACATCCATCCACTCTTGTTTTAGAGAAGTTTTCTTAAACTCTTTATCTAGTTTATTTATGCTTAACTTGTCATATTTATTTTGCTAGATTAAATTGAGTTTAGACTTGTTTTGATTTAACTTGTCATATTTATTTTGCTAGATTAAATTGAGTTTAGACTTGTTTTGATTTATCTCTTTGTTCATACACAACCTATTGAGCTTATTGTATTTACATTCATAGTATAATTTTGGGTTGTGGGTTTGTGACTAAGAGTTGTGCTTAATTGAGTTCTTACCTTGTTTAGAGAACAATCATTTGATTTGAAAGCTTTAATTGTGAGGATTCACTTTGTAATACACTAATACACCGAGAGGAGTGTGTGATCGCTTCCAAGAAGAGTGGCGTCGATTGACGAACCTAGGGAGAGGTTGTATCTGAGCACTTGAGGAAGAACACGGGCTAGAGACCAACACTTAGAGGATGTGAAGTGTAGTTACATTGTGAGATTGTGATCGTTGATCGGTGAGCATTGAAAACCGATATTGTGTGGTATAAACGTTATTCGGGTGAGCGTAGAAAAACTGGTTGTGTTAGTGGATTTCTTCCCGGGAGTGGGGAGCGGAGACGTAGGATGGAAGGTCCGAACTCCGTGATCATATTGTGTGTTTGCATTGTTTATATTACCATATCACAATTGTATCTTTAGTTTAGATTATTTACCCTTGTGTTAATTTATATATTCTTACATATATTTCATCATATAGGATATATCTCTCTTGTTCATATTGCATATTCTTGCTCATAACATGTTGTATATCTATCTTGCAAGAATAATTTATTAATAAGTTTTAATTGGCATTTAAATCGGATTAGATTAGCATATGACCCTAATCACCCGCCTCCCCTCTAGGATCTAACATTTTCATAGTCTACATCAATTGTGATATGAGACTGGAGCATGTTATCTTTCATTGGGCTCATTCATCTATTGTCTTCTCGTATAAATTCACAAAGAAGTTGAATATATTTCTTATGTTCAACACAAACTTCTGACAATATGGACTTTGATTTTTTCTATTTCAATAAGAATAAATATTAATTTCATATATATGAAATTTTTTGTGTTTTTAATTTATTACTTAAATAAGGTTAGGAGCTACCTCTTTTTCCTCTGTAATGAATTATTTTGTTGTACATCTAATAAGAATTTCTGATGTGTCATAATGTTACCTTTACTCTGTCTGTGTCATTTTCTATGAGGATCTGAACTAAATACATATATTTTTCATTGTTAATTTACATTAGATTATAATATTAATATTTAATTTTGATATATTTATTTCATGAATAAGAGATATCACTTAACCTTGGTACTACATCATTAACGATTCTACAATATTTATCATCTGGACACTTATTATTAATATCTCTATCTACTTTCTTGTTGCAGCCTTTGCAAACATGGAACCACTGCTCAACTCTATTATATAGTAGTTATCATTGTCTTAAAGGTGTGATAGTGTGTCTATATATTGGTAAATTATTCTTAGGTTTAATTGTATGAATTTTGGAGTAGGTTTTCTAAGATCATACCTCTTTCGAATATTATAATGGTTGTATATATTAGTAATTTGAATTTTTGTTGTATTTATAAAGAGCCTTAATGGAGGTGATTTTGTCTTGTCAGCTTACTCTAAAAGAACGCTGCATATTAGCTTTAAAATATAATCGTTTTTCTTTATAATGTTATATGAATGTTTGCTTGGTTTGTTTACTAATCTCTTATTTCTTTAGTAAGTTGTATCTTTAGATTTATATATATTGTTGACGCAATTTTACGATAACATGCATATCTCCTCTATAAATTTGAGATAGACATAAGGTGAATTTTATATTTAGTGACTTTTAATAAGAATTTTAGTAATGAAATATAATATCTACATATTTAGAGATCTTAAATTCTAATAGTGCTATTATTTGATCATGTCTTTAAGAATTGATCATTCGTTAGTAGTCATACCCCTAAATAAAGTCACACGCAGGGTCATAATACTATATAAGAAAAATAAAAATGGTGATTATATATTTTTTGTTTACGCAGAGTCATGACATGGTATTTTTTTATCTTCCATGAAGAATGTTTCTTTGATTGGAACAAAGTTGTTCAATATATTCTTCAGGGGGTATTCAGTCGGTGTTTCTTTGATAAATATAACTTATGGTGGTGTTAATTGAAGTGATTCATGGACGTTCCGAATTTCATTTGAAATAAAAACTACTTGATTCTTTTGAAGGATATCTCTAAATTTTCTTATAGTTCTATATACATAAATCTTTATAATTTTTTACCCTATAAATATTATTACCATTAGAGATCAATATTTATAGATTATAATAATGTAATGTTAAGCTATTATATTATGGTCTTTATTAGTTTTTTTTGTGATTTAGTCTTCTATCAATTAATGATATTTGTGTATTTTTGCCGCTCTAACATATTGGTAAAATTATATACAGTTACTTTAATTTATACAATAATATTAATTTTTAATCTAGCATACATATTTTTTAAATTTTTATTCTTTATCTGGATATTGTTAATCTGGTATTATTACTATTTTTTACCAGTATCAACTTGACTATTTTTAGATTTGAAAAAGGATAGTAAACCTTAAATTATAAGTTATATTTATATATCTTAATGAAAAAATATCACACAATTATTCTTTTCTTTGCCAAGTTCTAAATTTTTAGCTTTTTATTTTGTGTAATTTTAAACTTTTAAGAGTATTTTGTCTAATTTTTAAAATTGTTTGCTTTTTTTGTAATACTTCATGTAATAAGCTGATAGGAGTTGTTTTATATATTTTATTAATCTTATTTAAATTGTTGAGCTATAGATAGTTCATGGGGTATTAGGATAGGATATAAGTATGATTAGGATAAATTATAATTTAAATTAAATATTTAAAATAGTACAAGATAATTTTGATTATGGAAAGCTTTTTCCGAACTCGTGCTTTTAAAGGGAGTATGATTTTTGTTTTCCTTTATTTTTCTTTTTTATAATTTTGAGAATGACTTTTGTCTCTTTAATTTGTTTGGTTGATTTTATAAATATCTCATCCACATTATGTACATTTATAGGTCTACGTTGTTCCTGGGTTCGACCTTTGGGATAGACATTATTTGTCTCGTTAATTTATTTAGTTTTTGCATATATGCCCTTTATTTTATAGACATTTATAAATTTGATATTTAATAATTTTATTTAGATTTACATTTCAATTTAAACTATATCCTTATCTTCATATTATGTATATCCAATAAGAATTTATCAATTTACTCTTACTTAATGGAATAATATTTGAATTTTAAGGGTATTTTTGTCTACCGAAAGAGTTTCCCGAACTCGTGCTTTTAAAGGGAGTATGATATATAAGCATATAAACATGAAACAAATATATATTTTCCAATTATATTCATTTGTTTCATATTTAAACTGAAAACTATAAAACCAAAATGTGTGTGTTTGTGTGTGTGTGTGTGTGTGTGTGTGTGTGTGTAAACAAAAACGTGTATGTGTGTATGTGATTGGGCTTGAAGTATCTACACACAAGTATAAACCTAAAGCTAAATTACCCAAGCTATCTTGATCTTATTATGGCTTGACTTGGTAAACTTGGATGAAGCTTGATCTTGGATCTAGACTTGAAATGTATTGTTTCACTCCGATATTCCTTCCATCCTCCAATGGATATGATCGTGAATGCTCTATTCCATCCAACCTCCAATAATCATTGTTTGTCTAGAATAAATAAGAAAACACAAACATTAGACAAACAATATTAGTCGTAAATTGTTTGTTAAAACATCATCAAAACAAAGAGACCAACAATCTCCCATTTTTTTATGATGACAAACAATTTACAAAAAGAGATATGCATGATACAAAATGAATATATAAATTACGACTATAATGCATAAAAACAAGGTAGGATATACTCATAATATTTCTCCCCCTTTGACAACATCAAAAAGGGGAAAACGATAAGAGAGCGAATGCTCCCCCTACCTACAAGCACAGTGAGTATAAAAAAACACATATAGGGAAAAGCTCCCTCTATCAAAATACCTTAATGAATATTTGCAATGAGGACAAAGACAAACATATGTGAGCAAGCATAGATATAGAAAACATGCTAAGTATCACCCACATACAATAAGATAATGAGAGCACATATGGATGTATCATTATGGAAGTGTGTGTCTCAAATCAAAAATATAAAAACCATATGAAAATAGATTTATGAAAAAAATGAATAGGAAACATGAGAATCATGAAAAAAAAGTTTTCAAATGAAAATAAATCACTCAAATGAAATCATAAATCAAAATTTAAGTCATAAAAGCAAAATTTCAAAACCAAGAAATGAAAAATAAAAACATTAAAAATCTTGGTTTAAAAAAACAAAATGGTTTTGGCACCGAAACACTATTGGTGCCAAAAAATTTAGGGATATGACCCCTATAATTTAAGTTCAAAGCCCTTGGATTATGAACCCTCTTGGGCACATTTAGTACACGAACATGGTCAAAATAAAAATTATATAAATGACCTTCCCGGTTACAATAAGTGCAATGAAAGGGTTGAAATGATTTGTGTTGACCAAACGGTTATGCACGGGACTCATTTACAAAAATAAGTTGTTCTTTAAAATTATTTTACAAATGAGAAATTTCAAAAAACAAATATGGTCTTTTTGGAACATTTTGCAAAATAGGAGCTTTTGCATATTAAAATAAAATTTAACAAGATGTCCAAACCTATCACAAACATCATATTTAAAAATATGTGGTCTACTATAAACATTTGGCAAACTAGAATTCTTTTTCTAAATCAAAGCAAAACTTTGCCAAATGGCCAAACCGACCACATAGATCACATTTATACACATGAGCATGCTTATGATGAACTTTATGAGTGTGTGCATGTACATGTGTGTGTGATGATGAAGCTTGATGAGATGCACAAGAAGAATTAATATGAGCCTTAGTGGGTTTATGTGTATCATATCAAAATCTAGCAAGATGACCTTTATGACCATAATTTGTGCATTTATAGACTTTGCTATACATGTGTGCATGATGTATAGGATGTTTAGATATTTTAGAATGAGCCTTAGCACACATGTCCACAAGCTTTTTGTTATTAATAATACATATTTTAAGGGTTGAATCTAAAGATGATATGTGATCCCTAACATGATTCAACTCATCATTATGCATACAAGTATTGTTATTAGAAGTAGAAGAAACAAAATCATTTACAAGAATATCCAATTATTTTCTACTAGCTTCTACTTCTAAAATGGTATTATTTTTGTCATGAGTCAAGTTAGTAATATCCAATTTCAAATTACTATTTTTCAAATTTAGCATATCATTGTTTTCTTTAAGAGCAACATTTTCTTGAGTAATGATATCAAATTTGGAAGCTAACTTCTCATGGTCGGATTTTAAATCTTCATGCTTGCTTTTTAAATCTATAAAGATATGATGCAAATTGTTGTAGGCATGTAATAATTTTTCAGAAATACAAGTAAGTTCATCACTAGATAAATCATTATTGGATCCGAACTCGCTTACCACACTAGGGTTATCCCCTAGTGGATGTGTGTATGATGCTCCTTTAGAACTTGAAGTGGGATCCCCCAAACTTGTTGGATCGCCTCCAAGTCACCATGATATGCCTCGATATGTTTCCATAATGTATAGGCACTATCAAAACAAGCAAATTTGTTAGAAATAGATGTATCAAAAGCGTTAAGTAAGAATTCTAACAAAAGCTTGTTCAAAACAAACATTCTTTTATCATTTGTGCCCCAAATAAATTTATCTAATTTAGGCACAACATATACACTATCAATGATTTCCCATAAATCAAAATATCTAGATCTAACAAATATTTTAAATCTAGAACACCATTGGGCATAAGGAAAAGCATTGAAAGAAGGAGCAATATTAAGATCATAGCCTAAACAAGGTGCATAATACATGTCCATAAAGTATATATGTGCAAGCAAGATATAAACAAAATCTAAACAAGATTAGTAATATAAGATAACTTGGATCTTTAACTCAAGACGATTAGACCTTAAATCAAAGAGTATCAAGCTCTGATACCAATTATTGGACCCTAATGCCACTAGGAAAGAACCCTAGAGGGGGGTGAATAGGGTCTTATGCTAATCTAATCCGATTTATGCCAAATTAAAAACCTACTAACAAAATATCCTAACAAGATTGATATTCAATTAATTATATGCAAGGATATGTAGTATAACAAGGGTGAAATAAACATGCAACAATGGCGATATAGAATGTAACAAAGCACAAAAGAAATACGCCAAGACAAACGCAAACACAAGAAAATGATCGCGGAATTTGGTCCCCACGACCTACTTCTCCGCTCCCCACTCTCGGGAGAATCCACTATCACAAATGGGTTTTCGATGTTCACCCAAAAATGTTTACACCTCACAATCGGTTTTCTATGTTCACCAACAAACATTTACAACTCACACTAGTAACTACATAAATACCACCTTAAGTGTTAGCCTCTCACTGTAGGCTGTCTAAAAATCACAATAGATAGCTTATCCTCCATCAAACACCGATGATGGAAGTTACAATCTGACGACTTCCAGAAGGCTACAATTTGAAGACTTTCACGTAGATCGCTGAAGGTTACAATCTGACGACATTCACGACAACCGATGAGAGCTCTAGTTCAACAGCATTCACAATCAACATCGGGAGTTATAATCTGACGACTCTCATATTCTCAAGGAGCCAAGACGAAGATTACAAGACAATGATCTTTGCAACGCTATGACAAAAGAAATTACTTTGTGATAATCTCTTCAAGACAAGACGTGGAGGTCCTCCCCGTGTGCCAACATCAAAACGTCGGGGTCGAACCCGCGTTACAATTCTGGAAATGCAGGCGACCCCCGTGTTTCCAAGCCACCCTCGCGTTCGTAGGAGTCCAACCAACACTGACCCCCGCGTCTCCAAGCTACAGGCTAAACGTGAGCGACCCTCGCGTTCGTAGGGGTCCAGCCAACACTGAGTTGTTCAAACACAAGCCGAACGGCCTCAAAACCGTTATCCCACGTTCTGAGGGATTTTTGCCCACTTAGGAGCGGATTTAGAGGGCAGTTACACCCCCTTAATCCAGTATAAAAGCGAGAAAACTCAACTGAGTTCAGGGTTGGATTTTTCTTGGCTTGAATCGACCATTGAAGGCTGGCTTTTTGGAGCTGAGAATTGGCAGCAACAGGAGAGATCCTTGGGCGAGCTTTTGAGGGGATCGGCATCATCCTCCAACGAAGATTATCTTCAACTTCGACAACAGAGAGCTTTGATCCTTGGCTTATCAACCGAACTTTCGGTTCAAATCAACTCTTTTTCAAGAGTTCAAACTCAATCAGAGTTATCAACTCATCAAAAGTTTTAAACTTGCCACGCAAGTTCTCCACAACGTCAAATCGTGAGGAGAAGACATCGATCCAGTGAATCAAGACGTGCGGATCGTCAACGGAGAGCAAACTCGATGCAAGCATTCGAGGGAGGCACTCCATCGCCACCGTGAAGAACCCAGTTTTAAACAAATGGGAGAATCAAATTCGTTCTCTTCTCTTTTGTAATCAAATTGTAATCAGAATCAAAGGAATACAAATCAATTTTCTTTGTTCTTTTCTTTGCAATTTTTCCTACAAACAAAAGATGGCGACTCTGCTGGGGACTAGCTTCTCTGATGAAGAAGTGGTGGCGCAGTCCGACGTCCACCTCATGGGAACAACTGTTGAAACTCTCGTCGTAGAGTTTGACCAAGCAAAATACGAGGAAGCCCTCTCCTCCGGATCGCTTAGCCCCAAGGCCAAGCGTGGTGTCCGCAAGATCTCCAAGGAGGTCAAATCTGTTGTTGAAACGCCAAAGAAAGTCCTCTCCTTTGGCCAAAATTCGTCGAACAGCCCCTCCGCTCCAGGAGCGGGCTCGGCCTCTGCTGAACTCGCACAGTGAGTTGAATATCCCACCTCCACGTCAGCACGACGTGCCACAGGCCATAAACGGCCTATAGAGGAGACAAGCTCCATAAACGTCAACGACGTTGCTGCTAAAGCCTTGAAACAGACCAAGAAGAACGCTGCTCGTCGAAGAAGAAGGTCTCAGCGACGAGCACAACTTCGAGAAAATCAATCCTCCAACCAACGCGAGATTCGCGTTCGTGAGCCTGAACGCGACCCTGAGCTCCGCGTTTATGAGCCCAAACATGAGCTTCACGAGAACCAGACTGAACATGGCCCTCAATGGCGCGTTTTACAGCCAAAACGCGAACCTCGAGCCTTCGTTGAACGCAAACTTCAACTTCGCATTTCCAAGTCAAAACACGACCTTCGCGTCGACTCTAAAGAACGCGACGCTCATGTCGCCAAACCAAAATGCGACCCTCGCGTTTCAAGTGCCAAACGCGACCTTCGCGTTTCAAGTGCCAAACGCGACCTTCGCGTCTCAAGTGCCAAACGCGACCTTCGCGTCTCAATTGCCAAACGCGACCTTCGCGTCTCAAGTGCCAAACGCGACCCTCGCGTCCCAAGTTCCAAATCCAATACCGCGCCTGGTGTATACCGTGGAGCTTCGGGGCGCTGCCCCGAACCCCGCCGGGGGGTATTCCATCACGTTAACGGTTACCTCTGATAGTCAAACTCGCTAGATAATGACTCACTAGGCGATGTGTCATGTCTTCTCTTTTCCCCCTGCACTTGTTCAAGACTGTGGGTTGGTTTATTGGTAGTTTATTGGATTATGAGTAATAAATTTTCTGAGTTGTTATGTTTAATAGAATACCTCTGTCAACCATAAAATCTACCAGAACTATCACGACCATCAACTTGTCAATCCGCTTCAATAGGATGGCAGGTCCACTAAAACTATCACGTTAATGATCACCTCTGATAGTCTGCTTTCTCCAAATTCCCCCACCAATCCTCTTCAAATAGGATGGCGGGTCTATCAAAACTATCACGTTAATGATTACCTCTGATAGTCTATTCCCTCCAAATTCTCTTGCCAATCCTCTTCAAGTAGGATGGCGGGTCCACAAAAACTATCACGTTAACAGTTACCTCTGATAGTCAAACTCATCAGATAATGGCCTACCAGGTGATGTGCCTCTATTCCGACTTCATGGATAGTGCCCCACTAGGCGATGTACCTTGTCAACCTGGAATCTTCCTCTGATGAAGGAAGAGAGACGGAGTATGAGCAAAATCCTCAGTCGGCTAAAATCGAGGAATTGGAAGCCCGCCTCAATGTCATTGCTAACAGAAGCGAGCTCCAAGATGAGGGAGTTGTCAGGCCCTACCCTGCCGAATGGGATGCAGCCCCTTATCCTCCAAAATTTGAGGTCCCGACGCTACAAACTTTTGACGGCACGGGATCACCGAACCAACATATCTATCATTTCAAGTCACAGACTGGGAATGTGATATCAAACGATGCCATTCTGGCTCGATTGTTCATTGGCACCCTCAAGGGAGTTGCTTTTGAATGGTTCAGGAAACTACCTGCCGGATGTATCCAAAGGTGGGCAGATTTAGAGAGACTCTTCCTGTCAAGATTTTTTGAAGAGGATACAGAAGTCTCCATCCATATCCTTCTCGCCACTAAGCAGAAGAAGAGGGAGTCCGTCAAAGCCTTCGTTAAAAGGTTCCGAACCATGGCTCTCCGGTGTTCGTCAGGTATGACACAGTCTACCTTAGTAGAGACCTGTCGACACAACCTGCAGACCAACATCCTAGCTCGAATAGGGGTTGCAGAATGTCGTTCTTGGAGACAACTGATCTCTCAAGGCGAACAGGCTCAGAAGATTATTGCCAGGATCAAAGCTGAAGAACAAAGTAGGCAGGATCTACCTGAGCAATCGGACGAAGCCCAATCTTCTCCTGAGCAATCGGACCAAGCTCATTCTTCCCAGTCAGAACCAGAAGATACTACGACCACTGAAGCTAATTCTCTTCAGTAGGATGCCGGGTCTTCGATAACTATCACGTTAACAACTACCTCTGATAGTCAAGCTCGTTAGATTGTGGCCCACTAGGCGACGTGCCATGTCTACCCTTTTTCCCCATGACTGGGGGTTGATTGATTTGTAGTTCATTGGATTCTGAGTAATAAATTTTCTGAGTTGTTATGTTTAATAGAATACCTCTGTCAACCATAAGATCTACCAGAACTATCATCAACTTGTCAATCCGCTTCCATAGGATGGCAGGCCCACAAAACTATCACGTTAACATTTACCTCTGATAGTCCATCAACTTGTCAATCCACTTCAATAGGATGACAGGTCCATTAAAACTATCACGTTAATGATCACATCTGATAGTCTGCTCCCTCCAATTCCCCCACCAATCCTCTTCAAATAGGATGGCGGGTCTATCAAAACTATCACGTTAATGATTACCTCTGATAGTCCATTCCCTCCAAATTCTCTTGTTAATCCTCTTCAAGTAGGATGGCGGGTCCACAAAAACTATCACGTTAACAGTTACCTCTGATAGTCAAACTCATCAGATAATGGCCTACCAGGTGATGTGCCTCTATTTCGACTTCATGGATAGTGCGTCACTAGGCGATGTGCCTTGTCTACCTCTTTTTCTTCCCCTGCTAAGTCTTAATCAAGACTGGGGGTTGGTTACTTGGAATCCATTGGATTAAGAGTAACGAATCTTTCACATCGTCGAGTTAACATTACACTTCTGACGATCATCATCCCCACAGAGTATGCATTCAACTTGCATCACTCCCAATTTGTCACGTTAACAATATACCTCTGACAACAATCAACTTATCAATCCTTGAACATAGGATGATATCTCAAATCGCAATCTTCCCCAGCAAGACACTAAGTCTTCAAAATCAAATTCAAATCACATGTATCAAAACTCATTGTTCCTGATGATAAACTCACCTAGCAAGTCTCCCCAGCGAGACGCTAATTCCTAAAATCTTGTGCAAATCACAAGTACACATCCTCCTGTCACGTTAACACTAAACCTCTGACAAATTCACTTATCAATCCTCGTCAATAGGATGATAAGTCCACAAAGTTGCTCCAATCGCAACACACATCCTGTCACGTTAACACTAAACCTCTGACAAATTCACTTATCAATCCTCTCCAATAGGATGATAAGTCCACAAAGTTGCTCCAATCGCAACACACATCCTGTCACGTTAACACTACACCTCTGACAAAAATCCATTTATCGACTCTCCTCAATAGAGCGATAGGTCCGTAAAATACTGTTAGGTTAACATCACACCTCTAACAGTCAAACCCCCCAATGAACTTGTTAATCCTTTTTCAACAAGAATAGCAAGTTTTCATTATGAAATCCCCAACGGATTAAAGATTTTCTGGAATCATCCTAGTGATAATAAAGAAAATTTCTGAATTTCACTCTAAGTGGAAATTCATGCTAAGTTAATATTACACCTCTGGCGTTTTCAATTTTCTTTCAGTGTTTCAAGTAAAAATATAACACAGGAAGAAATAGTGACAAAGCCTACGTATTCAACATCGTAGCGCCAAAATCCATGCCTCACATGCATGGGGAATTTTATCCCGAATCCTAAGTAGGGATAAGTCAATGCCTAACACGCGTTGCCGGTTAGTCTTTCACCGTAAAAAAAGGACAAAAGTCTACGTATTCAACATCGTAGCAGGTTGTTATCAATAACGCCAAAATTCATGCCTTACACGCATGGGGAACTTTATCCCAAATCCTAAGTAGAGATAAGCCTACGCCTAACACGCGTTGCCGGTTAGTCTTTTTCCGTGAAAATAACAAAGTCTATGTATTCAAAATCATAGCATCAAGTCTAAGAGGGTTCATTCTCTTAGCACAACGTTACATGTGGAACGGATTTAGATAATCCATATGCTAGCCCGACTCAAACGGTAGTCGGTAAAGGCTTATCAAATCCATTGATGGCTGAGGGTTTGCCAAAAATCCTATGCATGTTTAAAGGCCCATCAGCTTAATGGACGTGAGCCGAGACTTGAAACAGATAAGCTAAAGACAAGTTTTAAAAACTTAGTCAAAAATACACGGAAGCCACTTCCATGTCTCAAGTTAAAACGCCGAGGTCAGACCCGCGTTGCAAAAATCATGACGTCGAGGTCACACCCGGGTTCCAACTTTAAAAACGCCAAGGTCAGACCCGCGTCACAAAAATCATGACGCCGAGGTCACACCCGGGTCTCAAATTCAAAATGCAGGGGTCCACCCCCGCATTCCAGAAGCAGGATTATGACGCATACCTTCACAAAGGTCCTACGTGGCAAATCCCTTCAACCAAGATGCCTTCGAAGCGAGTGCAGAGAACGACTCCTTTACGATAAGAAATCAACAGCTCCAGGATCAGAGTGAGATCCAAAGTATTCTGAAAATTCATCCCAGTCAACCGCGAACTTTCGAAAACTTTGGAGGGGGTTCTGTAGGCTGTCTAAAAATCACAATAGATAGCTTATCCTCCAACAAACACCGATGATGGAAGTTACAATCTAACGACTTCCAGAAGGCTACAATTTCAATCTGACGACCTTCACGACAACCGATGGGAGCTCTAGTTCAACAGCATTCACAATCAACATCGGGAGTTACAATCTGACGACTCTCATATTCTCAAGGAGCCAAGACGAAGATTACAAGACAATGATCTTTGCAACGCTATGACAAAAGAAATTACTTTGTGATAATCTCTTCAAGACAAGATGCGGAGGTCCTCCCCGTGTGCCAATATCAAAACGCCGGGGTCGAACCCGCGTTACAATTCTGGAAATGCAGGCGACCCCCGCGTTTCCAAGCCACCCTCGCGTTCGTAGGAGTCCAACCAACACTGACCCCCGCGTCTCCAAGCTACAGGCTAAACGTGAGCGACCCTCGCGTTCGTAGGGGTCCAGCCAACACCGACCCCCGCGTTTCTAAGCTACAACAAACCAAAACGCGAGCGACCCTCGCGTTCATCAATGTTCAGCCAACACCCAACTTCGCGTCTCAATTCTAAGAGGCGAAGTTGGGTCCTGAACGCCGACGTGGGCGTTTGACTCGTTCAAACACGAGCTGAACGGTTGCAGGAACAGTTTTTCCTCCACGATCTGAGGGATTTTTGCCCCACTGAAGGCTGGCTTTTTGGAGCTGAGAATTGGCAGCAACAGGAGAGATCCTTGGGCGAGCTTTTGAGGGGATCGGCATCATCCTCCAACGAAGATTATCTTCAACTTCGACAACAGAGAGCTTTGATCCTTGGCTTATCAACCGAACTTTCGGTTCAAATCAACTCTTTTTCAAGAGTTCAAACTCGATCAGAGTTATCAACTCATCAAGAGTTTTAAACTTGCCACGCAAGTTCTCCACAACGTCAAATCGTGAGGAGAAGACATCGATCCAGTGAATCAAGACGTGTGGATCGTCAACGGAGAGCAAACTCGACACAAGCATTCGAGGGAGGCACTCCATCGCCACCGTGAAGAACCCAGTTTTAAACAAAGGGGAGAATCAAATTCGTTCTCTTCTCTTTTGTAATCAAATTGTAATCAGAATTAAAGGAATACAAATCAATTTCTTTGTTCTTTTCTTTGCAATTTTTCCTACAAACACTCACGTGTCTCCCTCGAGTGCTCGGAATTACTACCTCTCACTAGGCTTTACTACCGACGCCACTCCTCTTGGGACCGACCACGTCTCTCACCTCTACACTCCTCTTGGTATACTTATGTAATACAATATGACCTCACAAATAAAAGCTCAAATACAAATAATTTGTTCTTTACAATAGATGAGAACATAATGTAAGCTCACACTCTAAGTCACACAATCTCACAACCCCAATTATACTATGTGTGAAAATACAATAAGCTCAATAGGTTGTGTGTGAACAAAGAGTATAATAGGTTGTGTGTGAACAAAGAGTATAAATAAAATCAAGCTAAACTCAATATAAAAATCTAGCTTATGGAAATGATAATCAAACATATAAATTGTTAGAGTTTGAGTTTAGAGAACTTCTTCAATGAAGACAAGAGAGAGAGAGAGATGAAAATGGAAGCTCAAACACAAATTGATGATCTCCTCTTGCTCTTGTGAAAACCACTTCACATAAACTTTTGTAAAACATACTTAAAACAAACTTAAACACCCTTAAACACCCTTTTTTAAAATTTCTTAATTGCTTCAGAATGTTAGAGGGCAAATGGTATATATAGGATCATAAGACAAAGCTCAAAAACTAAGAAAAACCAAGCAAAAGATAAAATAATGAAAACTGGAAAATCTGGAAAACTAGCCATTGGAAGGCCGTCGGTCGACTGATGAACAGTATCAGTCGACTGATGAGCTGACCGTTACAGGCAACTAGCAGCTCATCGGTTGACTGAAGACCTCATCAGTCGACTGATAAACTCATCAGTCGACTGATAGTTCATCAGTCATAAAAACAGAAACTTTTACATTTTCCAGACGATTTATTCAATCGACTGATCCCTTGCATCAGTCGACTGATAACACATAATCAACCTGGTTAAAACAGTAAATCTGATTTTTAAAATATCTTTAAAAATAGCAAATAAATTCTAAAAAATGTAAGACTTTGGGAAATGATTATAAATATGGTAATAAACATGTGACAAAAAGTATTTTTGGAATTACACTTCTCAATAGTAAAAACTCATTATTTTACAAAATAGTCCAAAAGATGAAAACTAAACATACTTGAAATTTGACATTTTTGACTAAACCATATTTTGAAACTTTATAAAATTATTTTATAGACTTAATGAAATATATATATAATGATTGTTAAGTCTAAAAACTAAGAATACAATATTTTCATAAAAATACATGTTTTGCAAACTTTCAAAACAGTAAACATGATTTCGTTGAACTAAATAAACTTCATATTGATGAAATTATATATAAGCATATAAACATGAAATAAATATGTATTTTCTAATGAATAGTGTGTGTGTGTGTGTGTGTGTGTGTGTGTGTGTGTGTGTGTGTGTGTGTTGATGAAATTATATATAAGCATATAAACATAAAACAGATATGTATTTTCTAATTATATTCATTTGTTTCCTATTTAAACTGAAAACTATAAAACCAAAACGTGTGTGTGTGCGTGTGTGTGTATAATATATATATATATATACCCAAGCTATCTTGATCTTTAATATGGCTCGACTTGGTAAACTTGGATGAAGCTTGATCTTGGATCTAGACTTGAAATATATTGCGTCACTCCGATATTCCTTCCATCCTCCAATGGATATGATCGTGAATACTCGATTCCATCCAACCTCTAACAATCATTGTTTGTCTAGAATAAATAAGAAAACACAAACACTAGACAAACAATATTAGTCGTAAATTCAGTTCAAAAATATTAGTCGTAAATTATTTGTTAAAACATCATCAAAACAAAAAGGCAAACATCAACTTGGGGTTTTGATATTTTTAATGTTTTAGGGTTTGTATTCAAGAACTTTAAAGATGTAGGGGGTTTGATATTTTACCAGTCAATTTGGGGGCTGAATACATTAATTAAAATCATCAGGGGGAAGGAAGCAATTTTCCCTAAAAAACAAGCAAATTCCTACTAAATAGGTTGAAACTGCAAATAAACAATCTCATCTTAACCTTTCTGACAAATTCCCCAAAGACTTCATTTTTACTCCCTTCAAGCTCGAAAACACCTCTTTTTCTCTCCTCAATTCGAGCCTCCTTATAAATTTCGCCTCTCAAATCTCAAAATCTCCAGAAAAAAAAATCATGCAGGCATCACTGAGGCGATCAAGCCGGAGCCTTCTAGATCACTCGCGCGTTATCTCGCCTCTCAAATCCATCTACCCTCTGTCCTCTTCAGGTAACCCTAGGGTTTTTTCTGCATTTGGGAATTTCTGCTGAATTTACTGATTTTGATCGCTGATTTGTGTGTTTAAGGGTATGGATTTGATCATAGGCGGTATGTGTCGACGATTGATGTGAAGGGCGCTGGGCATCTTGTTCGCAAGGGAACTGGAGGTAGATCATCGGTGAGGTACGAAGAGAAAATGGTTTTAAGTTTCAATTTGATTTAGAAATTTGAAAAATTACTGTTATTTCAAATTCTGGAATTTAGTAGCTAGAGAGTTCACTGTTTAGGTTTTATCACTAGATTGGTATAAGTAAATGCCTGGAAGTGGAGGCATCAGCTTCGGCGAAATGCTTGGAAAATGCTTCCTGATGCAACCATGAATCAAACAGGGTCAAAACAGTCAACTATCAAATTTAGCTAGAATGTTGATCCAGATTGAGCGTCGAGGCCTTGGTTTCATTATTCGGGTATTCCATGTTGAGCTTGTATGTTTGGCCGGGTCACTGTGCATGTGGTTGCAATTTAAGATTCACAAAGTTATTGATGTTGGACTCGCGGTACAATACTGTTCATCTACTAGTCGCGTAATTCATTCTTGGGCTATAGCCAAATTTTTTAGGATTTCGCTATGGCGTCTCTTGAAATCAATTCTATTTGACTGCCTAAATCTTGGCAATGTGTAGCACATTGGAGAGTATGTTTGGAGGAGGTTGAACATAAAACATTTCCTACGAGTAGTTTTTCAAGCCATGAGAGGTTGTGTCAGACAAAAAATATACACACAGAAGTTACACATTCACTCCTTGGTTTTATGTGCACAAAAACACCAGATAGTCTTGAAATTTCTTCAGCAAGTCAATGAAGTAGGGGTTTGTTCTATGCATTATCTTAATGGAATAGGGGTAAAAGTTCATCAGCTTTATGCGATATGAACTTTTTCAATAGTCTGTTATTAGAGTATTCCTAGAGAGAAAAAGCTGAAGGAACAAGTTTTTATTTTATTTACTTTTTAGGGTACTCATAATAGCCTTTTGTAATTGTGGAACATTTCTGACTCATAAAGCATGTTGTTGTAGGCACCTGATTTAATTTTACTTACAAGTTACAAGGTAGTTTATGCTTATCCAAAGGTAGCCTTTTGTCAGAGTTATGAAATGTGTAATCTTGGGTAATGATAATAGCATGTCTACTGATGGGTTCTCAGAATGATTTGCTGCCTTTATGCAATGTGGATCTGAGATTCTGATGTGTAATAGAACCGAAAGTGGTGATTCTATATTAAACGCTTAGTATTCTTCAGAACAATGGGTAGAAATAGATACTGCTTGTGAGTACATCAGTGATGATTCTTGTCATAATATTATTTGTGTGGCATTGCTTCTATGTTTCTCCAGTGTTGGGATTACATATTAATAGATATTGGTCAGCGAGCTAGAGATGATAACTTGATAAGTCTTGCTGCTATTATTTGTTCTTTACAGGTTCTGATAGTTAGAATTATCTAAGGTTGTAATACAAGATTGAATTTCCATTTCTAAGCTTGTACAACATATTGTTTTTTACCTCATTTGTTTGACTTTCTAATCTTGGTCGTTGGTGCTTGTTGCGCAGTGGAATTGTCGCCACTGTTTTTGGTGCTACTGGTTTTCTTGGTCGTTATGTTGTTCAGCAGCTTGGTGAGTAATACTGTCGTCATTGTAACCGATTGCTCTTACCTAATGTTAAATATTTCATTGTGAATTTAGTTTTAATGAGCTTTGAATGAGGGTTCACTATTGTCGCTAAACCATTAAATTGGCCGTGAAGTTGTAAGAGCCATAATTGAGATCCGCAACTATGTCTCGGGATGGATTTGTTTGGAAAAAAAATATGGAGGAGATGGAAATTCATTTATTCTACTTCAGAGATTATTGTGTGGCTTAAGTGTGTATGCTTAAATATGGAGGTTTTTTTTCTCATTTGCAGCTAAAATGGGATCCCAAGTACTTGTTCCTTTTCGAGGCTCAGAGGATTCTCATCGGCACCTCAAATTGATGGGTGATTTGGGGCAGGTACTAAGCTTGGTCACTAGACAGTTAGATAATAATCGTGTTGAATTTCTGTTAAGTTTTCTTTTCTTCCAAGAAATGTGCTTTTTCTCAAGTTCTTATCGTCTTGTTTGATCTCTTATTTTGGGTTGCCTATCAGATAGTTCCAATGAAGTATAATCCAAGAGATGAAGACTCAATTAAAGCTGTAATGGCTAAGGCAAATGTTGTTCTGAATCTCATAGGTTTGTATATATCTGTTTTGACTCAAGGCATCTAGTATATTGTAAGATTTACAACAATTTTTTGTGTTAACAGGAAGGGAGTATGAGACAAGGAATTTTAGCTTCGAAGAAGTGAACCATGGCATGGCTGAGCAGCTTGCCGTGGTATGTTTCACATTAATTAACTTTGATTAGTTGATGTTGGCAGCTCCATTTTAAATATATGCTTTTAGCCTCTGAATATCTTTTTACTGTCTTGTTGAATCCAAACACCAAAAAGGGTATAATCCTGAATGTCATTTGGTTCAAAATAAAAATGTAACAGTAAAATGTAATAATATTCTCACCATTAAGCTAGAAGTTCCAGAGTACTTAATTCAAGGTAGTTAAGTTAAAGATAGAAGATAAGCTAGTATCACTCTTGTCATGTTTAGAGTTGAAAAGTGAAACGGATGATACGGTTTTTTAAACAATAAGCATTAAAAACCTTATGTATCTTGCAACCTGAAGGATTTACATGAAATATGGTTGGAAAGGTTCATCAAGGTCAGTATGTCTACTATGACTGTGGTCCATTTTCTTGAGACCCAACATCACTTGCATATTAGTTTGGCAGTTGCATAGCCATAGGTTTGTTTCCTGCACTAGTTGCTGTTACATTCTTATCATGGGATAAATTTACGCCTGTGTATAAAAATAATGTTTTTTTTAATCTCACAGATTGCCAAGGAACATGGTGGAATCATGAGATTCATACAACTTTCTTGCTTGGGCGCATCTTCGTCATCCCCCTCTAGAATGTTGAGAGCGAAGGCTGCTGCCGAGGAGTCCGTATTGAGAGAATTTCCTGAGGTAAATATATTTCCTATCTTTAACTTTTAACTTATGGAATCAAATCAATTTTTATTCGGTGGGGTTGTTTATTTTATGATCCATATTTTATACATCAAAAGAACTATTGCTTTTAGACTTCATATGATTTCTTCAACCTTTTGGAATCACTCAATTTGTATTTGCTATCTAGACTCACAGTAGAAAACTGCTAACAAATTGGAGAAGGGACAAAAGGCTAATGATTAAGACTGATGGCAAAAAAAATCTTGGTGCTTTTGATTGTTGTTAGTTTCAGATGGGCATGGTTGGAATTGTGAAATAGTGGAGGGATTTTTGGGAAGTAGGAACATAGAGCTGAGGTTGAAAAGTGGATATTGGAGATAGGCTGATTTCAAATGGATTTTCTACATGGAACATATATTTTTGACTCTACAGTATTAGCCAAAGAAGATAAAACTAACTCATTATCAGTCTCTATTTTTGCAATGGAAGGAGAGCTCCAACTGGTCAATTTTTTTTTCTTATATTTGAGTTTGGAGGTTATGAATTAGTATAGTGCTCTTCCCGAGAAAGAACTTGAAAATGAGGAGAGTAGAGATATAGTTGATTTTCCCAAGTTAATTACTAATATTATAACTCAAATGTTCCATCTGAGCCTCTGGTCCTCGTATAAACAAACATGTCACCATAGAAGACAGCTAAAGACAGGTTAAAATAGGGTTTAGATCAAGATGGGAATAACATTCCTAGTTTGCATACATGTTTCCATTTTCTGTCCAGTGTGAGTTAAGTAGGAGCCTATATGTGCTTAAGCTCTCTGTGACAAACCTATCTTTGGCAGTTTCCAAACTTGTCTTTAGAGTACCTCACTTGTCACACCTCGCATCTGCGAGCTCATTGGCGCGGTGTAAGTCCTAGGACCCACTGAGTGCAACACGTTGTTGGCCTGATCCACTGCCAAACATGCTAGCATTTGTTGCGCTTGAATCCAAGAGCTTGCATTATAAATTCTTCAAATTTTTCATCAATAGTCGATGTGAGACTATTGTTGTTTAGGTTATTACAATCAACCCCATCTTAAATACGCAATGTCCTCATCCTGGCACAACTAGTTATTCCCAGTATCATCACCAAGTAACATGGACTCTAGAGGTGACTCATACAGCCTATAGGTTCTAGAGGTGACTCCCACCACGCTTGCATGTTGTAAAACTTAGTCCCGCATAGCACTTAGTTCAACACTTCTGGCCAGTGCAATCAATGCATGATGCGCAACGTGGGGCGCAAAGTACCTTTACACGCATATGCGCAAAACGCGACGCGATGTGTGCGCCTGAGTGAAGTGGTGCGCACATTGCACACATAATTTTTCAATATACATAATCAAGCATGAATGAATATATTTATGAATTTTCATATAAAAATATGTCAAGTTTATAATTTTGCAAATCAAAAGTGAAATAAGACTAATATAGTAATATCGAAGCAAAATCAAATAGTAAACAAGAATGAGTTAAGAGTCCTCAATTGAACTACTAAAAAGGCCTAATGAGTTTATTTTTCGTTTTAGGATAAGTGCTAATTGAAATGTTAAAGAATAAAAATATACGAGATCATGTCTTGCATGCGCCCCATGCGAAGCGCTCTCATGCAAGGCTCTTGTGAGGTGCAAAAAGGCGCTACCGCATTAGATGTAAGGCGCTATCGCATCAGATGCAAGGTGCTTTGCCACTGCCCCACATCACTAGGCGCATGAGGCATGCACTTTTGATAACACTACTTCCAGCTAGCTAATTGCTTTGATACTATTTATCACGCCCCGGTCCTGCTTTGATACTATTTGTCACGCCCCGGTCCTACAAGCCTGTTGGTGCGGTGTAAGTTCCGGGACTTACTGAGTGCAACACGTTGGCTCGATCCATTGCCAAAAGTTCTAGCATTGTTGTACTTGAATCCAAGAGCGTATATTATAAACTCTTCAACATTTCCATTAATAGTCGATGTGGGAGTCGTTTGGGGGTATGACATCACATCACTTGGATTATTTGGTAATCTGGTAGATCTAGGTGCGATCTATTCCAATCAACAGGATCATGTCTTTCTCTATCTGTAGTAACCAATTGGAGAACTCCATTGGCTTTGCATGACTGGAATCATCTAATCAATGTTTAAACGGTTAGCCAATCCCTATACGGATTGGCTGTTCCACATGAAAAAAATGACCAACTGGGTGAATCTAGACCCAAAAGCAGGCAGATAGAAAATAGGCTAGTTTTGACAAGGGTTATACAGTTTCATTTTCTAGTGGCAGATACAATCCAATACAGACAGAATCAAATGATCATACCCCATGTTGCTAATGAGGAACGTATTTTTACTTAAAACACCCATCAAACACCGTTTTATTAGGGCACAGAAGGGTAGGAGAGATCATTGGAAGAGGAGAGGATTGTAGTGATAGAGACAATTCAGTAAAGTTAGCGTAACAAGCTACCTTAGACGTTGTCATGAAAATTGAGTTATAGCGTAGGTTTCTTTAATTCTATCTGCTTTTGTGGATGGTAGATTTGTAGTTCATAGTAAATGCTACTGAAACTTGTATGTAATATTCTCAGAATCTTAGCTTTGTATACACAAGTCTTATTGCTCAAGTTCTTGGAGTTTATATCTTTCTATTTTGCTGTTTTGCTCAGTGCCTAAACTGTTTTTGATCTTCTGGCAGGCAACAATTATGAAGTCTGCAATTTTGGTTGGTACTGAAGATCGGATTCTGAATAGATGGGCACAATTTGTGAAAAAATGGAGCTTTCTTCCTCTTATGGGTGATGGGTCAACAAAGTATTACTATTACTGTTATTTTTTTATTTGAGGTTGCTTTGGATAATCAGTGTTACAACAAAAAGTGAAGCTCTTTTTTTTTGTATGGCAATATAATACTCATTTTAAATGCAAAATACATTTTTACTTAAATTTATTTGCAGGATCCAACCTGTTTATGTTGTAGATGTTGCTGCTGCAATTATAGCTTCCTTAAAGGATGATGGTACAGGTATGGGAAAGATCTATGAGCTCGGTGGGCCTGACGTTTTTACTGTACATGAATTGGTAAGATTGGTGAAAATCTTTTTATATTTTTCTAAATTTACTTCACGGTCTATTGTGAGTTACTGTTGAAAAAATTTCTATATGTAATAGACGAAAAAGGAGTTCTTACTTGAGTCACTTGCAGGCAGAGCTGATGTTTGATACAATCCGTGAATGGCCACGATATGTGAAGGTTCCTTTTCCCATTGCAAGGGTAAGTATATATTACATTCTGAATATCCTCTGACTTGCAAGTTATGTTTGAGTAATTTCAAAGGAAAAACTAAGAAATTGTCTATTACTGCTTACATGCTCCTCGTAGCTCAACCTAATGAAATGGTGTAATTACTAAATCTTTTTATGCAATAGAAACTATGAACCATTGTGGAAATTATGTGCAGATCCTTGCTTCTCCAAGGGAAGTCTTATTGAAGAAGGTTCCTTTTCCATTACCCAACCCAGATATATTCAACCTGGATCAAATCAATGCACTTGCCACAGACACTGTGGTATCTGAAAATGGTTAGTAGTATATTAAACCAAAATTTTAAGATTATTATCTCTGCATATATCAAACATGGATCCTTTTTTTTTTCTTTTTCTTGCAGCACTGAAATTCAGTGATCTTGGCGTTGTTCCCCACAAACTGAAAGGATACCCTACAGAGTACTTGATTTCTTATCGCAAAGGTGGACCAGCTTTTGGCTCCACAGTTAGCGAGAGAGTAACGGGTTCTGATTTTTAATCTTTCGATACAAAACTGTAATTTTCACTCTGTTTTCAAGCTAGTTTATTCTCTCTGAAGAAGGTTGCCTGCGTTGAATGTTCTCCTTAGGGCAGTGCCTTGATTTCAAAATAAGTGGTGAGCCTGAATGTGATAAATTACGATTGGCCCTTGTAATTTTTTGCAGTGGTAGATTTAATCATTTTGTTGTAACCTGTATCATGAAGGAATTGTGCGATGTTTTGATATACTTTTTCATCAATAATTTATAGTACCAACAATGCTTTATGGATCAAAATGTTGGGCAATTAAAAAAAATGTGTAAAAAATGAGTAGCAAAAATGTGAATGTTGAGATGGTCTTGTGTGTATACATTAAAAGATACGATTAGAAATGAGTACATTTGTAATAAATTAGAGGTTGCTCTTATAGATGATAAAATGAAAGAGAACCGAATAAGGTGGTATGATCATGTACAACATAGACCTCTTAGTGCACCATCTAGGAGAAGTGATAATATTATGGTTAATGGAGCAAAGAGATCTAGAGGTAGATTTAGAACGACTTGGTTGGAAGTAATTAAGAAATGATATAGTTATGATTAGCTTAATAGAGGAGATGACCTGTAGAACGGAATGGAAGAATATGATTCATGTAGCCGATCTTAGACACTTGGAATAGAGATTTTGTTGTTGCTGTTGCAACAATTTCAGAGGCATATTGTGAGTAATGCGCTATTTTCTTTATCACCAGTTCGATAATTTGACCATTACATATCTGTGTGTTTCTAGTTTCCTCTTTTTGTTTCCAAGCAGTTGGAAACTTGAGGTAAGATGTTGCCTTGGTCTTCTACATGAAGAATAGAAAGCAAGTAATTTTAATACTATCGAATACCCTCTTTGGTTGGCATTTTTTATTCCAGAGATTTAAGGTTGTGGTGTTGCATAGTCTGAGAAAATTCATTGATTTCAGTAGAGGATTTGGAAGAAATTTCGATCTTTCGATGTCTTCAACAAAATTCATATGCAGTTTATCATATTTTTGTGTAAACTTGACCTATTGACCCTCAACATCAACAGGTGCAAAATTGGGTTCGATTGCATTTATAGAGAGCGACCAGGGACTCGTTCCCGCCTAAACATCTGTGCTTATTACGGGATAATATTTAGGTGGTTCCCAACATTTTACCATGAATTCTTGGACTTATTACAGGAGTGCCATCGTGGATAGGTCGGGCTTTGTTTCGGTTTTGTTAGCAATTATGATTGCACTCTAGTCCCCTCTTTTTTCTCTTTTCCCCACTCTAATGGTCCTCCGAGAGAAGTTAATGGTCCGATTATGTTACATCTAAATGTTACATTATATTTTGTTTTGTTTTTTTGTTTTTGTTTTTGCTTTGTTTTGTTTTTTATAGTGGCCTTTGAACTCTATTAATTGATCGTATGGATTTATTGTATATTGTTGCAAGTTATGGTTCTTTGTTTAGGCATCAAAGGCTTCCTCAATGAATGTTTGCTAGCCAATCTATCGAATTGAATATTTCATTAAGGTTTTGTTACAAGTTAAACATTTCAAAGACAATGAATAGTTAAATTTAGGATGTTGTTGCCTTCATTAGCATTTTCGCGTGATCAAGGCAGAATTGCAGGAGAAAAAGGGAAAAAGAAGCTCTTTGCCTTGACTTTATATAACTTTTTAATATAATCTAAAGCATAATGCAGTTAAGATGGGTATATTATACTAAGTTTTCTTTTATGTGGTAAATCCGAATAAAAGATATGTGTGTGTGTGTGTGTGTGTATATATATATATATATATATGCTTGCATGTGTAAAAAAAAATTAAGCCAAAAAAGGGGCTACAATTGCTCTCAATATGTTGGTACACTTTGTAATGTTGAGTTGTACTTGTTTTGTAGAAGATCTTGTAATTCGAGCAATTTAATAGTAAATTGGATCATCTTCATGTTTGGGTGGCTTATCTTCTTTTGGGGTTTGAACCAAATTATTTATAATATGATATTTATCTTTTTATTGACTGAATGAAATTTGCCGTTAAAAAAGTTCGTTTTCATTACTTTTTTAGTTTTCAATCAAAAAATGATGTTGGTGTACAGTCATTTTAAATGAGTATTTATTAAATCATAATATCAAAATAATATTTGCGTAAGAACACTAATAATAAGTTTGCAAATTAACAGGAGATGAAAACACCACCTTAAACCTCCTTTTAATAAACAGTTCTAGCTAAAACTTTAATCAATCCCCATTTAAATTAGTATCAGTTATCTAGGTCATAAGCTAAATGGCACAAGAGCATGGAAATCCCTTTTACCATTTTCCTTTGTGTATATATAGGGATTTACTATCCATTTTCAGCATCTAAGAATAGTCTAAGTTGATACTGGTAAACAAAAACAATAAGAATTGATTAAAAACATTCGGTTAATGGATAAAATTTTTAAAAATATTATAGATTAAAAATTATCGGCACCATATAAATTAAAATAATTTCATATAATTTTAGTAATAAGTTGGGGTAGCCAAAATACATTCGTAACAATAATTGATAGATGTTTAAATCCATAGAAATGATAAAACACTAAAATATTATACCTTAGCATTAATTGATTTTAATTTAGAAACTTTAATCTTTAACGTTAATAATATTTATAGGGTAAAAGAATACAAGAAATTACATATGGAGAAAGTATTAGAATATTTAGAGATAACTTTAAAAGAATTGAGTTATTTCCATTACAAATGGGAAAGTGACGGAAATAAATCTAAAATTCAGAAAACGTCAATGAATCACTTGAATTGGCATTAACATAAGACGTATCTATTAATGAAGCACTGAATGAGTTACATTAAAAAATAATTTATTAACTTTATCCTAATCAAAGAAAAAATCTCCATGGAAGACATAAGAAAAATTAGTAAGTATTCATAAATTCCATACTGTGTTCTTCAAATTAAATATTAATATTATAATCTAAGAGAAATTGGTAATGAATAATGCAGGTATTTAGTTTAGATCTTTATGGAAAATGACAGGGATAGAGCAAAGGTAATATTATTGAAATAACAGAAATTCTTATTGGATGCACATCAGAAGAATTCATTTTAGAGGAAAATAAAGAGATAGCTTCTAATTTATTTAAGTAATAAATTAGGAACACAAAGAATTTTATATATATGAAATTAATATTTATTCTCATTGAAATAGAAAAAAAAATCAAAGTCTATATTTTGAGTAGTTTGTGTTGAACATCATAAGTACACTTGACTTCTTTGTAAAGTTAAATGAGATGATAAAAAATTAACGAGCCTAAGAAAGATAATAGCATAAAAATACAAAATTAGCCTGATGTCACAATTGATGTAGATGATGAAGACAATACTCTAGAATTGTTCGAGAAATGATAAATAATAAACCTGAAGAAGGATTGATCTTAACTCAATAAAAAATAAAATAGAAGAAATAAAAATAATATTTTATGAATATTTTATAGAATAGTTTAATTATTTTGAATGAAATTAGGAATCTTTAGAATGGAGTTTCATGAATTTTTTTCAGTACTTTTATATTCTTATGTGGATGTTTTTATCATATAAAAATATACTAGAGTTAGTATTAATCTTTAATTTACATTTTTTATGAAGTCTATCAATGATTAGGAATAAACTTCATATTCTCTTTTGCATCGTTTTAACATACTTGAAATCAATCATTTTGCCATATTGGTTTTAAATATTCACCTTCCTTGTATAACACTATTTTAATATTTTTCACTTTGCAATGCTATACTTTCTCAAATAAAGCTTAGTTTCATATCGGTCAAAAATAATATGAAAATTCAAATTATTTTTAAATTATATTTGTTTTTTGTCAATTCAAATATCAACATGAAAATTTAAATTGGGTGTATCCCATTTAAACAAACATAAAAAAATAATCGGGATGTAAGAGTTTAAAGAAAAAAATGAACACAAACTGCCAAAAATACTTAATCATGGTATTAAATCACGTGCATTACACGTGTGTAAAAACTAGTTATTATTTAAATTGTATTGATTTAAAGCGTTTTAATCAGTATTACCCTTAGATTTTATTTTTTAATATTACATTCCTAATCTATTCTAATTTTAATCATATCTTATCTAATTCCACGTGAACTATCTATAGGTTAACAATTTAAAAAAAGTTATTTTGAATATTTTACTTAAACCTTAATCTATCCAAATACTAATTATATCCTATATTAACTCCATATGAACTACCTATAACTCAAAAATATAGAAAAAAATAAGATTAAGAAATTATACGTAGATAACATATTATAATACATGAAATATTATAAAAAAACCCAAAAGTTTCAAAATTTGCATATAATAGCCTTAAAATTTTAAAATTACACAAAACACCTTGACTTTTTTAAACTTAAAAACAAACATGATATCTAAAAATTTAAAACTTGTAATTAACACCCTCAATATTTTAAAAATTGTAGAAACAACCTCAAAAATTTAAAGGCTAAATTAAATTTATATACCCTATGTGTTTCGCTCTTAAAGTAGTTATATACCCTAAGTTACAAAATATAGCAAAAAATACCCTGAATTGGTAAAAATTTGCAAGTTGGTACCTTCTGTTAACCAGATGTGAGAATATTCTCTAAAATATTCTCACGTGCTGGACCTATGACCAACTTGAATACTTCTTACCCTTTATTTATGTATTATTTACTGTATTACCTACCTTCCCCACCCTTTGCTAAAAATTTAAATTTTTTAAAAAACAACCCAAAATTTTAGTAATTATAAAAATACTTTCAAATTTTTAGAGTTACGAGAAATATTCTAACATTTAAAAACTTATCATAAATACATAAAACATAAAAATTATAGGTGCCCAACTTAAAATTTAAAATTTTCATAAAATACTATTAAATTTAAAAATTGCAAAACACACCCTTAAAAGTTTAAATCACAAAAGGCTGAAATTTGGCAAAGAAAAGAGGAAATATTTGATATTATTACATTAAAATATAATAGGTTAGCATTAATTGATTATAATGTATAAACATTTATCTCTAATGTTGATAATATTTATTTATAAAGTAAAAAAATACAAGGAGTTATGTATGGAGAAACTATCAGAAAGTTCAGAGATATCCTTTAAAAGAACTAAGTTTTCTAACATTTAAAAACTTATCACCAAACATGAAACATGAAAATTATAAGCGTCCAACTTAAAATTTAAAATTTTCATAAAATACTATCAAAGTTTAAAATTGCAAAACACACCCTTAAAAGTTTAAATCACAAAAGGCTGAAATTTGGCAAAGAAAAGAGAAAATGTTTGATATTATTACATTAAGATATAATAGGTTAGCATTAATTGATTATAATGTATAAACATTTATCTCTAATGTTGATAATATTTATTTATAAAGTAAAAAATACAATGAGTTATGTATGGAGAAACTATCAGAAAGTTTATTTTTGTTGGACCCTAGAGGGGGGTGATTAGGGTCTTATGCTAATCTAATCCGATTATATACCAATTAAAATTAATTAACAAGTTATCCTAGCAAGTATGAAATACCACAAGATATATAAGCTAGGATAAGCAATATGAATAACAAAGAGATATATTCTATATGATAAAAATATATATGCAAGGATATATAAACTAACACAAGATAATATATCCTACCAAAGAGATATACAATATGATATATGCAAGGATATGTAAACTAACACAAGGGGTAAACAATATGAACTAAATAGTGGATCATATAAATAATGAGCTATGGACAATGGCGATATAAGATATGAACATAAATATAAATGAACGTAAACAATATGAACTAAATAGTGGATCATATAAATAATGAGCTATGGACAATGGCGATATAAGATATGAACATAAATATAAATGAACGCCAAAGCACACTCAAACACACTATATGATCACGAAGTTCGGACCTTCCGTCCTACGTCTCCGCTCCCCACTCCCGGGGAGAAATCCACTATCACAACCGAGTTTTCTACGCTCACCCGAATAACGTTTACACCTCACAGTGTCGGTTTTCAACGCTTACTGATCAACGTCACTCCTCACACTCGGTTTTCTAGTTCACCGAAAACTTCACAACATACTCGGTTTTCTAGCTCACCGAAAACCTTACAACACTCACAATGTAACAAAAACAAATTTGTTCTCTACAATAGATGAGAACAGTGGGTGTGTGTAACAATGAGATATAAATAAAAACTTAACTCAATAAGAACTAGCAATAAGATTGATATGAAATACAATAGTAGAAATGCTAGGAAATAGAGTTAAGGAAACTTCTCTAAAAACACAAAGAGAGGATGAAAGGATATTGAAGATGAATTCCTCAACAGATGATGCAAACTCCTCTTTGTAACAGCAAACCCCAAAAACAAACTAAACAAACTTAAACTCGTTTAAAACTTGTTAAAACATTCTCTTGGGTTGATGAGAACTGAGATCAATGGGGTATTTATAGCCTCCACTATCGACAACGAGTTTTTCTACGCCTCACCCGCCGGAATAACGTTTACACCTCACAGTGGTCGGTTTTCAACGCTTACTTCATCCAACGATACACTGCCTCACACTCGGCTTTTTAGTTCAAACGGAAACTTCACAACTATACTCGCGTTTTCTCAGCTCATCCTGAGAAACTCTCTACAAAACATCAACAATGTAACAAATATAAAATTTGTTCTCTACAATAGATGAGAACTTCAATTAAGCACAACTTACGACTGTTACAATCTCCTCGTCAACCTATAATACTATGTAGCCAATACAGAATAAGCTCAAGTGTGGGTGTGTGGTAACAATGAATATAGAATAAAACTTAACTCAATAAGAAACTAGCAATAAGATTGATATGAGAATTACGTAGATATTAGAAATGCTAGGAAAAGTGAGTTAAGGAAACTTCTCTAAAACAAAAGGAGAGGATGAAAGCGATATTGAAGATGAATTCCGTCACCCCCTCCCCCCCCCCCTACAGATGATGGCCAAACTCCTCTTTGTAACAGCAACCCCCAAAAACAAACATAACAAACTTGCAAACTCGGTTTTAAAACTGGTTAAAAAACATTCTCTTGCGGGTTGATGCAGAAACTAGAGATCAATGGGGTATTTATAGCCTCCAAAGCTAACCCCATTCCAAAAACCTAAACAAAATGACAAAAACAGGCTCCCAGCAGATGCGTAATAAAAATAGCCCGTTGGACGAGAGAACTGACAGAGCGGACGGCATCGACGCCGAAAATATTCGCGGTGTCGACCCGCCGAACCAGATCTGAAACTTGGAGAAGTACACGCAGAACTTTGGCGTTCGCTCGCACCGGTAGCGGCGTTGTCGACCGGATGGAAATTTTGAGCTCTCGGGATCGTACTACGGCCACGGCGGCTCGAGCGACAAACTCTCTGCCTGGTCCACCTGACCAATTGAACACATAGCGGGTCGGCATCGACGCGAAATCTGGATACTACAGAGAAACTGCGTTCTGCAACTTTATTTTTCTGATTTTAAAACAGCTGTTTAAAAATATCAAATAAATTCCAAAAAAATGTAAACACTTTAGAGACATGATTTTAGACATGATAATAAATCATGCTTACAATGACTGGTTTCCAAAAAGGACTTTCCCAAATGAAAAAGTATCATCCATTTTACAATAGTCCAAAACACGCGAAAAATGTGAAACATGCTGAATTCGTTTTTTGGCGACATATTGGTGGCTATTACCATATTTTAAAACTTTGCCAATGATATATAGACTAGTCTATATATTTTTTTTTTATCTGTATTATGTTATTATGTTAAGTCTAATATATATCTAAGTTATAATGTATTTCATCATATTTGAATTATCTATGCACAGAATATCAATATCATCTATATAGATGTATGATATTAATTTTCAGAGCATGTTTATTATTTTTTTTTTTTGTATATATTTTATTTATCGTTCTAGTTAAGTATTTTTATATTAGGTATCTTGTATTTGTATTATCATATAAACATGAAGAACCCTATAGAAACACATGTATTTGCTTTTGGGATGTAAGTATAGTACTATAGGTATATATGCATAGAAACCAAAATTAGCTGTAGGCCTTGGTATATAACGTAGTAGCTCTAGTATAATATTACTATACTATAGTATACGGTACTTAACAAGCGTACGAGGTACACTCGCAGACCTGAGTCCTATATTATAGTTACTAGTAATAATAGCTTTTAGAGGGTAAAAGTGGTATATATATATATATACACGAAGAAACCAATAAATGTGTGTGTATATGATATTGAGCTTAGAGTATCTAACACACATAATATAAGATCTAAACTAGATTACCCAAGCTTGATCTTGATCTTCATTGTAGCTCAACTTGGTACACATGTGGATGATGAAGCTTGAACTTGATCTTTAACTTTGAATTGCAAGGCTTCAACCCGACATTCCGCCAACCTTCTTTGGATATGATCGTTGAAGCTCTATTCCATCCATCCTCCAACACGTTGTTTGCCTAGAAAAAATACAAAAACACAAATACTAGACAAACAACATTAGAAGTAAATTGTTTGTTAAACATCATCAAAACAAGAAGGCCAACAGTTTTCATTTCAAGTGGAGAAGTAAAGGAAATAAACTCAAAATTCAGAAACATTCATGAATCACCTGAATTGACATTGATAAAAAGCATATCGAGCAAAGAAGCACTAACCGAGTTCTTCTTGAAGAACATACCGAACAATCATATCCTAATTAAAAAACATTATTCATAAAAAGTATAAGAAAAATTAGTAAGTACTTATAAATTTTCATACTTTATTCTAAAAATACTAAAGGAATCATAAACTTAACATAAAATTTTATATAAATAATCTTGCAATAGAAACTAAAGTGAAGCCATTGATCAACTACATTGTGAGATATAATAAACTAGATAAGATGAGAAAATCACTATAATGGACAAAAAATATGCACATGATACTTAGTTACCATAGTGTAAGTAAAAAAATTAAAATTGATATATATTTTTTCTCTATATAGTGGCACGATTCTGTAAGTATCCTTATTTGGGGATATGACTACCAACGAAAGATCAATGTTTAAGAACACGATCAAAGATAAGCATGTAATGGTACTATGAGATTTTAAAATCTTTAAATATGAATGTTACATATTTTACAACTAAAATTCTTATTAAAGGTCCAATAAATATAAAATTCATTTTATACCTGTCTCAAATTTGTATTAAAGATATGCATGTCATCATAAATTGTGTTAATAATATATCAACTTATTGAAGAAATAAGAGATAGATAAGCAAACCAAGCAGACATCCATATAACACGATAAAAAAATATTACACTTTAAAACTAATATGCAGGGCTCATTCTGAACAAACTGCTAAAACAAAAGCATCTTCATTAATGCTTTTTATAAATACAACACAAATTTAAATTACTTAATATTTTTAAAAATAGCTTAATTTTTTGAGTAAAATCGGGAATCTTTAGAAGTGATTTTCATAAACTTTTTTAATTTTTTATATGGTTATGTGGATGCTTTTATCATATAAAAGTGTAATAGAGTTAGCATTAATCTTTATTTTATGATTTTTTTCTAAAGTCTATCACTGATTAGCAACAAAATTTATATTCTCTTTAATTTCATTCTAGCCCACTTTTAATTAATCATATTGTCTTATTGACTTTAATTATTCATCCTTCTTTTATAACATTATCTTTTCAAGTGTTTTTCACTTTTACAACATTATACTTTCTTAACTCAAGCTTGGTTTCATGCCGATCTAAATAACGCAAAAATTTAAAATAACGTAAAATTTTAAATTTGGTGTAGCACATTCAAACAAACATTAAAAATAATAATCACAATAATAAAGTTTGAAAACATTAGTGAGAAAAACAAATCAAAGTGGAACTGAGAAACAAATTTTAGTAAAGAAATAAGTCAAAAATACTTAATCATAATATTTAATCGCGTGCATTGCACGTGCATAATGCATGTGTAAGCACGTGGTTAAATATCATAATTATTTAAATTGATAAAAATAGAATAAAAATAAAAAAGAAAATAAAGTTTTTATAAGATTGATTGTCAACTCAATAATCTCTCTCTCAAATGAAATATTGTTATTGTTTCCTTCAATCCAGACTGTGGTTACGTGACCTACTATTTGTGAGTTATAAATATATTAATCTAGGACAACATCTCTGTTTATTAGTATCTTGAAGTCTTCAAAAGATGGGTGGTCATTCAATTCGTAAAGGAATTTTGCATATGAATTTACTTGCAATATGTCCATTAAACTTTTAGTTGTGATTTGACTCATATTCACATTAACTTGTAGTTGTAGTTTTACTCATATTTGTAGGGTCTGATTTTGCTTATGTATACCAAGTGTAGGATCATGACCCTTAAGAATAGAGTGCGCTCTTATAAAATCATGCAGAAGCTTTACACTTAAACACTAGAGGGTGAGTTTGCAAAGTAGATTATAAATTGTAAAGAAAGAATGGCTAAACACTAGAGGGTGAGTTTGCAAAGTAGATTATAAATTGTAAAGAAAGAATGGCAATCTCAGAAAATAAACATCACAAACATAAGCATGTATACTGGTTCCACCTCCCCGGTGTACATCCAGTCCCCAAGCAAATCCCGCTTGAGAGTTTCAACTATGATTTTGAAACCTTACAAAATCAAAAGCAAACATGACCAATTTGCAAGACCATGCAAATTGCAAACCCAATTAACAAGACCATGCCAATCGTCACACCGATCTCTAGACCAAAAGATCAACCCCTCTCATAAACCGAGAGAACCTTTCTTTGAATCAATGTACAATTCCAATTCTATAAGCCTTGATATAGATGTGAATATATAACAGTGGCTTATCAATCTTTTTAACTCTATGAATATTGCCTAAACAAGCTCTAAGAATGATAGGAACAAAGGCAATATCAGAAACTCTCTTTTATAGAAAAATAGATTAAAAAACTGAAAGTTTAGAGAGTTAATTTGCACAATATGTGAATCTTATAAGTGCAAAACTTGGTTGTTGTTTTCTGATGTTTAAACCTATTTATAGCCTCTGAAATGATATAATTTTAAACCCAATTAACATCCACAAAATGGCTATAAACAGTCACTTATTTAAAACCTAAAATCTGGAAAAACTACATCTGTAGTCAACTGCAAGTCATAGTAGTCGACTACACTGAGTCTAAACAGACTCTGTGAAGTCAGAAAATTGCTTAGTAGTCGACTACAAGGCATAGTAGTCGACTACACTGTAAACTCAGATTCTGGAATTTTTCTTTTCAGTATTTTGACTGTAACTTTCTTATCCGATATCAGAATGAGGTGATTTAAGATTTGTTGGAAAGCTCTTGAAGAGACCTACAACTTTGATCTTTTGAGTTTTTCAGATTCTAATTGTTAAGTGGTATAAATGAAATATTTTAAGACTCACTCAATATCTATAAACTCTAATGGCTAACATAGGGGATTTCTATTGTTAACTAACACACTAAGTATGTGTTAGTATGTTCTAACACTATGTATGTGCATGTGTGTGAGTGATCAAGGCTTGTACAAATTTCTAAGCAAAGAAAATATAAAATTACATTTAGACAATAAAGTATATCTTCTTCTTTGCTTCATTTTACCTTGAACTCATCTATGTCTTGAGTATCTCTTTGAATATAATTGTTGATATAGCTCTGATACTGCAAAACAAATATTAACACATAATACACACAACATATAATATTTGTTATCATCAAAATAAACTAATCTTGAGGTCAAGATTCCTAATAATATTTACATTATCTAATATTCTCATTCAATTTTATAGCTCATTTTCCGTACCATAGAAGTAAAATTGAAAGTATAAAAAATTATTTTATTGCGAACAGGGAAATTATGATATATTGCGCAATGTGCTCTAAATATAAAATTTTATTTTTTCTTTGATGCAAGGTCCTTATCAAATCTTGCCCCAAACGATGTGTATGAAAAATACTATTATAACTACTTGCTTAGGCCAATTGTATTGTATATATGGTATATAACTCATCTAGAATATCTGCATCTGCTAAGTGGATATTGTTGTTGTAAGAGCAAAATGTTAGAAGCTCGCATTCAAACTTTTTGGCTCTGTACAAGAAATAAGAATTTGGAGTGCACAACTTATATATCGTAAAGAACATACGGGTTCATGAAAAAATTTCCCTAATAACGATACTATTACAACGATATCACTATTTAGTATTAAATCAACGTTATTATATAAGATTACATAACTCTTTTTAATAAATTATAAAGTATATATATGGAAGTCTCAATGCTTATAGTAGTATTTGGACTCTATAAAATAGGTAACTTTACATTGTAGTTTGCTAATGATAGTACTATTGGCAATGTCATTACCTTTCCTCTTTATCTTATTATTCACATTTTTCTGAAGTAAGTTCTTTTTTGCTAATCACTTAATTAGCTACATTTAGTTTTTATAAATATTCTCTTCTGTTTAAAATATATTGATATGATTTTCTTAAAAAATATATACACATAGTAGTAATAGTATATATACTTCAGTTCAACTCAAACATTGGTTTGAAGCCATTTAGAGTAAGGTCATTTCTACACTAGAATAGTAATATAGTGATTACACAATCCAAAAGTCAAAGAAGAAATTTCTGCAAAGAAAAAGTACTTAAAATGTCAAATTAATAACTAGTTTATAAAATATATATGGGCAGTGCAGATAGCTATAGAAAGTAAGGTATATATCTTTATGAATATTCCATAGTGAGTGACCAACTATAATCATCATAATTTTAGCATAAATAAATATTATTTTAGATACTAATTTGACATGCATAACTATGGAATAAATTTCAAGCCAAAAATAGAAATTAAGATTGTATTATCCTATAGGTAAATAAATAAATATTATTAGAGTTCCTCTTTATATTAAACTTAAAAGTAATAATTTAAATTATTAACTTCCAAATATTAGTTCATGTGAGAAGTAAAGTAATCTATGGTCTATATACATATACAGTCAATCAATCAAACGTATTAAAATTATGATGACCACAGTCAAAATATACGGTGAGTTCACATTAACTATAATTTATAAAATATAGTACATTAAAGACAAAATCCTTTTAACCACTATATAGATTGTCTGAAAAGTTTTGCATACATAAACTATAATGCCTAGGAATAGTGATATGAGCACTTAACTATGACCTAATAATCTTAAGAATGACTTACACTTCAATATCATCATTAATTGACGTATCTATGCATTACACTGAAAATACAATGAAAATTTAGAAAACTACAAGAGAAACAACCTCAAAAGTTTTAAAATTATAAAAAACACCCTAAAATTTTGTAATTTATAAATACATAAAACTATTAAATATTACACTAAAATTAAGGAATTACAAAAAAAAATCACTAAAATTTTTAAACTTTGGAGGGGTAATTTGTAATATACTAAACTTTAAGGGGTGTCTTTTATAAATTTCATAACTTAATATATTTTCAAGTAGTTATGTTCTTTTAAAAAAAGTTATGGGTAATATTGACCATGAAAAGTTTTTCCTAAACTTATACTTTTAAAGAGAGTATGATATTTTTTACAAATTTTTAATTTTTTAAGGGTTGTTAGTAATTTTGTATATTCATTTTAGTGTCTATAAGTTAGAAATTCTCATGGTGTTTTTTAATAAACTATAAATTTTAGAGGTTTTTTGTAATTTTTTAAACTTATACGCCTTTTCTACAGATTGTAAATTGTTTATAGACTATTTATAATTCCTATGTTTTTAATTTACTAATGAGTTTGAAATTCTCAAGGTGTTTTTTTATAAAATTTGAATTTTGAGGGTTTGTTTGTAATTTTTTAAACTTTAAGGGTGCTTTCTTAAATTATAAATTATATAAAGGATATTTATAATTCCCATATTTTTAATGTACTGTTAAGTTGGAAATTATCAGGGTTTTTATAAATTTTATAATTTTGAGAGATTTATTTATAATTTGTAAAAAGTTCAGAGTGTTTATTGCAAATTCCATAAATTTTGGATTTTTTGTGTTATTTGTCGGTTTTTAATGTGTTTATATGTTTAAAATATTTAATGTGTTTTTTATAAATTTTGAATTTTTAGGGGTGTTTCTGTACTTTTTAAAACTTACAAGATATTTTCTCCAAAGTTAAAAAACATTGAGTTACTAGCTAGCATATGTTTTTTAGATTTCTTACTAAATTGAAATAAGTAAAATTTATAATTTTTTAAGATGTTTTAATAAAATTTTGAATTTATAGGGATGTTTTTTACAATTTAAAAAACTTAGAGGATATTTTTTACAAAGTTCAAAAACTTTTAGGTGCTGACTAGCACATGTTTTTTAGATCTATTTGCGAACTAAAATAAGTAAAGGATTTGAATTATATCAAACATATGTCCTTTATCTAATAACATGTTAAGTTTCATTATGAATAAGATAAATCATTTAATTACCATTTCAAAAAAGATAGGATAATTAGAATAGATTAGGATAACAACGTAATATTCAAAAAATTAAGGGAAATATTAACCATGAAAATATTTTCCCGAACTCATACTTTTAAAGAGAGTATGATATGATATATACATGTATTTAAAATATAAATATACATTATATTTTGTTATTGAAAAAGAGCCAATTGATGACATGAATGTACAAACCGGGAAAAAATGTTACATCTAAATGTTAGGACATGCAGTTTAGCTAATATGGTGTCGATCATCCATGATAAAACACGAAGTGTTTTTTAGGGCATGCAGTTTAGCTAATATGATGTCGATCATCCATGATAAAACACGAAGTGTTTTTTATTTTTTTGATTTGCTTTCTTTTGAATTGTTTTGTGTTGTATTGTTTTGTTTTTTTAGTGGCCTTTAACCTCTAATAATTGATTGTATGGATTTATTGTATATTGTTACAAGTTATGTTTCTTTGTTTAGGCATCAAAGGCTTTCTCAATAAATGTTGGCTAGCCAATCTATCGAATTGAATATTACATTAAGATTTTGTTATAAGTCAAACATTTCAGAGACAATGAATAGTTAAATTTAGGATGTTGTTTCCTTCATTAGTATTTTCGTGTAATCAAGGCAGAATTGCAGGAGCAAAAAGGGAAAAAAGAAGCTCTTTGCCTTACTTTATATAACTTTTTAATAATTTAAAGCATAATGCAGTTAAGATGGGTATATTATACTAAGTTTTCTTTTATGTGGTAAATGTTGAATAAAATAAATATATTTGCTTGCATGTGAAAAAAAAATAAGCAAAAAAAAAAGGAGAGGGCTACAATTGTTCTCAATATGTTGGTATACTTTGTAATGTTGAGTTGTACTCGCTTTGTAGAAGATCTTGTAATTCGAACAATTTGATAGTAAATTGGATCATTTCGTGTTTGGGTGACTTATTTTCTTTCCTGGTTGGAACCAAATTATTTATAATATGATATTTATCTTTTTATTGACTGAACAAAATTTGCCGTTAGAAAAGATCGTTTTCATTACTTTATTAGTTTTCAATCAAAAAATGATGTTGGCGTACGGTCATTTTAAATGGGTATTTATTAAATCATAATATCAAAATAATATGTGCGCAACAACACTAATAATAAGTTTGCAAATTAAGGGGAGATGAAAACACCACCTTAAAACTCCTTTTAATAAACAGTTCTAGCTAAAACTTTAATCAATCCCCATTTAATTTAGTAACAGTCTTATATCAAAATGCACGGTCATGCAATTCCCCAAAGTACCCCCTACCAGCCAATCGAATTGCATCGGCCCGTTAAAACACTTCCCTTGTTCATGGGAGGGCTATTATCGTCATTTATGGGTCCAAAATAATAAACAATGTCGATCAATTACGTGCCTCTTCTCCTCCTCTCTGCTACGCATTCGAAGAACAGAAACGAATAGGGAGAGAGAGAGAGAGAGAGAGAGAGAGAGAGAGAGAGAGAGAGGGAGAGAGAGAGGGGGGGAGAGAGAGAGAGAGAGAGAGAGAGGGGAGATTTCGATCGGTTAGGGTTTTAGGCGCGATCGAGCGAAGAACACGGAGGATTTCTCTCTTCTTCTTATTCGTCTTCAATCTCCGGATTCCTCTCTCTGTTTCCCCTCGCATTATCATTTCGCGCCAAAAAATTAGAGAGAGAAAGATAGACAGAGGACGAGGAATAGAAAGAGAAAGTATAACAAATCATTGATACTTAGGGATTCGAATTTTTTGGAGGTGATTGTAGGGGAATAAGAGATTGATTGATTTTTTTTAGGGATTTTGTACAGTTGCATTGGTGATTAAGGTTTTGTACATTCCTTGAAGAACGGATCAGGATTCGTCATGGTACGTGGATCTTTATGTTTTTTTTTTTAATTTTGGGTGTTTCATTTTCTTCATTGTCATTTTGAACTGAAAATGAGGTCCTATGCACTTAGTTTAATATCAACATTCAATGTTGCTGTTTTTGGTAAGTATTATGATACGATACATGTTTGCTCTCTATTAATGTTTAGCACTGGCCCCACTATTATCCAAAATGAAGAAACGATAATGGATTTTTTTTTTTTTTTTTGGTTGGGAAACGATAATGGATTTTTTTTTTTTTTTTTGGTTGGTGGAGTGATGCCAATCTTGTTGACAACTTTGACGTCCAATATATCTTATTCAATCATAAACGTAACACCCAACTGTGAGATTTATGATAGGAAACATAGTTTATTTTCACATTCTATATTCAGTTATATGATCAAACTAGTATAAATGTGACACCCTCACTTTAGTCCCACGTGGACTAATGTGAAGAATTGGTAGTGGTTTAAATAGAGAAAAGCTCAAGGTCCAAGAACAATTAGTGCTAGTATTTTAGGGGTGGATTTAAGCCAACATCGAGATACTCTTGGTGGGTCCCATAGCTTGCACGTCCCAATGGACCTGTGAGCTTACAAAATGGTCAGAGCAGTTGCCAGCCGGAAGTGCGGAGCTAAGTGCTATACGGGGCTAAGTGCTACACCGTGTGATATGGGGGGAGCCACTTCTAGAACCCGTAGGAGCCACCTTTAGAATCAGCATCGCCTGACAAGTAACACTGAGATGTGCCAAATGTCATATCGTGACGACGAGGACGTCATTTTTGTAAGGTAGGATGATTGTGACACTCTCACTTTAGTCCCACATGGACTAGTGTGAAAAATTATTAGTGATTTAAATAGAAAAAAACCCAATACTTAAGAACAACTAGTGCTAGCATTTTGGCGGTAGATTTAAGCCAACATCGAGTTGCTCTTGGTGGATCTCACGGCTTGCATGCGCCAATGGGCCCGTGGGCCCTGGGCGTGACAATAACTTGCGAAGACTTTGGCAATAATGCATAGTAGACAATAAAACAAGTCAAACTCTCCTATATTTATAGGATATGGTACACATTGGCCGTTTACTCTTCTCTACATCATTGTTTCCATAGGATTTCTTATTGGCTAACCTGGGCAAGATGTCAAATAAAAATTATTGACTAGAGTACGTTACACGAAGAGAATGGGGGAGAAAAGAGAGATGTACAGAAAGAGGAGCTAAGAAGATGCAACTAAAAGACAAAACAAAGTAATCTAGATTTCTGAATCAAAGTGTCATGCCGCTCCTGATGAACGAACGCACCTTTGTTAAGAGGCGACGACGAACTCGCCTGTAGGTGAGGGTTGGACGGGCGGAATTGGGGCAGACGATGAACTCGCAGGCGAAATTAGGAGGCGAGATCAAGCTCGCCTGTAGGTGATGGTTGAGAGCTTGCCTGTGTGATCACGAGCTCGCTTGCTCGTGATGTATTCGCCCCCTCATGAGTGGATGCTAGCTGGAGCGCACCACCGAGATCGAGCTCGCTTGTAATATTGGATGCCAGCTGGAGGAGAGGCTCGCCCTAGGGGTTTCCTATAAAAGGGAAACCCTCGTTTTCCTTTGATTTTTGATTCCCCTGTCCCTATTCTCATTAATTGTAGAGAAGGGGTTGGTGATTTATTTGGGGAAGTTGAGTAATTAAGAGAGATTGAACAAAGTTAAAATACTGTTATTGTTTGGAGAGATCTCAAGCTTGAGATATTCTCTTAATTTGTAATTTCTTATGATAAATAAGAAATTATTTGTGCCGCTCCCGTGGACGTAGCCAAATTACCGAATCACGTAAAATATCTGTGTTTGTGATTGGCTTGTCATATTTGTTGGATTGTACTCGAGTTAGGTTTGTTTATCTTCTCCCGTGCTTACGGACTCGTTCAGTGTGTGAGCACGCTTCCGCAAAGGCGCGCAACAATTGGTATCAAAGCTCTAGATTTGAGATCTAGGGTTTTGGTATTGGGTGGAGGAAGATTCAATTTAGAGACTTGGTTCTTAGAGTTCTAGGCTTCGGTGGAGATAGCGTTGAGGAGTGTCGTGGTGATATTGCTTTCCTTGTGTGGTTAGGAGATCAATTTGGAATCCGATTTAGGATTCAATTGGGTATCTCTTTAATTCTATCAAAGTTTGGATCTTTCTTTGTAATTCGGAGTTTGTATGGGAGAAGTAGTTGAAGAAAGCAGCAAGACTATATCGGGTACAGTTCAAGTTGATTTTTAAAATACTAAAATTAGTGTAGTAAAATATGACGGTAAAATTAACTTTGGTTTGTGGATGAGCGACGTATAGGACGCACTCAATGCACAGAATTTAGAGGAGATCCTCATTGTCCAAGAGAGACCACCTAAATATGAAGAGTCGGTATGGGAAAAGATGAATAGGAACGCTTGTGGGGTGATCAGGTCCTGTTTGGAACAAGAGCTGAAGTATGATGTGATTGAGATGACGTCTGCAATGAAGATGTGGGAGATTCTCAACAATAAGTATCTGACGAAGAGTGTTGAGAACCGCTTGTACTTGGTGTGAAGATTGTTTAGATTTCAGATGTCCCGAGACACCTCACTAGCGGCTCATATGAACATCTACACTAAGTTATTGTCGGGCTTGATGAATGTTAATGAGAAGTTATTGGATGAGTACAAGACGATTATTTTGTTGGGCTTCTTACCGGATGAGAAGTATGATACTTTCGTGCTCACTCTGTTAAATGAAAGATCTTCTATCAGCTATAGTGAAGTTACTAACGCTTTAACGAATTATGATCTGAGGAGGAAGGATAATGAGACTTCCCACACTAGTACTTCAGAAGAGGCCTTGTCGACAAGAGGTAGAAGTCCATATCCGAGAGGTGACAATAGAGGAAGGTCAAAGTCTAGAGGCCATCACCAGTTAGCTAAGAACCAGTGTGCGTTCTGCAAGGAACACGGACATTGGAAGAGAGACTGTCCGAAGCTTAAGGAGAAGGAGAATGATAAAAAGAAGGGCTAGAAGGCAAATGAGGTGAATGTTACTAGCGACAATGATTTTGTTGATTCGAACTTTTCTCTTTTGATTACTCCAGAGGTGAATCATTTGGATGCATCAGATTGGATGTTAGATTCTGACGCTACATATCATGTGAACCCTAGACGAGATTTGTTTGTATCATTTGAGAGACTCGATGGGGGTGTTACAGTCATGGGGAATGATCAATCCTGTGATATTTGTGGGATAGGTACCGTGCGGATTCGGATGCACGATGGAGTAGTCCGTGAATTGAAGGAGGTGAGATTCATTCCTCAACTGAAGAAGAATCTTATCTCAGTTGGAGCTTTGGAGGCGAAAGGATTCAAGGTGACCTTTGATAATGCTGTAGCAAAGGTTACTAAGAAATCTTTGGTGGGGATGAAGGGAGTCCGCAATCGAAACTTATATTATTTGAAAGGGAGCACCGAGGATGGTCAGGTAGCTTCAGCTATTTCAGAGGCGGACATGAGCAGATTTTGGCACTACAGGTTAGGACACACAGGAGAAAAGTCACTGCAGGCTTTGTGCAAGCAAGGGCTATTGAAGGGAGCCAAGAGTGGAAAGATTGAGTTCTGTGAGCATTGTGTTCTTGACAAGAAGAGGAAGGTGAAGTTCAGGACTGTCATCCGTAGGACGAGGGGCATCCTGGACTACGTACACACAGACGTTTGGGGTCCCACCAAGACTACATCACTTGGTGTTGACATTGGTTCGTCATTTTTGTAGATGACTATTCTAGGCGTTATTGGGTGTACACCATGAAGCATAAGAATGAAGTGCTAGATTTGTTTGTGGAGTGAAAGAAGAGATTGGAACTATAGACTGGGAGAAAGGTCAAGACGTTACGATCAGACAATGGTGGTGAGTATACTTCTGATCCCTTTTAGCAGCTATATCGAGACGAGGACATAGAGAGACACTTCAGAGTGAGTCATACACCGTAGCAGAATGGGATGACAGAGAGGCTGGATCGGTATTTACTGGAGAAGGTCCGATGCTTATTATCGTAGAGTGGTTTGGAGAAGATCTTTTGGGCTGAGGTATTATCATATGTGAGCCACCTCATTAACAGGCTGCCTTCATCTATAATTAAGGAGAAGACCCCTATAGAGATGAGGTCAGGAAAGGCAGCACACGACTACGACCAGCTCAAGGTATTTGGGTGTCCTGTATTTTATTATGTAAGAACAGATAAATTGAAACATCGAGCTAGGAAGGTCATATTTGTAGGATTCAAGCGTGATATCAAGGGATACAAGCTATGGGATCTAGTTGATAAGAAGATTGTGCTGAGTAGGGACGTCACGTTCGGTGAGGTTTCTATCTTGAAGCTTTCCAGCTCTCATTAGGTGGAGAGCTATCCGACGGAGGAGATATCGCAGGTGGTGGAAATCGATGCAGCTCCACATTATCCAGATGGTACAGTATCCATTAGAGTGCCAACCGAGGTGACGCCAGGCGGGCACGGCGACGACGAGAAGGATACGAGTACATATGTGCAGGATCAGGGACCGACGGCTCAGATTCAGGATTCGATTACGGTTCGGAGACAAAGGAGAGACATACGGACTCCAGCACGGTATATCGACACAGTAGTTACGTATGCACTTCCGGTGGAAAGTATCGATGAGTTGATACCTACTACATTCAGAGAGGTCGAGCAGAGTTCGGAGGCTGATTCGTGGTAGGTAGCTATGAATGAGGAGATAAAGTCTCTTCACAAGAACGATACATGAGAGCTTGTTCAGCTTCCAAAGAGGCGGAAGACGATTGGTTGCAAGTGGGTATACACGAAGAAGGAGGGCATTGAGGGCACTCCATTGATGTTCAAATCTAGGTTGGTTGCGAAGGACTATGCACAGGAGGAATGTATTGACTATAATGAGGTTTTCTCTCCGGTGGTGAAGCACTCTTCGATTTTGATTTTGCTAGCTTTGATGACACAGTATGGTTTGAAGTTAGATCAGTTAGATGTGAAGACGATATTTCTTCATGGTGATCTTGATGAAGAAATTTATATGACTCAGCCATTGGGATTCCGAACTGCAGGGAAGGATAAATTAGTTTGCAAGTTGAAGAAATCGCTATACGGTTTGAAGCAATCTCCTCGACAGTTGTATAGGTAATTTGATAGTTTCATGATCAGTCAATCGTACATTCGGAGCCAGTTTGATCCTTCCGTGTACTATCGCAAGTTAAAAGGAGGTGTGTATATTTATTTGTTACTTTATATCGATGACATATTGGTTGCCTTTATTTCTAGCTCCGTTATAGATGAGTTGAAGGCACAGCTTTCAAATGAGTTTGAGATAAAGGATTTGAGCGAGGTTAAGCGCATTTTGGGAATGGAGATCGGCAGAGACAAAGCAAATGGCAGATTTCGTTTGACTCAGGTGACTTATTTGAAGAAGGTTCTACAGCGATTTAATGTTAGCATGGAAACGAAGTCTGTTAGTATACCTCTGGGAGCCCATTTGAAGCTTTCAGCTGATCTTTCACCAAAGACAGTTGAAGATAGAGAGTTGATGTCGAAGACTCCATATGCGAGCGCAGTTAGAAGCTTAATGTACGCGATGGTATGTACGAGGCCGGATTTATCACATGCGGTGAACATGGTTTCGAGATACATGCACGATCTATGAGTGGGTCATTGGGACGCCGTGAGATGGATTTTGAGGTACATTCGAGGTACGCTCAATGTTGATTTGGTTTATGAGCGGGACACTAGAGGTGAGCAGTTGTGTATTGGCTATGTTGATTCGGATTATACTGGAGATTTAGATAAACGTCGATCTACGACGGGGTATGTGTTCACGTTGACCCGTGCACCGGTGTGTTGGAGATGCACCTTACAGTCTACGGTGACTTTGTCTACGACGGAGGCAGAATATATGGCGATTACGGAGGCTGTGAAGGAGACCATTTGGCTTCGAGGACTTTTGGAGGAACTTGGTATATCGCAGCGCTCCGTCATTATTCATTGTGATAGCATGAGTGCTATCTATTTGGCGAAGAATCAGGTTTTTCATACGAGAACGAAGCACATTGACGTTCGTTATCACTTCATTCGGGATGTTCTTGAAGATGGAGATGTGGAGATAGTGAAGATCCACACGAAGGATAATCCGGCGGATATGCTCATAAAAATGGTTCCAAGCAACAAGTTTGATCATTGTCAAAACTTGTTACACATTCATAATTGTTGAGGTCATTGGCGGCCATTTGGCAGAACTACGATTAGCTTGATCCTAGTCAGAGGGTATGTAGGCAACCATTGTATAATGGTGCAGCTGTTTTGGGCCTGACTTGGCGTTTGCGATGTTCTTCTGGTGTTCGTCCAAAATTTAAGATTTATCAAATGATGGACGAGGTTGAGAATTGAAGAACGAACGCACCTTTGTTAAGAGGCGACGACGAACTCGCTTGTAGGCAAGGGTTGGACGGGCGGAATTGGGACAGGCGACGAACTCGCAAGCGAAATTAGGAGGCGAGATCAAGCTCGCATGTAGGTGATGGTTGAGAGCTCGCCCGCTCGTGATGTATTCGCCCCCTCGTGAGTGGATGCTAGCTGGAGCGCACACGCCAGCTGGAGGAGAGGCTCGTCCTAGGGTTTCCCTATAAAAGGGAAACCCTCGTTCTCGAGCGCGAGCTGAGCGGAGCAGAAGAAAAAGAAGCGGCAGCAGCGGTTTCCTTTCTGCGATTTTTGATTCCCCTGTCCCTGTTCTCATTAATTGTAGAGAAGGGGTTGGTGATATTTATTTGGGGAAGTTGAGTAATTAAGAGAGCGATTGAACAGTGTTTTAAGTTAAAACACTGTTATTGTTTGGAGAGATCTCAAGCTTGAGATCTTCTCTCTTAATTTATAATTTTTTGTGATAAATAAAAAATTATTTGTGCCGCACCCGTGGACGTAGGCAAATTACCGAACCACGTAAAATATCTGTGTTTGTGATTGGCTTGTCATATTTGTTGGATTGTACCCGAGTTAGGTTTATTTATCTTCTCCCGTGCTTACGGACTCGTTCGGTGTGCGAGCACGCTTCCGCAAAAGCGCGCAACAGCTCTGTGACGGCGATCTAGTCCATGTTGGGCAAAGTTATCATACAAAAAAGAAGGTGATCATGCAACCAGGTGATGAAGAGTGTCTTTTCATGTCTGGGTTTATCTTGAAATACGCTATCATCCCGTTTATTCCAAATATAGTAGTAGCATGCAAGTACAATACGGTCTCATTGATTAAGGTCTTCTCGTGCTGAGAGTCCCAAAAGTGTCGCAGTGTATGATTTGTTATTGTAGGATACATTACACGTTCAAGTTTTTATTATCCTTCTTTTTACAGAAAATATTATTCTACTGTTTCAACAGAAAATATTATTCTACTGTTTCAACAGAAAATGCTTGTTTGTATCTGCTTTAGCTGCATCCTTTTCTTTCTTAGCAAATGTTGTAACCCTATTGGAATTTCTTGTTTCACAGGCTTCTCATAGCATTGCAGTAGGATCTCAAGTTTGGGCTGAGCATCCCGAAGTAGCTTGGATAGATGGGGAAGTCTTGGAAGTTGATGAGGATGATATTAAGATCAGCTGTAGTTCTGGAGAAACAGTGAGTGTTTCTAATTAAGGTTCTTGAGTATCATACAACTAAGAGCAGGCACAATTACTGTTAAATTTGAGTATCATATAACTAAGAGCAGGCAGTAAATACTGTTAGATTGCTACACTCATCTCATCTCTTTCGCAGAAGAAGATGCTCTATTATTAATATTGGATGTTGCTTGTGTACTTTGGATTTTTTTTTCTGCGACTGCTGAGTTGATACGCCAGTTTGTTAATTTTTATAATGGCTATTTATGCTATCATCTTAATTCAAAATCATAACTTGCTTTATCAAACGTGAATCAATCCTTTCAAAGATTTTCCCTTTTTTGGAAACCAGCTAGGTGCTAGCTATACTTACGATTTTTAAACAATGGTTGAACCATAAACAGAATTGCCTGGAATTATATTACTATCTGTTGATGTTCTCCTTTAGAAATCGAAACTGTTGGCTGAGAGTTGTTCCTGGCACTGCAGGTCACAGTTAAAGTGTCTAGCGTCTATCCTAAGGATCCTGATGCGCCGTCTTGTGGGGTTGATGATATGACAAAGCTGGCTTATCTCCACGAACCTGGAGTTTTACAGAACTTAAAGTCAAGATATGACGTGAATCAAATTTATGTGAGTATAATCTGATGAATGAGCTGGCTGCTGGTTTAGGATCCCTTTACTACCCATATATTCTTCTTATCTTTAGAAGACAAACTTGTCCACATCCACATCATCTTGTTGGTGTTTATCTTTTGTTCTGAAGAAAGCCTTGCTCTTGGCAGAAATTGTGCTTGCTGCAGTGCTCCTCTGTTTTTCTATTTCTTGTTTGTTACAGTTTTGTGTTCTTGAGTATTTCAGTAACAAATGAATTTTACTGCTCCAGACTTATACTGGAAGTATATTGATTGCTGTGAACCCATTCCGTAGACTGCCTCATCTCTATGACCCTCAGCTCATGGAAAAATACAAAGGGATTCCACTTGGTGATCTCGACCCACATCCTTTTGCTGTTGCAGATGCTGCATACAGGTACTCTATAATTTTATGGGAATACATGAAGTGCTGGAGGTATCTATCAGCATCACTTGGATGTCTTTGTCTCTTTCGTGATTGCAGACTAATGAGAAATGAGGGGATAAGCCAATCTATTCTAGTAAGCGGAGAGAGTGGTGCAGGTAAAACAGAAAGTACCAAGATGCTTATGACGTATCTTGCTCACATGGGAGGGACAGTTGCAGCTGAAGGGCGGACGGTGGAGCAGCAAGTGTTAGAGGTGGGGTAGTTTTCCACTTCTTTTTTATTCTTTTTTTCCTTTCTAGTACGATCAAACTATCCATTTCTTTTGATCATTAATCTGTGATCTCTTGTATCCTCTTCCTATAAAATTTTGATGTGAGCCTGTTTTTTGGTCTTTTTTCAGTCCAATCCTGTTCTTGAAGCATTTGGAAATGCAAAGACTGTTAGAAACAACAATTCGAGGTAGAAAAAGTTTTGCTGTTTTTTCAATTTACATTTCAACATATACTTTCATTCAGTCTTTTTGAATGATGATGTTAATCCTGAATTATATGCAAAATTTGTTAGCCGTTTTGGCAAGTTCGTCGAGATTCAGTTCGATCAGAGGGGAAAGATTTCAGGTGCTGCAATCAGAACATACCTACTTGAGAGGTCTCGCGTCTGCCAACTCTCTGATCCTGAGAGAAACTATCACTGCTTTTACATGCTTTGTGCTGCACCATCAGAGGTATTGCATCTTAAAAATGTTTTCGGACAGCAAAAATGTAGAATGACTTTGAATCTTTCTTATCCTCGTAATAGATTTCATTCCTCTGCATTCTGATTAGTGACTAGGATATCCTATGCTCCATGAAATAAAGCATGCACAATTAGATAATAACGAAACTGCAGTAGTATTGCATTGACATTGGCAGATAATCATGTGAATTGCACACATTTGAAATAAGAATGAAGAATTTTATTAATTATCATGTAATTTTACTAATGTACTATGTGCCTTAGCTTGTGCCGCTTTCTGATGCCTGATGCCAAAGCATCTGAAGCAGACTTTGTGCAAAGTTTACTATAGGATCAAGCCAAAAATGAAATTGTTACTTTATAGGCATCTATCAACTTGTGATTTCTCTGTATCTTTATGACTATCTAAATTACAGTACTCTATTGTCTTTTAAGTATGGTTAATTGTATCCATAAAATTGTCTGCTCGTGCCAGTTGCCGTGTCATACCTCTCAGCTTGTTTGATTATGGCTATTGAATGCAAATAGAATGGTGCTAATTTCTAATGCTTTTAAAGGAATCAAAGGGTCCCAGTGGGAAATACTAATGAATAGGTGGTATGAATTGCATGTTTCACTGTTATGCATAACCGATAACCCCAGGAAGTCTCATGAGCTACGAAACTACCAAAAATAACTTGCTTCTAAAGTGTTTGAAGCGGTTATCTGCATATCCTGCATCAATACGCACTATGATGAGATATTTTACTCTAATATAATGGAAGAAGATGGCTGCTGTATTCATATAAGTGAACTATGTGTTCGCATTTATCAGGTCACTCAAAAATACAAATTGGAAAATCCAAGGACATTCCATTATCTTAATCAGACCAATTGCTATGAGCTTGAAAGCATAGATGATGCAAAAGAATACCTGGAAACTAGAAGGGCCATGGATATAGTCGGAATCAGTTCTGATGAACAGGTAAACATCTGATGTTGTTATAACATGGGAGAGACCTTCATTTCTCTGATTCAGCAAGTTATCTACCTCAGCCATACTTTGTTTGGTATTCTGTTCATTCAGGATTCCATTTTCCGTGTTGTTGCTGCTATTCTTCATTTAGGAAATGTTGAATTTGCCGAGGGACAGGAAGAAGATTCATCAGAGCCAAAAGATGACAAGTCTCGGTTCCATCTACAAACTGCTGCTGATCTTTTCATGTATATAAGAATTTTCCTGATGAACGCTAATACTCTCATATAAAACTGGATATTCTTATTAACAAATTTTTTTATTAAACTCCCAGGTGCAATGTGAAGGCACTTGAAGATTCTTTATGCAAGCGCATCATGGTAACACGTGATGAGAACATAACAAAAAGCCTTGATCCAGAAGCTGCTGTGCTCAGCAGAGATGCCTTGGCTAAAACTGTATATTCTCGGTTGTTTGACTGGTAACTGTTCTAGTATTCTCATGTAACTTAACTGCATTGATGATTATTTTTAGTTTTTCATGTTATTCATTTTTGCGCTAATACTTGCAGGCTTGTAAATAAGATCAATAATTCTATCGGTCAAGATCCTGATTCAAAACAATTGATTGGAGTTCTCGATATATATGGCTTCGAAAGTTTCAAGACAAACAGGTGCTTAACTGGTACGCTTTTGTGTGTCATTACAACTGTCAAGATCTTTCTGTACATTTCTTTAGCATGTGTTGTGATGGATTTGAAGCTTGTTTTGCCTTTTTGATGTTCTTGAGTTTAGGTTTTTTCTTTTCATTGTATAGCATAGCGCGTACAACACGATTGCTTTAACTAGCTTACTATAACATTTTAAGTTGGGGTACAAATCATGGTAGACTAGTTGATATGTTCTGGTTGATATCCCTAATAGAGTTAGGTGTGTTTTTGCGATCGAACAGCAACAAAAAATAAATAAAGATAAAAATAAAAATAAAAACAATGACGACAATGACAACAAAGCTTTATCCAAACTTTTGGATTTGGTTACATGAATCTTTTATCAATTAAGCTTTTCTAACAACCATTCTGTGGATAAATTGGCACTATCATATACTTTTAATTGCCTCCATCCATTTTCTTTTAGGTCGACATCTGATCGTCGTTGCTCATTAGCTAAGATCCAATTACATGCTTAATTAATTTGTATCAGCTGCATATCTCAATTGATTATTCCCCACTCTATCCTAAGTACAATTGTTCTTTAACCATAACAGCAAATAACTCCAGAAGCATTTCTCCACTTTAACCATCCATGTTGATTATATAAGCTATATTTTTGTCAGAAATTACCATCTTGATAGATAATTATCCTAAATATTGAAAATGGGTACTCTGAGGTATTTCTTAATCATCAATATATCTCATTTTCTCACTGTTTAGCTTAAGATGCATTCAGAAATTTGACTTTTGTTCTTCTGTGAATCCAAATACTTTAGCAATGCTTCTCCCCACCTTGCTATTTATCCTATCTATAAACTCCTCATCCAATTCTATACCATCAAGAACATGCACCACGAGACTTTGTCCTCAATACGTAATTATGTATAGTTAGTCATCCACTACTAGTGTAAGGAGATTACAACTTATAATATCGATCCTCCATAAAAGCCTATGGTGTTAGGAATTTACCCTACAATGTGGGATCATTGTTCAATGGTGGTAAGAATATGAGCAAGCCTTCACTTTTTCTTTGAATGTGGTGAAATTGCTCTGGAAGTCTTGCATGCGGTACGAGTTGGATCCCTGAAGAGCATATGATTCCACTGGGGGCCAATACCTGATTTACATCATTTCTTCATATTATTTTGGGTGGGGGCTCCGATTCGAAAGTAGATTGCTTCCGAATTTGTTGCCTTTGGTGCGAACCCGAATCCGATGGGAAAGCACGAGATTTTTAATACTATGAATTTTGGTGGGTGCTTGAATCTGAACGTGTTCTGGAAGGGGGAGACGGTAGATTTTTCAGTCGTCGATAACTATCTAGAGACGTATTGTAAGACCTTATCAGCGAGAGATCATAACTCATTAAGGGACGATTGGAGCTGTTATGGTACGCAATCGGATTCGAAGGATTATAGCATCATCGAAGACGAATGATGTCGGATCTCGAGGTTGCGGTGGGTGCTGCTCATACGTGAACAATACTTTTTTTTACTTGTGGTTGAGATCGGATGGTTAGGATTGAAAGTGGAGAAATTTTAGATAGATAGCTAGGCCTTACACCTAGGGGCTTCACACCCCAATAAAAGACAAATCACATGCTAAAGAACACCTCATATGCTCAAGAGAGAATTCTCAAACTTAATTTTTTTATTCATTAATATCTATCCCTCATGGAGGATTACATCTCTTATTTAAAGGATAAGAAAACAACTAAACACTTAAGGAAGTAAATAAAAATTCTAATCAAATCAAAACCTAACAAAACTAAAAGATGCAATCAAATACAATTCTAGCTAAAATAGAAAGAGATTTCAAAATCAAATCCTAAAGAAATCCTAACTATAAACAGGATTACATAGAATAAATTAAAATCCTATCACAAAAAAGATTCTAATAAATCCTAATTGCATTACATGGAGGGTCCACAATTGTCCTGCATTAAATCTCCCCTTATTTGAGGAAACTTGATCTCGAGTTTTATAATGAGAAAACATAATATTTGACTTGATTGATGAGAAGAAGTGTATTGTAGATTGGAAGATGAGCGGTAAAATCCGATATTGAGTTGGCGGTGGAGGATATGGAATAACGAACTCAATAACCAGATTATCTTGAAATTTACACCGTATATCGAAGTTAACATCGGATTCTAGGCTTGACTTGAGCTCTAGATTTGATTCAAGCTTGAGCGTTAGATCGACCTGCTGCCTTATTTTTTGTTCTAACTCTTCTTTAAGCTTATGTTTCAGATCCATCTTTTGATTTGCTTCTTGCGGCTATAGTTTAGGCTCGCACTCTGTATTGATCTTTTGATCTACATCTGATTCTAGGTCACGCTCAGACTTGTACTTTGATTCTTAGTTAAAATTTTAATTTTGCTCTGCTTTCTCGTCTGACTCAAGTTAAGGCTTCAGATCTGGATTGATATCAAATTTTGATTGAAGATCCACATCTGACCAGGGTTGAGGAATTTGTGTTGGTTTTACTTTAGAATTTAAAGAGAAACAATATTTTCTAGATGGTGGACTAGAATACCTCCTCTCCAAAAGAGCTTTCATAGTTATCCACAAACGGATGTTTGAATAATAATAGTTTCTATATCACTAATATTTTTCCTCTCTCTTTAGCCTACACTTAGCATATAAATGCATTTTCGATTCTGACATATTATAGATGAAAAATATATCTTCTATATTAAAAATCCAGACGTCAAATTTATAAGGCTCCTCATATCCATAAAATCCATAAAAGTAGGCTAGGGTATCAAATTTAAGAGGATTAAAATCATACCCTTCTGAAGGAGGTAGTGGTATTTGACCCCTGATTACTGTGGATCCTTCAGTTCTGATACCAAATGATGGGGATCAGGGCAGGGGCTCCGATCCGAAAATTGATAGCTTCCGAATTTGTTACATTTGGTGCCAATTCGGATCCGATGGGAAAGTAGGAGATTCTCGATACTGTGAATTTTGGTCATGACCCAAACCCTATATATCAGCAATAAATTGATAAAATCAGCCTATTTTTAAAATATTAGGCGATACTCAAGCGGAGATCGCCGTTAGGGTACACAATTGGATTCGAAGGATTGTAGCATCATCGAAGATGAATGGTGTCGTATCTCGATGCTACGGCATGTGTTGTTCATCCGTGAGCAATATTTTTTGACTTGTGGTTGAGATTGGATGACTAGGATTGAAAGTGGAGAATTTTTAGATAAATAGATAGGCCTCACACTTAGGGGCTTCACACCCTAATAAAAGACAAATCACATGCTAAAAAACACCTCATATGCTCAAGGGAGAATTCTCAAACTCAATTTTTTTATTCATTAATATCTATTCCTCATGGAGGATTACATCTCTTATTTAAAGGATAAGAAAGTAATTAAACACTTAATGAAGTAATTAAAAATCCTAATCAAATCAAAACTAGCAAAACTAACAGATGCAATCAAATAAAATCCTAGCTAAAATAGAAAGAGATTTCAAAATCAAATCCTAAAGAAATCCTAACTATAAAGAAGATTACATAGAATAAAATAAAATCCTACCAAAAAAAATTTTAATAAATCCTAAACCGCATTACATGGAGGGTCCACGATTGTCCTGCATCAAATCTCTCCTTATTTGAAGAAACTTGATCTTGAGTTTTATAATGAGAAAGCATAATGTTTGACTTGATTGGTGAGAAGAATTCTATTGTAGATTGGAAGATCTTTAAGATAAGCTGTAAAACCTGATATTGAGTTGGTGGTGGAGGGTATGGAATAACGAACTCAATAACCAGATTATCTTGAAATTTGCATATCATATCAAACTTAACTTCAGATTCTAGGCTTGACTTGAGCTCTGGGGTTGATTCAAGCTCAAGCGTTAGATCGATCCGCTGCCTTATTTTTTGTTCAAACTCTTCTTTAAGCTTGGGCGTTGGATCTATCTTTTGATTTGCTTCTTGCGGCTGTAGTTCAGGCTCGCACTCTGTTTTGATTTTTTATCTAGATATGATTCTGCGTCACGCTCAAACTCGCGCTTTGATTCTTGGTTAAAATTTTAATCTTGCTCTGCTTTCTCGTCTGACTCAAGTTGAGGCTTCAGATCTGGATTGAAATCAAATTTTGATTGAAGATCCACATGTGACCGGGGTTGAGGAATTTGTATTGGTTTTGCTTCAGAATTTAAAGAGAAACAATTGTAGGCAATAAAAATTATCTTTACACAAGAGAGCTCAAACCTCGCCCATTAGAGCTCGGCTGCGTGCTCAAAAAAAGCAAAAGGCCAAGCGGGGCTCGCCTACAAGCCAAAGCTTGCCAACACGCTTTGCTCGCCTGAGCCAAAGCTCGCATGCATTGCTTAACTTGTCAGCACAAGTCAAGCTCGCTTGCATTCAAGAGGCCAAGTAGAGCTCACCTGCAGACCAAAACTCGCCTGCAAGCCAAAGCTCGCATGCATTGCTTAACTTGTCAGCACAAGTCAAGCTTGTCTGCATTCAAGAGGTCAAGCAAAAGCTCGCCTGTATGCTCGACTTGCCAGCATAAGTCAAGCTCGTCTGAGGCCAAGCCATGCTCGCCTGAGGCCAAGCCATGCTCACTTGTTTGTTTGGCTCGCCTGCACGAGCCAAACCTCGCCTATTTGTTTGGCTCACCTACATGTGCCAAACTTCGCCTGCTTGCTTGACTCGCCAGCATGTGTCAAACTCGCCTGATTATCGATCTCGTCAGCACGAGCTCGACCTCGCTTGAACATCTTGCTCGCCCGCACGAGTCAAGCTCGTATGCAGTGAATTCGTCCGCACGAACTCAGCTTGTTAACAAACACCGACTCACATGCTCGAGGGGCCCACCAGCCGACCCCGCCTATTCGCCAAGCACGCCTACAAGCTCGCCTGAATGTTCAAGCAGCTCTCAAGCTCGCCTGTAAGCCTGTCTGCCTCGCCTGAATAGTACAAGCGATTGCTAGCTTATGGGAGTAGGCCCACCCACTTCCCACGTCCTGAATAATGAGTCATGACTCCTATCATCCTTATAATGATGACATCCCATAGGGCCATAGCTATAGGGGGAGTATGCTACTCATTACTCCTATTAGTGGTCATATTCCATAAATCAATGGATGGCTCATGCTATCCATTGCCTATTTATAGGACCCATTTGCCAACATGAAAGGGGTTCGGCTGGCAATATTCTCAAGGAGAAGCTTGACATTCTCAAAGCTCTTCAAACAGAGACCTTCATTGGCTTGTTTGGTAGAACTTTCCTAGCTTTTTGCCTGGATTGTTGAAGTAAACTCAATCTGAACTCTCAGGTTTGAGACTCTTGGCTCTTTGCAAACTCTTGCATATTGGCCTTCTCTAAACATTTGGCATTGGTACTCATCAAGCTCGGCTATAATCGAACTCAATCACACAAGATTTTCTACTGCGTACTAAGCTCAACCGCAACTTCAATCGTATCGTTCAAGGGAAGCAAACTCGACGCAAGCATTCGAGGGAGGCGTCCTATCGCTATCGAAGAACCCACGTTAAACAAGGAGGGTCTTCTCTCCGCTTCTGTTGTAACTTTTGGATTCCTTGATTTGTAACAAACATTCGATTAATACAAATCTCCATCGAGAAACCAGATTTTACTCCCCTATAACAATATCTTCTACATGGTGGATTAGAGTATCTCCTCTCCAAAAGAGCTTTCATAGTTGTCCACGAACGGATGTTTAGATGATAATAGTTTCTATACCACTAATATTTTGCCTCTCTCTTTAGCCTACACTCAGCATATAAACACATTTCTAGTTTTGACATATCATAGATAGAAAATATATCTTCTATATTGAAAATTCATAAGTCAAGTTCATCAGGCTGCTCATATCCATCAAATCCATAAAAGTAGGCTAGGGTAAAATCATACCCTTGTGAAGGAGGTATCAATATTTAACCCCTAATAACTGTGGATCGTTCGGCTCTGATACCAAATAATGGGGTCGGGGCAGGGGCTCCTATCCGAATGTAGACGTCTCCCGAAGTTGTTGCCTTCGGTGCCAATCTGGATCCGATGGGAAAGCATGAGATTCTCGATACTGTGAATTTTGGTGAGTGTTCAAATCTGAACGTGATCTAGAAGGGGGAGACGGTAGATTTTTTAATCGTCAATAATATTCTAGAGTCGTGTTGTAAGATCTTGGCGGCGAGAGATGATAATTCTTTAAGGGACAATCGGATGAGAGTCAGCGATGGCGATACTCAAGCAAGGGTCGTTATTCGAGTACGCAATCGGTTCGAAGGATTGTGGCATCATCGGAGTCAAATGGTGTTGGATCTCAAGGCTATGGCGAACACTGTTCATCCGTGAACATTAACTATTTTTTGACTTGTGGTTGAGATTGGATGGCTAGGATTGAAAGTGGAGAAATTTTAAATAAATAGCTAGGCCTCATTTCTAGGGGCTTCACACCCAAGAGCTTCACACCCTAATATAAGACAAATCACATGCCAAAGAACATCTCACATGCTCAAGAGAAAATTCTCAAACTCAATTTTTTTATTCATCAATATCTATCCCCGGATTACATCTCTTATTTAAAGGATAAGAAAGCAACTAAATAATTAAGGAAATAAGTAAAAATCCTAATCAAATCCAAACCTAACAAAACTAAAAGATGCAATCAAATAAAATCCTAGTTAAAATAGAAAGCGATTTCAAAATTAAATCCTAAAGAAATCCTAACTAAAAAGAAGATTGCATAGAATAAAATAAAATCCTACAAAAAAAGATTCTAATAAATACTAATCACTTTACATGGAGGGTTCACGATTGTCCTGCATCACTGAGCTTTTTGTTTGGTGACATATTTGCTAGGTCCAAAATCGAATATGTTGCAGTGATTGCTAAAGCAAAACAAACTTGTAAAAGTAACTTGAGGATAGTTTCCTAATTAAAGTACATCCAGATCATTTCACTAGTCATTCGTGACTGATGATTCCAGAAACTAGGAGCATGTAGAAGTTCCTTGTAGGACCTTAAAACCTAAGATAAGATTTTGGTAAAATGTTTTAGGAGAATTTATTGGGTTAATTTCACGAAAGCCCCTAACTTTGGGGTTGTTGCATATAACCTCTCATGAACTTTGTTTATCTCATATAACCCCCTAGATCTGCGTCTCACAAAAATCCCCTGAACTTTGAACTTTTATCCCCTCCCCCCTATATTGTAGTTTGCAAATAACTAAATTTTTCTTGAGAAGAAAAAAATCCAAAATTTACGAGAGAGGATCTGTTGCCTGTAAATGACAAGTGACAATTTGGAATATGTTCTCTCAAAGATATTTTAGTTATTTGTAAATTATAGACAAAGGGAGTTAGGTGAGATAAGGTGGAGTTCAGGGTGATTTTATGAGACACCCAAAGTTTAAGGGGGCTTTGTAAGATAAACAAACTTCAGGGGGGTATGTGCAACAACCCAAAGTTAATTGAATACTGAGCATTCTAACATCATACAACCATTTCTGAACTTCTAATTATTTTAAACAGATGGAGTTAATAACGACTAGCATGTCTTGGAGATTGGCTTTGCTCAGAGCGATTTACATGTTAAGATATATGAGATAGGATTTCCCATATTGGGTAGTTTCAAGGGGTATCCCAAAGGGAAGAGTTAATACTGGGCATTACATTTTGATCCTATAGTATGAAGATCATGATGATTTGTGAGGATTGTCGATTTTGTGGCCCGACATAGTTTTTTGAGGGGTGAACAACCTTCAATGAGGAACAGCTTGTGCCTTAATTAGGAACTCAGGTTTTACTATGTAAACCTGAGTCTATGGATGAGGGTCACCTGACACCCATTTAATGTGAATTTTCCTATAAACGATTAATCATCCTCGCCCCTTACTTAAGACTCTGTTTTAATTATAATTTTGGAGAATTGCTACTTGGTTATACAGGGTTTACAGTGCATGAAAATAAAATAGTTCTCTATCACAAGGGTTCTATATCAAGGCTCCCTCTTATCCATATTTTCCTCTTCCTTGGTTTGGCACCACTCAGATGATTGAACTGAAGGTCCTTGGATCTTTTTAGTGAAGCCATCTTAGAACAGAGTTGCGTGTCATATCTGATCTCTGGTTTGATAGAAAAGTCTTAGATGATGATAATGATGATGATGATAATGATAATGATGAACCATCACATTTGTTGCAGTTCTGGTACTTGCGAATTATAAATTGGCATGGATCTCTGTTAAGCCACTTTGAGTTGACTGACATTATCTTACTTTTTGGTGTATGTCTAAGGTCGTTAGGTAATAAGTTTATTAATCTATGGTGTTTGGTTTTGCAGCTTTGAGCAATTTTGTATCAATTTGACAAATGAAAAACTACAGCAACATTTTAATCAGGTCATTTTTTTCTTTCCTTTTTTGTTTTGCAGCTTGCATAATGTAGTTCTTGCAAATGTTATTGAAGAGTATCCTTCGGAATGGAATTCTGACTTTTTTTTATGCCTTTTTTGGAAACAGCATGTTTTTAAACTGGAACAAGAAGAGTATACAAAAGAAGAAATCGATTGGAGTTATATTGAGTTTGTGGATAATCAGGATATTCTTGATCTCATTGAAAAGGTTTGTTTCCTGTTCAATTTTTTGTATATATTGAAACAATATATGAACTATTATTTTTTCTTCTTATCTATTTCTTATTTCATATATAATTTCAGATTTTAGTTAGGAAGCACATGCAGAGGTGTTATAAGCGTATTTGTCACTGTCGTATTTCTCCTTTCCTTTTGCATATTTTCACATGGCTTTATGTTTTTGAATTATTGTCAAATATTTTTCTTTTTTATTGTAATAATTAGGTAATTGGTTAACATTAATTTTTTATAAGTTATGCACAGTTAAAAAGTTCGCAATAACATTTGATTAAATGAAATTAGTTATTATGACTTATAAGACAATGCTAGCTTATAGTTATAAATTTTAATATACTAGCTCCTTTAAGATAACCACTTTGGTGCTATATTTAAAATGTTGAGATATATGTAATATCAGGGTCTTATGTGTAAAAGTGTCATGTAAGGCTCTATATAAGCCCAACCTATTATCAATAAAAAAAAGCTTTTTGAGCCTCACTTCTATTCTCTATTTCTTCATGGTATCAGAGCCACAACCCTAACCCTAGCCGTTTCTCTCTTCAAAACCCTAAC
>NC_033800.1:66371154-66387118 GCF_001876935.1 Asparagus officinalis | reverse complement strand
CCGACGACGACCCTACGAAGACCGAGATCCAGATCTTCGCTGCCTCTTCCCCCTTGCCCTAGCCCCCGACGAGGTCCAGATCTACGCCGCCTTCTCCCCTTGCCCTAGCCGCCGCCCGCGTGCGTCCGCTGCACCATCGCCCCTGCAAACTTGCGCTCGTGCCACTAGCCTCTGTTGGTGCTCGTGTTCCTGCGTCGTTGGCCCTGATCGCCAAGGGTTGAGATGTGGTGGATCTAGGGCTTGATGTGAAGTGGGGTATGCTCGAGTCAAGAAAAGGAGGAAGGCCAGGTGCAGGATCCTGATTTGTGAGATCGGTGTGAGGAAACCGAATACAAGTTGGATCGATGGTGGAGACTGACAGGAATCTGATGGAGGAGATCATCAAGAAGTTGAATCCTGAGGAGATCTCAACATTGATGTAACTGATGAGGTTGTCGGCATGAGAGGGCTCGACAAAGCCACCGCCTAAGAAGGTGGAGCTTCTACCTATTGATGTAAAACTCGATGGGCCAGCGACATACCCTAGTTGGTCATGTAGGGTGAGGTATACTCTCGTAGGGAGGAACCTGGAGGGATATTTGATGGGAGAAAAGACTGAGCCAGCTGAGGGGTTCACATGGAGAGATGAGTGGAAGTCCACTCATATGTTGGTGTACATCTGGCTCCTCAACTCTGTAGTCCAGCCCATTGCTGCCATAGTGGATAGCCTTGGGAAGGTAAAGGACGTCTGGGAGAAGCTGAGGAGAACGTATGATGGGATGGGGAATAACCTGAGGGTGTTCCAGATCAAGAGGAAGATCAATGCTACAGTCCAGGGAGATAGGACTGTGCAGGAGTATGTCACAGAGCTGGAGCGCTTGTGGCTGGATATGATCACTTCTCGTCCCGAGCAAGCTGCAAGGATCCTGAGTGCAAGGAGCGAGAGGCCTTTATCCAGGAGAGGACCATGCTATTTCTCCAGGGATTAGCTCCAATATTTGAGCAGAGGACTGCGATGCTGTTAGCCCAGATAAAGATTCCCTCACTAGAAGAGGCAGTCTCGGCCATGATACAGGAGGAGAGCCACATTAGGCTACAGGCTGGGACAGGTGGACTTCCAGGAAAGAAGTCAACACTGATGGTCTAAAACCCAGGCAACACTAGATTCAAAGGGGAGACTCGACAGTGCTACAACTGTGACGAGGTAAGGTATTTGAGACAGATGTGCCCTAAGCCACCCAAGGAGAGAGATTGGGATGGACGTGGATAGGTTGGAGGCCGTGGTCGTGGCCTTGAAGGTCAGCAAGGTGGAAGAGGAGGCTATTGGGCGAACCTGATGGTAACAGAGGGAGAAGAAGCTGAGGTAATCTTCACTGAGGAGGATTAGACACTCTTGGCGGTACTGAGGAGGAAGCAGAGAGCTACAGGCGATGTGACTAAGAGTGCATCCACCTTTTTCCACAGATGAGACTTTGCCGCTTATGCCCACCCGAACAAAGGTACGAATAACACACATGCCCTTGCGTCTATAGACACCACTAGATCCACAGAATGGATAATAGATTCTGGAGCATCTAGACATGTGACAGGTAATACCAGTGAGTTCTCATCCTATACTCACCTGGCAAAGCAAAGCCATAGAACATCTAGATTGCTGATGGTACAGCACAGGCTATGGTTGGTAAGGATACAATTAGTTGTACATGTTTTGTAACTTTGTCTAATGTTTTGCATGCTCTTTTCTTTCCAATAAACCTTTTATCCATTAGTGCCATTACTCCAACTGAAATGCGTTCTCTTTTGATATTCCCAAGGTGATCTTCCAGGAGAAGGGGACAGGACAGAGACTTGGGACTAGCACGTGGCGTAGTGCACTGTGGTACCTGGACCGTGAAGGGATGGACTCAGCGCTGATATTCATGGTTGAGAAGACAGGAGTAGGACCTGAAATGAGTGCTGATGATATGTTGATGCTCCATCACCGGCGTATGGGACATAGCTCCTTCAATGTTTTGAGATGTATCCAGTTTTACATACCAATGTCAGTAAGGAGGACTAATCGCAATAATGCGGGATATCCTCCTGAGAGATATGGTTGGGATCTTGCTCAGTTTATTTCCTATTCTAACATATCACCTTCACATGGAGCATTCATTGCATCTCTGGACTCTATTACTTTACCTAACAATTGACAGGTTGCTAAGAAGGATCCAACGTGGAAGGCGGTCATGCATGAGGAGCTAGGGGCTCTTGAGAAAAAACACACTAGGGAGTTAGTAAAGCTACCAACAGGGAAAAGAACAGTTGGATGCAAGTAGGTCTTCACTGTGAAGCAAAATCCAGACGGGCAGGTTAAGCATTACAAGACACGTCTGGTGATAAAAGGATATAGTCAGACATATGATATTGATTACGATGAGACATTTGCACCTTTAGCGAAGATGAGCACTGTTCGGACGTTGATCTCTCTGATAGCAAATGGTGGGTGAAGAATGTATTTTTTCATAGGGATCTAGTGGAGGAGGTGTACATGGATATACCACCCGGATTTTGCACAGGTTAGACAGTGGACAAGGTCTGCAGGTTAAAAAAGTCTCTGTATGGGCTAAAGCAGTCTCCTCGAGCGTGGTTCGACAGGTTCAAGAGAGCTATGATAGGTATAGGGTACCTGCAGATCAATACCGACCACACTGTGTTCTTTCGGCGAAGTGGTGGCCACATTACTATGCTCGCGGTGTACGTGGATGACATGATCATCACAGGGGATGACGAGAAGGAAATTGCCCAACTCAAGATGAGACTGAGCAAAGCGTTCGAAGTAAAAGATCTTGGTCTGCTTCGATACTTTCTTAGGATCGAGATAGCTCGAGGAGTAGAGGGGATTGTTCTTTCCCAGAGGAAGTATGCATTAGATCTTCTCGTAGAGATAGGGATGTTGGGGTGCAAACTTGCAGCTACACCGATCGACCAGAGGTTCAAGCTGAATGCTGAGGCAGGAGAACCAGTTGATCGTGACAGATATCAGAGGCTGGTAGGCAGGTTGATATATTCAAGTCACACACGTTCGAATATCTCCTTTGCAGTAAGCATGGTGAGCCGCTATATGCATAACCAGATGAAGGGTCATATGGATGCAGTGTACCAGATCCTGAGATATCTGAAGGGTGCCAAAGGGCTGATATTCAGGAGGAATGACCACGTGAACATTGAGAGCTACTGTGACTCTGACTGGGCTAGCTATAGAGATGATAGGAGGTCTACCTTAGGGTACTGTATCTTTGTAAGAGGCAACTTGGTCTCCTGGAAAAGCAAAAAGCAGTCTGTGATGACAAGATCGACAGCTGAAGCGGAGTACAAAGCTATGGTCTTGGGAGTTGCGGAGTTGTTGTAGCTAAAAGGCATGTTAGTGGAGCTGAAGCTAGATCAAGGAGCCAAGATGAAGTTATGGTGCGACAACAAGTCAGCCATCAGTATCACCAACAATCCAGTGCAACATGACAGAACCAAGCATATTGAGATTGACAAGTTCTTTATCAAAGAGAAGTTAAACAGTGAACTAATGGAGTTAGGCCATGTTCCAACTAAGGATCAGGCAGCAGATTGCCTGACTAAAGGGCTTAGTTTATTAGACTTAGCTAGAGGATGTGACAAGATGGGCTTAATAGATATTTTTCGCCCACCTTGAGGAGGAGTGTTGAGATATATGTAATATCAGGGTCTTATGTGTAAAAGTGTCCTGTAAGGCTCTATATAAGCCCAAGCTATTATCAATGAAAAAAAAACTTTTTGTGCCTCACTTCTATTCTCTATTTCTTCATAAAATATGGCTATATTCTTGTTAAGGTGTGTTTGAATAGATGCGTTCGGTATAGATATATCATATATGTCTGTTACTAAAAGAAGTACCATAGTTTCTACCTCTAAGGCCATAATTCATCCAATTTCGGCATTGTTAGATGAAGGAATACATGTTTCCTTGATCGTTTAAGAAAAACAAAGAGATTAGGGAAATATCGAAGGCAAGGAAAAACATATTTAAAAAAATGCAAGGAAAAATGTCATTTATAAAAAACATAAGAATGTATATGCTTAACCCCCTGCTTTTAGGGATTGGTGTTATATTTAATTAGTTGATGTTTATATTCAAAACTCCCCTATCTTCTTGTCTTAACATTTCATCCTTGACTTCCAGAAACCGGGTGGGATCATCGCACTTCTGGATGAGGCTTGGTATGTAGTACTATTTGATCATTTGACATTGTCTTCTCTAAATTTAGTTTATAGTAAAATGGTGATCATTTTCCGATTATTGATATTTGAAATCAAATCTTTTTTTCATTTAGTGTATTGCCAAGATCAACACATGACACATTTGCTCAGAAGCTATATCAGATGTTTAAAGAAAACAAGCGCTTTAGCAAGCCAAAACTAGCACGCTCAGACTTTACCATTTGCCACTATGCTGGTGATGTATGAATTATTTCTTCATGATGCCTCACACACTTTGCTGCACTCATCTCAAAATGAAAAGTTAGTGCATTGTTTTCCTAAATGCAGAATGATTAGTGCATTGTTTTCCTGATTGCAGGTCACATATCAAACAGAATTGTTTTTGGACAAGAACAAAGATTATGTTATTGCAGAGCATCAATCTCTTTTGAATGCTTCCAAGTGCTCTTTCATATCTAGTCTATTTCCAGCTCTTTCTGATGACTCATCCAAGTCTTCGAAGTTTTCATCAATAGGTTCAAGATTCAAGGTATGGTGCTATGTGTTTATGTTTAATTCATAACTCATGATTCCCTGTGTAAAATGACTTGCAATATATTGCTACTCAATGCAGCAACAACTGCAATCTCTCCTTGAAACTCTAAGTGCGACAGAGCCACACTATATCCGTTGTGTCAAACCTAATAATCTCTTGAAGCCTTACATATTTGAGAATACTAATGTTCTCCAACAACTCCGATGTGGGGTGAGGATCTTTTTCTTGTTTTATAGATTAATGTAAGTTGTGAAAGTTTCATGGTATGAAATGTATCACTATATCGTAATATCATATTTTTTTTGCTGTAACTCAGGGTGTAATGGAAGCAATTAGGATAAGCTGTGCTGGATATCCAACAAGGCGGACATTTGATGAATTTATAGAACGGTTTGGTGTCCTCTTACCTAATTCACTGAAAGGAAGGTATAATCTGCTATAACAACTGAACAAGCCACTGAAAGGAATTTGTTATGTTGTTTTTCAGAATATTTCATAATTTAGTGCCTCTTTCGGCAGTTCCCTTTCTTCCTCTTCTGATCTTTCTTATTTCTTCATTGTGGCAGTTCTGATGAAGTGACCCTTTCAAAGAAGCTTTTGGAGGCAGCTGAACTTGAAGGTTACCAGGTAAACATTATAAAAATTATCAATTCGTTTTTCATAGTTGCAATTTGTTTAATTAAGGATGCAACAGACTCTATAACAAGGTAACAAATAGTTTCTATTTTTAAAATCTTTGCTACTTTTACAAGAGACGGAGAACAAAGTTGATAGGAACTAAAGTGAGCATGATAGAGGTAACAAGAGAAAATGGTAGCATGGTTTTATCTCATTCCTCATTTTGCTTAATTTAATATTCATAGCTGCAATGTCTGTGGAAGAAATTGACTGGAGTTTATATGATGATTGGCCATCATCCCCAGATGAATTTGTAGGAACAAACGTATAGTGCTCAATACATGATGCCGAAGATCTGATCTCTTATTTTCATTTTTCTAGGTAGGGAAAACAAAGGTTTTTCTTCGGGCTGGCCAGATGGCAGAACTGGATGCACGTAGGAATTCTTTGTTAGGAAGATCTGCTAGTATCATTCAAAGAAAAGTTCGCTCTTATTATGCTCGTAAAAGTTTCCTCACACTGCAAAAATCAGCTATAGGGATTCAATCTGTATGCAGAGGTAATCATATTTACAAAGATCATGATGGCTATTCTTGATGGAAAAATATTTCATTTCCGTGATTTAGCTTTGTAGATGCTAGATCTTAAATGGTTCTCTTTTTAAGGACAACTTGCACGGCAACTTTATGAAAACACGCGCAGAGAGACTGCTTCTTTGAGGATCCAAACATATTTTCGCATGCAATTTCAAAAGCAAGCTTACAAAAGTCTGTATTCTTCATCCATTGTTATTCAAGCTGGTTTACGTGGAATGGCGGCTCGTAAGCAGCTTGACTTCAGGCGTCAGACAGTAGCTATGACTATCATTCAGGTATAGAAAGTCCTACTGAGTGGATAACAGGAAGGAATTCTGTTTATACATGAAAAAAAGTCTGCAGAAGTAGTTAATACTATTAATCAGACTTGTGCTCATAAATTTTTTCCAGTAATTTCCTGTGAAAATGGACTTTTGTTTTCTACCCTTTTTTTTCTCCGATTTTGTGTATCTTGACATTGTGAATAATTACACGGATTATATTGGCTTTTTTTTAGCCTTCTCTGGTGTTTTTCTTTCATCTTTGAGCTGTTTGAGATCTTTTTTCTTATAATGAAATTATTGATCTTCATACAATTCACATATTAAATCAGTTTTAGGTTCTTTCATTTTCTCTATATCTAATATTATCAATATTATAGTATTCAATTCTCAAGCATTAAACATGCTTCTTACAGTGTATTCTTGGCATCTCTTTCCCAGAGTCATTGTCGCCGGTACTTGGCACAATTGCATTATTCTAGAATAAGGAAAGCAGCAATAACTACTCAATGTGCTTGGAGAAGAAGGCTTGCTAGAAAAGAGTTACGAAAGCTTAAAATGGTGAGCCTTATTTTAGCAGCTTCAATTTTTTTCACCCTTATACAAGAGGTTTAATTTGTATTTTTGAGACTTCCAAATCTTTATCTAAAATAATGTGAGAATTCTAAGACAATTTGTGTTTGACTAACATGTTAATATTGGCCTCATCTTGTATGAATATCTTTACCATTTGCATGAGTTTATCATGAATTCTATAATACTAGTTGAATTTTGACTAATCATTTTAAATTTCTGATCAAAGGTTCCATTATTGGTTTAGCTGTCATGCCTCGTTTGTCATGCCCGAGCCGGCAAGCCCGTCGGCACAATGTAAGCCATGGGACCCACTGAGTGTAGTGCGTTGTTTGGCTCGAACCACTGACAAAATCAATTAGTCGATGTTACACTTGAGTCTTTTGCTTTATTTATATAAACCATTTAATCTCACACATATCCACAGATGTAAGACTAAAGTCACTTGGGGCATCACAATCACCCTCACATTACATATGCGATGTCTTCCTTGCGACATGACAATTGACACATCCCAATAGTGACATGGACTCTAGAGATGACTCCTACATGTTCTAAAGGTGGCTCCCACTACGCTCACGGGCTGCACTTAGCCCCACATAGCACTTAGCTCTACACTTCCTACTAGCAAACTGTTTTGGTATCATTTGTCACGCCTCCAGCCTGCAAGTCCGTTGACACTATGTAAGTTGTTAGACCCACCGAGTGTAGCGCATTATTTGGCTCGAACCACCACCAAAATCAGCTAGCTGATGCTACGCTTGAGTCTTTGTCTTATCTATATAAACGATTTAATCTCACACATACCACTGATGTAAGACTAAGGTCGCTTGGGTCATCGTATTAGCATTTTTCTTTCTGTTGCTCGTTTAAAAATAAATGCTATCTTTTTTTTTCAATAGCTGAGTCTTCTGTGAATTCTGTAATTGCAATTTTTTTTCACTTCATTCTCTTTTGAGACAGCTTTTAAGCTTAGACTAGTTTTGCAATTGAGCTCCTAGCTTTACCACTTTTATTTTTGTTGAGTCGCCTTGTCTATCTGCATCATCCTTGTTATACTCTTGACAAAGTTATCCTAGTCATTTCTATATTTAGTTATTTGTTCATTTATTTGAGAAAGGCCCCTGGGCTAAGCCACTATAAATTGAATATATATTTTACTTTTCTAATTATCTATATTGAACCAACTCATATTTTTAATTCCTTATAAAAAATATCTATATTGAAACAAGCTTTTGTGTTCTTATTTTCACTGGGTGAGTATCTTCCAGATGCATATCAAGTCAGTCACCTTTGCCTCAATGAACATTGCACAAGAAATCATATTCCAAGGGAGCTCTTATCATCTATTATACTAATGTGCACCCGTGCAAAGCATGGCCACCAATTTTTTACTTCCGCTACAGTAATTCTGTATTTAAATACAGTTTTGTCAGTGCTACGGTAACTTTTTAGATGTAATAATTTACTGTAGCATGAATAGTGAATCTTGGATCCTCCTATTATTATAGAGGAATAGATTACCAACTTTTAAGCAGTGTATGCCAGTCAACCATACTTGGATTGTAGACATAAAATTGGACTCTCTCAAATTAGTTCACTGTTACCAACCAATATCCTTTTAGGCATCTTTTGTTCGTATAACCGAGAACGAAATACTGCCACACCTATGGCATGACTACTAAGAGTGTTTCCATATTGCACTGCAGTTGCACTCACCTAAAAGTTGAGCTCTAGCTTTGCTTTGAGTCCTTATGTTCCCATTTGCTGCCCACCCATAGATTCAGATTCCCACCTACACACACACACACACACACACACACACACACACACAAAGTAATAATACATCCCGCTAGCATTTCATCCTGAACTCATAAGTTTCTTGTTTATGTTCGGGATCGTAAGTTGTATCTACATTTATAGAGTTATAGTCCAACCATTCTTGGAGCTCATGTGTCTTCACTAAAAAAAAGTTCTTGCATATGACGAACATCCATCCTTTAGCTCACATTTTCCATGCTTTCCCTTCTTCCTACATCACCTACATCTAAGCTTTCACTTGAAATACATTTATGTTTTTCCCAAAAATGCTGATGGTAGGATTGTTTGGTCTCAATTAAAAACTGCTTAGAGCTCTAAATGTTAGATAAGGACCTGTCAAAAAACAGTGAAAATAAGAAAATGCTTTCTTTATTCGCTCTTGGAGTAATCTGTCAGTAATACATTTCACTAGCATTTCATCTTGAACCCATAAGTTTCTTATTTATGTTCTGGGCCGTAAATTGTATCTACAGTTAGTTGAGTTATAGTGCAACCATTCTTGGAGCTTGTGTGTCTTCACTAAAAAATTGTTCTTACATATTAGTACATCCATCTTTAGCTCACATTTTCCGTTCTTTCACTTCTTCCTACACCACCTACATCCAAGCTTTCACTTGAAATACATTTACGTTTTCCCCCAAAAGGCTGATAGTAGGATTGTTTGGCATCAATTGAAAAACTGCTTAGAGCTCTAAATGCTAGAGAAGGGCCTATCTTTCATTTATGGTAATGAAAGATGCTACTGCAAGGGAAAGTCCCACTAAATGACCCCTACTGGTAACCTTATTTGTCATCTATACTTGTATTTCATGTGTAACCCTCGGTCTTTGTTTTATTCTTCAAGCGGTTTCTTGTTTTGTGAAATAGTTATTCATACAGTCTAATTCTTTTAGTTATCTAGCTTTAGTTTCTTTCCCTCTTACCTACAGGCTGCAAAAGAAACAGGTGCTCTCCAAGCTGCCAAAACTATGTTGGAGAAACAAGTAGAGGAGCTAGCAAGTCATCTAGAGCTGGAGAAAAGCATGAGGGTATATACACTTCTTGTTATGCTTATCTTTAATGATAGTTTTTCCCTTCATTTCTTATCTGTTTCCTTTAACTGGAACGAAGTGATAATCAATGTTGATGAAAACCATGCAATTTTGGTCTGGAGGTGATTAGTGTAAAAAAAGGGCACAACTGAGTTTTCCCCCTTAATTTTACTTTTAAATTTTAAGTTCATTGTTTTTACAGGCATTATTATTTTAATACTTCGCCAGGTTTGATATATCATCTCACTCCCTTTGTGTCTCTCAATCTCAAAGAGAATGAATACTTTGTTCATGAAAGGGATTAAAAACATTAAAAGTGTAGCTTATCGCCTAGCCTTGTGATATAGTGTTGCATATAATTGGTGGTATTTGTTACTACTCTTTAAACGAGTAAAAGAGTTGCTTTTAGATATTTGAGTCATTTGACTGTTTAAACCCTTCAATAGAAAGGCATTTTGATCCTTATGTCAGGTTTTTGACCTAGATGCCCCGAGTATATAGTTGAGTGGTATAAATTGCTGACTTTCTCTTCTGCAGTTCAAGATTCTGTTTGGTGGGTATCAATTCTTTATTTTAATCTGGCTAGTTATTCTTTGTTAGGCTGACATGGAGGAAGAAAATGCAAAGTTGCAATCTGCCCTGCAGGAGATGCAACTGCAATTTGAAGAAACTAAAGATCTTCTGATTAAAGAGCGTGATGTTGCTAGGGAGGCTGCTGAAGAGCTCGCTGCTGAGAATGAAAAGCTTAAGCTACCAGTTGATCCCATTATAAAAGAGGTCCCTGTTATTGATACAACTTTGATGGATAAACTCACTGCTGAAAATGAAAGGCTTAAGGTGAATCTGAAATATTGCTTTTCCTTGCATATCATCATGAGGAGAAGAGTTATGTGTCTGATCTTTGACTTTTGCAATCATCTAGAGGAACATGTGTTAAACAGCTCATCAGTTAGGCATGTGTGCATTGTTCAGGAGGGTGGAACATATAATGCGGCTAATCTTATCTTACTTCATTCTCCGCGGTAATGCAGGATTTGGTGAGTTCTCTAGAAAAGAAAATTGGTGAAACTGAAGAAGAACTCGCTTCTGAGAAAGAAAAGCTTAAGCTCTCAATTGATCCCATTATAAATGAGATCCCAGTTGTTGATACAGCTTTGATGGATGAGCTTACTGCTGAAAATGAGAAGCTTAAGGTGAGTCCAAACTGCTGACCTTTCTTAGATATCATCATAAGAGTTGCACATCTGAGCTTGACTTCTGTAATCGTCTCGGGGAACATGATTTCTGTGATTTATTATTTATCAATGTGCATTGTTAAGGAGTATGAAAAAATATGTTGCACTAGTATAACTATCTCCTTCACCTCATACTCCACGATAATTTTGTAGGATTTAGTGAATTATCTTGAAAAGAAGATTGATGAAAGTGAAGAACTCGCTCATGAAAATGAAAAGCTTAAGCTCCCAGTTGATCCTTTCATAAAGGAGGTCCCGGTTGTTGATACAGCTTTTCTGGATAAACTCACCGCTGAAAATGAACAGCTTAAGGTGAGTGCTACATATTGCTTTTCTCAGATGTCATCGTGAGGATGAGACTTGCGCACCTGAGCTTTGACTTCTAATCATCTAAGAGGAACATTAGTTTTCATTATTTATGCATGGGCGCATTAGGAGGATTAGACACTGCATTAATGTGGCTAGTATTATATCGTTTCATCCTCCATGATAACTTTGCAGGATTTGGTGAGTTCCCTTGAAAAGAAGATTGATGAAAGTGAACGACTCACTGCTGAAAATGAAAAGGTCAAGTTCCCAGTTGACCACACTGTAACAGAGGCCCCATTAGATACAGCTTTGATGGATAAACTCACTGCTGAAAATGAACAGCTTAAGGTGAGTCTGAAGTGTTTCTTTTCCTGAGATATGATTATGAGGATAAGAGTTTGGCCGTTCCTTATTTATGCTTGTGTGCGTTCTCCAGGAGGTTGAAATTAGATATTGCATAAATGCGGCTAGTCTTATATCACTTCATCCTCCATAATTACTTTTGTAGGACTTGGTGAGTTCTCTTGAAAAGAAGACTGAGGAAAGTGAGCAACTCACTTATGAAAATGAAAAGCTCAAGCCAGTTGATCACATTATAACAGAGGTCCCAGTTGTTGATACAGCTTCAATGGATAAACTCACCACTGAAAATGAACAGCTTAAGGTGAGTCTGAAGTGTTTCTTTTTCTAAGTTTATCTCACAAGGCTTATTATGCACCTGAGGTTTGAATTTTGTAATCATATATGAGGAACATGAGTTTGACGGTTCATTATTTATGCTATTGTGCATTCTTTTCGAGGGTGAAATTAAATATCATATTAATGTGTCTAGTCTTATATCATCACCTCATCCTCCATGACAACCTTACAGGAATTGGTGAGTTCTCTTGAAAAGAAGATTGATGAAACTGAAAAGAGGCTTGAAGAAACAACAGAAGTTAGTGAGAAAAGGCTTAAGAAGGCTCTGGAAGCTGAATCAAAGATAAATGACCTGAACAATTTATTGCATAGGTTACTGTTCTCTCATACGAATTTCATCTTACATAATCAGTTGTCAATTGCTCATATGAATAGCAGTTACATTTATTCTAGATAATCTATATAAGACCTCAGAGCAATAATCAATTATTATTCATTTTTTAATTATTTAAAGTGAGTTGTCTTCTTTGTCACAGGCTTCAAGAAAAATTATCTAATCTGGAATCTGAAGATAAAATTCTTCGGCAACGCATGCGTGCACATTTGTCACCTGCACCCTCTGGAAAAAATGTAATTAAATGATTATAGTTAACTTTTTTCCCTTTTTGTTCTTCTTGGTCTACCTTTCATGCCTGCTTGGATTTCACCTTTTGCAGAATTTGGAGAATGGTCATCATGTTATTGATGAACATAAGGTCTGAGACTTACCTCAAAACTCTCTATTCTGACTTCTTACTTAACACACAGAAACAAAAAGATTTGATTATGGCAGAATTTTCCATAATATTAATGTCTATTTTTCAGGAACCTCCTAATAAGAGTTACGGAAAATCTGATTCTAGGTTGAGGAGATCACATGTTGAAGCACAACCAGTATGTGCTTGTTAAGAGTCTGTGCAAAGTCATTTATGTGTATATAGTTCTTGTGGATCATAACTTGTTTTGTCTGTTAGGTGTTATCTACACCAGAAACTGTCGACGCCCTTCTCAAATGTGTTGGTCAAAATATTGGGTTTAGTGAAGAAAGGCCAGTTGCTGCAATTACCATATATAAATGTCTACTCCATTGGAGATCTTTTGAAGCTGACAGAACTAGTGTTTTTGATCGACTTATACATATGATTGGTTCTCAAATACCCTCCAACACACACAAAAAAGTTAATATCAGTTTATTTTTACTAGTTTAAACTTCCGTGTGCCAGAGAGGTGACAGATCTCTCTGGTTATCTTCAGCCCATGGGCTTGCTTAAACTTTGCATTGATTGATCATTGTCTCACACATTTGATCATTTACCTTACATACAAAGACGCAAATTCAACCTTTTCACAGAATGCAGTTATACCTACAATCCTGCAGTTATACTTTCTTCTAAAAGGAACATTTACATGGTCGTACAAATATTTCAATGATCTGCATAGTATCAGTACAATAATATATAATATTGTTACTGCCATGGCGAATGATGAGTTAAAAATCCTTTCTTTTTTTCAGAATGAGGAAACAAATCATCTTGGTTATTGGCTGTCAAATGCGTCTACTTTACTGTTCTTGCTACATAAAAGTATTAAACCTCCAGGATCCGGGAAACCTCCCGCACCAACATCGCTATTTGGGAGGATGACTCAAGTATGTAACAAATCAACCGTAAATAGGGACTTTTTTCTCATGGCGTATTAATGTGCTATTTTCTTTAACTGAATATGCACCATGGCAAATGGATTTTTCTTACAGAGCTTCCGAGCTTCTCCCTCATCATCAAACCTTCCTTTTGATGCGTTGAGTGTTATACGCCATGTTGAGGCCAAGTATCCTGCCATACTTTTCAAGGAGCAGCTTGCAGCTTATGTGGACAAGATATTTGGAATGACCCGTGAGAATACAAAAAAAGAGATTGCTCCCTTGCTTTCTTTGTGCATGCAGGTGTGAGGAAGTCCATAACTGTCTGGTTTCATTAAGAATAAAGGTTACACCGAGTTCAAACAAAAAGTATTTATCTAATGTGGTTGGAGAAAGTAATCATATCTTGCAAGATGACTGGAGTTGAATGCTACTAGAATTTTGAGTTTGTGACCCTTCATTGTTTGATTATGATTACCTATTACTTTGATACTTGAATTGCACACCTCAAAAATATGATACTTATCAAATAACTATGATCTCCTTGTTTATATGTTTTTCATGTAAATTAACACTCAAAAAGTTTTTAAAGTTTAATATGTAATGTCAAATGAAACTCCTTGAAGATTGTGCTTTTTGCTTTGTGCTTGTCTTTTTGTTTACTTAAACGATTTAGAATTTCACTTTCTAGTTTCGTGCTCTCAAGTATTATCCTGTTTCTAATTGTCATTCGATTCTAAACTGAAGGCATCAAGAATGGCAAAGGCAGATGCGCTTGAAGGATCTGAGGATTTATCTGGCAATCAGGGTGAAAGTAGGCCTTGGCAGAGCATTATAGAGAGTTTGAATAAGCTTCTGCATACATTAGAAGAGAACTTTGTAAGACTTATGGGTGGAATTTGAGTTAAAGCTGCACATTTTCTTTCAAATGGAGGATTTCTTATTAACCTGATTGCTTTTCAGGTGACTGCAGCTCTGGTTCAGAAAATGTTTGCTCAGATTTTCTCCTTCATCAATGTACAGCTCTTCAACAGGTTTGTAACATTTCTGCTTAAATTATCTTCATTCTCCATAAACGAGGTAGATAAAACTGAAATGTTTTTCAACCCGTTCTTTGTTGCTTATACAGTCTCCTTTTACGTCGTGAGTGCTGCTCTTTTGGCAATGGAGAGTACATAAAGTCGGGTTTAGAAGCACTGGAGCTATGGTGTGGACAAACAAAAGCAGAGGTCCACACAAATTGTTATCTAAAAGTTATTGCTTACTTCGGCTGATAATCAGAAAAGTTTATGTTTATCTAACGATTTTCACTTTACAGAATACTGGGTCATCTTGGGATGAACTTAAACACACAAGGCAAGCTGTGGGATTCTTGGTATGTTAATTCTGTTCCTATCCTTTGCATCTTTACGTCTAGTTTTTTTTGTATTTCAATCTCATTCCAGAGTACATGAGTTTCTGAACCAGTTTATTTATCTGACTGAACCTCATTTCTGTCAGATTTATTTGACTTCTTAACTTGCTGAGTTGCCTTGTATCTACTTTGATAGAGTATAACTTTGATTTTGAAGTGACTCATTAGTTTGAGTTATTTTGCATGTATTTGTTACAGTATGCTAATTTGATTGTAATATCTTTCTAAGGCAAATTATTGTTCCTATCTCTAGCCATTAGTGCTTGTCTGCCTATACTTTATGCCTCTTGCTTCATTGTCCATACTCTGATTAATAACTTTGTAATCAAAGAAGTAATGATTTTTCATTTATCTCAAATGTATATATGTTCTTGTTATAACTACAAATCTTGGTGTGTATTGCTTGAGAGATGCATTCTTTCGAGAACTGTCTTCAATTTAATTTTTTTCTTGGGTGCACATATGTGCACGAGAAGCTTCTTCTAGGTTTAAACATGTGCATGCCTGTGATCAAGCTTGACCAAGGAAACAAATTAACTACCAGATAATTGATGAAACCTTAAGAATTTGGCGTATAAGGTGTGTCATGCACTGTTGAGTCCTGAAAATTTGTATGTTCTACCAGATAATTTATGATCAAGCTTGTTTTTTTTTTCTTTGTGCTCTGGAAATATGCATATGCTTGTTTACAATTTTTAGCAAGCTTTTACTGTTTATAAAATAATTCATTTTCTGTTTATTGTTGGAAATGCATGGCATGCTTTATGATCCAGCACATCTCTTTTTTTTTCCTTTTTTTCTTTTTGGCTTTCAGTGCTCTCTTTCAAAGTTATGGACATATCATTGTAGAGGCATACTGAATGAATCTTTATAATGCAGTTGATTGTCTCATCATCAATGTTGTTGCACTAAATTTAATATTTACATAGTGTATGTAGCTATTGGAAAGGAAGTAGGATTCTCACAAAACATTGAGGGTGCAGGATTGTCAAACTCATGCACATATCCTCAGGCTGCAGGTTTAAGCAGTCTGAGGATCACAGCAT
>NC_033800.1:66369454-66371144 GCF_001876935.1 Asparagus officinalis | reverse complement strand
CCTTTTCTTTTGGTGGTATGTCATTTCCTGTCTGATGCATTTATACTTATTATGTCTCACGCAGGTGATATTTCACAAAGCTAGGGTTACCTATGACGATATAGCCAATGATCTGTGCCCAGTAATCTCTCTTACTCACTTCATAAACACACAGACATACACACAAAGGCACAGAGGAACATTTTAGAGAAAAACATTTGACTTCATTTTTGTCCTCTGCAGACATTGAGTGTGCAGCAGCTTTACAGAATTTGCACCCAGTACTGGGATGACAAATATGACACCCAAAGTGTTTCAACAGATGTGAGTTCAAAATAATTGCATTCTGGAATTTTCTAGAATAATTTCAACTTCAGTTTTCTTCTATTACCAGTAAGCATTACAAATTATGACAGTCCTTCAATTAGTAATTTCTTGTTTGGAGTTTATTAATGCATGTTTCTATTACCCATACTTTCTGGGATAACTACTGGAACTACAAGAGGACTTATTTCTCATTACCAGTGTCATAGTATATGCTAAAAGGAAAGCCAGTTGCACAGTTGGCATCTGATTAGAGATTTGGATCTATAACTTCCTATAATTAGTAAGTGACAAGTAATTTTTGAAAAAATATTTAAATGTTTTTATCTCTTTATTTCTCTCTTTCACTCTCAATCCAACCTTTTTAACTTGGAAACAGTTGCATATTGACATTTGTTCTTACTAATTTTTTACGTTCCTACGAGAAAAAAAATATTGATGGGCATTTATTTTGTTTATGAAAATGTGAAATTGTTATCTAGCTCTATATTATTATAGTTGTCAAATCATAACAACCATAATATATACGCACTAATGTGATAACCAAGGCACTACCATAATATATATGCACCATTGTTATAACAAGAAGTCCTGTGCATGGCATGGCATGGATGACAACAAAGTGCTCAAAAAATATATTGATCAATATCAATGAACCCGTTAAATGATTGTTTCTTAATTGTCAACTTGCAGGTTCTATCCAACATGAGGGTATTAATGACAGAGGAAGACGATGATGCAGAAACACCTTCCTTCTTGTTGGATGACCTATCTAGGTATAATCATACTATTTTAGCATATGTAATTGATTAATTTCACAAAAACCCCTGAAATGGGGGGCTTTGCACATTGCCCCTATTAAATTTAGTTCCCCTAATCATTACACCAAAACTTCGAAATTATGGAAGATCAATGATTATAGTTTTATATTAATTCTAACTTGCCCCCGCAGGTTGAGCGCCCTTTTTTATGGGTTGAAACCTAGACTCATGTAGCGGTGTCAATTTTTAGAAAATCCGCATTTAATTCGTGGCCGGTGGGATTTGAACCTAGGTTGCTCTGATACCATCTTAAATTTAGTTCTCCTAACCATTACACCAAAACTTTGAAGTTATGGTGAAGATCAAGTATTATAGTTTTATATTAATTCTATCAGCCCCTTTGAATCTTTTTCTCACAGAACCCTCCTGAACTTTGGGTATCTCACTAGACCTCTTCTCCAAAACAAAAAAAGAAAGAAAGAAAGAGAAAACCTCTTCTCCGAACTTTTAACTTTTCTCACTAGACCTTTGTACTTGTAATTGGCAAATAACTAAAATTCCTTTGAAAGGAAAAACTTCCAATTTAGTCATTTGTCATTTACAGGTTGCGTACACCCCTCCCTCTA
>NC_033800.1:66272844-66368630 GCF_001876935.1 Asparagus officinalis | reverse complement strand
TTATAATATGGAATTAACAATCAAATATTTCTATTGTTGTTCCTGATGCAGCATGCCCTTCTCAATTGAGGACATGACAAGTACTGTACCAGAGAAGATCTTCAGGGATGTACCACCAGTATCTGAGCTTCTCGAGAACCCAGCCTTCCAATTTTTACAGGAATGAGGCAGTTTGAACCTCGAGTACTCTCTAATTTGTTTCATTCATTGCCACGGCGATTGCCTCTGGAGCAGCAAAAATGGTTGCTTCTTCTCAAATGTTGTAAATCCATTCATTTCCCCCATAATGTTATGTAAAGTTCATTTTTCCACATTAGTATTCATAGGACTTTTAGAGGCCAGTGTCAGTGAGGCCGGGTTGAATTTTTGCCCCCCTGTAGCATAGCTTTTTCATTCCGGTTCCGAGGTGGGGAAAGCTCCAAAAATCCCTCTTGGCATTGTAAAGTAATCGGTTATTGTATAAATAAATAAATAAGAATCACGAGCAGGTATTCAAATAGAATGAGAATGCCTGACCTTGTTACTGTTATAGTAGTTGTATATTTGAGCCAAAAATACCTGACCCTGTTAATGTTATAGTAGTTGTATATTTGAGCCAAACACTAACTTCCTTTGCGTGCTCCAAATGTAACATAAGTACTGAAGTATTATTGTAAGGCATCAGCGAATTATCCACAGAACATCCAACAGGTGCGCAGAAACAAGATTTTCGACAATATCAAAGTCTCCTTCGCTATGTTGTAGTTAAGCTTTGATGTTTTCTTTGGTGAGCATTTCGCTGAGAACAAGTCAAACGAGAATTATCTCCTCTATGTTATCTCCACATGTACACATTTTTTTATTATTATATTTCACAGTGAATGCCGCCCTTAGCCAGCACTATTACCCGCTAGAGATGGGCTATAAATAGATGTATGGGGCTGTATTGTAGCCAACATCTCAATCTCCAAGTCATTAGATTAGTAATCAAGAGGAGAACTTGAGGATTTTTTTTTTTTGCCAAATGGCTTGCAAGCAAACGGGAGTTTTTCTCATGATGGTTGTGGCCATTGGGCTTGTTTCTCTGGCTTCAGCAACGGAATTTGTGGTCGGAGATGATAAGGGATGGAACCTTGGAGAGAACTACACTGCTTGGGCTATGGGCAAGGAGTTTAAAGTTGGAGACACACTTGGTATAAAATATTCTCTCTCTTTTCTCTAAATTATATGCACAAGCTATGGCATTAATCTTAGGACATAAGAAAGAATTTAAATTAATAATAGGGTTAGCTGCATGTAGAGCTGTTTTGAACTTACTGCCCTTTTAGTTTCACTGTTGCAGATTGACCCTGATTTTTTTTCATTTACGTTATTATTTAGCGTGAAGTTTTGGTACGTACCGTGACAAGTTGAAATTAGTGAGTCTATCTTAGGGGTCTGCAACAATGGAACTACAAGAGCAGTAACTTCAAACAACGATACTACGTACAGAGAGACTATGTGCAATTATAACCCTTGAGACTATGAGATATATCTTATGTTTCCAATTAACCCCATTACAATAACTCTTATATATGCCGAAACATATTACAGTGTTAACTTAAACGATTTTAATCATGCAGTTTTTAACTATAAAATCCCAAATCACAACGTCATCAAAGTCGATGGCGCGAATTTCAAAGCGTGCACGTCTCCGGAGAACAGCGAGCCTCTTGCAACAGGCAGCGATACCATCACCCTCTCAACTCCCGGCAAAAAATGGTACATTTGCGGAAAGAGCGATCACTGTGAACGAGGAATGAAGTTGGTCATCAATGTTGCTTCCGATGTTGAGGCTCCAAATTCACCCCCTCAACCTGACAGTTCATCGAACAAAATCGAAGTATTTCAGTATTTGAGTCTGATGGCAGCAGCGATGACTGTGGCTATAGCATTCGTGATTTAAACGAGTTTATATCACCTTCTATCGAATAATTTATGGCGTGTTTGACGAGTTTATGTACTTGGTTTAGTATGTTATGGGTTAATTTTATTTTGAAATAATTTTGAATGCAATTGAATTGAAGCAATGTTATGTGGCGTTCGTCTTTTTCTTGTTAATTTGCAATTTCATTCTTATGGTTATGGCAATGGCGATGATGGTGGAAGTAGAAATCAGAGATGAATTTTGATCTTTATTGAAGAATTAGGACGTCAACGTAGTTGTAAAAGCTATATGTTGATACAAATATTGTGTTTGATATCTTCTACACTTGGTTTAGAAATATTATGTCCTTATTTTTGTGATGAGGTAATTTAGTAGTGCAATTGAACTCAAACAACATTGGTCATAATCTGCCATATATGTTATACTAGAATTTCTGCACATGCATTTACATTTAGCATTTCTGGACGTGCATAATGCACGTGCTAAACAAATAAATTATAAAAAGTATTTCGTATATGAGTATTTTTGCTGGATCTCTACTATGAAAACTTCAAAAGCTATTCATTTTAGGGGTTAATTTGAGAAAGAAATGAGATTTCTATTTCCTTATAGATTAGGATAGATAACTCTATATGTCTACCACTCATACATATTTTCTCATACCCTCACTATTTCCATTATTGATTAGTACAGAAAAGCGCCGGAGTTCACCGGAGCTCGTTGGATATCAAATTTAGGGCATCGACAAATTTTTGATAAAAATTTTTAAACTTTTTTATTTTTCTCCTAATTTTTACATATTCTCACTATTTCATGCTAATAACTTGTTTAATTTTAGATTTTAAAATAATTTTTAAAATATTTATGAATTTTGTGAAGAAAAAATAAAGAAATTTGCATATGAAGTTAGAGGAGAAATTAGGGAAAATTGTAAAAGTTAGTGTATTATTTTTCAAATTTTAAAAGTGAATATTGTTTAAATTATTTAAATTAGGCAATATTAAAAATATAAAGGTTTGACATTTGGTAAAAATTATGGATGTGTAAAATCGATATTAGAGGATTTAATTGTAAATTATATTTTTTGTATTTTTTGTGTAATATTGATATTGAAAAATTTTTACTCTTCAGATGTAACGATGAACGATCGAATCGTAATTCTTTGTTCATATGATGAGAAGATTAACTATCTCGAGAATAATATGCATGTATACAAAGGAGGTGTGACGAAGCCACTATTTATATCAAAATCATATACTTTCGATGGATTGGTTAATGACTTACTCAAACTTACATTAACCAATCCACGTGAGGATCACCTCAACGTGATTTGCAATTATTCTGTTACGGAGAACAGAACAAGCGGCATTCAAATCTCAAATGACTATGATATAAGTCGCATTGGAATATTGTATGATGAGAAGCGTTTGGTGAAATTATTTATTGAAAAACATCATAGAAATTTGGGCAAATTGGTGAATCACAATGGAGTATACTCTCGCATGTTGAAGGACTTTGAAGTTGACTCCACCGGCTTTTTGTCTCCGCAACAAGATATGGATGGACACAATCATAATACTTGAGCGGTCCTTCGTTTGTGGGTACTTCAAATGCCTTTGATGATAACGCTCCCCATCAAGATATAATGTCTTCCACAGAAGTGACGATAAAAGATGATAATGCAAGTGTTAAATACGATGATGATGACAAAGAGGATGACTTATAAATTATAGCATTATGTGTTTGATAGATCGTGATGAAGGGAACAACCAATATATTAACAGGTGTTATTCTAACAATGAGTATGTCGTATTAGAGGATCCGCCGCCCGATGAACTTTATGGAGAAGAATGGATTGATGGCTTCACAATAGAAAGTATTCCTATTTGCACTAATTTAAATGATGATAAATAAGGTGAGGACTTCTCATTCAGAAAGGACGGTCTATTTGAAAGCAAGGAAAAATTGATACATGCGCTTCGTTTGTGGGCCATCAAAAAATGTTAAGTTTAGGCAAACAAAAAGCAAGGTAACAAGCTATAATGTAGTTTGTTTTTACCGCAAAGATGGTGAGGAAGAATATACTGGTGGGCACTATAACAGAAATGCAAAATATCATTGGAAGCTTAATTCACGTTTAGGGGTAAGAGTAGGCGGGCAATTTAAAATAACACGCTACAACGGACTTCACACATGTAGTAATCCTAAATTAGAGATGAATCATAAACACGCATCCACCTCTTTCATATATCGATTGGTTATGACTAAACTAATGAAGGATTTTGATCTAAGGCCAAAGGATATTCGTATTTTAGCGCATAAAGCGACCAACTTGGATGTATCATACAACAAGTGTTAGAATGCTCGGAGGAAGGCAATGATAAAAATATTCAGAGATTGGGACAAATCTTATGAGATCTTACCACATTATCTTGAAGCACTCAAAAAAATACGAGAACAATGTACGAAGTATCATTGGATCCTGTTGACGACGGAGATAGACGATTCATAGGGGTATTTTGGGCATTTGGGCCTTACATTGAAGAATTCAGATATTATTGTCCTATTCTTAGTATTGACGACACTAACTTATTTGGTAAATATAAAGGTATTTTGCTTGTTGCAACCGGTGTAGATGCAAATGAAGGTTTATTTTCTTTGGTCTCCGCAGTGGTTGATGTTGAAAACACGAAAAATTAGTCATGGTTTTTTTGCATGTATTAGATATCATACCCTTAGTGTGCGAACACGGTCGATTACATTCATATCTGATAGGATGAAAGGAATTCCAATAGCACTTCAATGATATTTTTCGTCACCGCATCACCATCGCTATTGCTTGTGACATATTGGGGACAACTTCGAGAGGAAGTATGGACAAGTGCATCTTCAAGATCTTCTTTGGCAAGCTAGATGTGCAATGGAAAATTTAATTTATGAGAGACTACGGGAGAAGATTATGTCCATTTCACAAGCTGCACATGATTGGATCGAGACTAGTTTGGGTCCGAACAATATCGATAGGTGGGCCTTATGTGAAGATGGCGGGAAACAATTTTGTATGATGACCACTAACGCTTCTGAGAGTTTCAATGGTGTGCTTAGGGGAGCATGCAGTATGCCACTACAGTCATTTGTTACAAAAATATTTTACAAACTTAATAAATTCTTCTTCAGACAACACACACTTTGGGCAAATATCCCGTCGGAGTTGATGCCAAAAGTTAAAGGTATATTAGCGGATCGGATTGTGCAGGCTTGATCATTTCGTGTCGTTAGATACAATTATAATATATGGGAGGTCATTGAGGGAATATCACATAGATAAAATCGCTCTTACAAAGTTAATATGCTAGTGGATCAAACTTGTGCATGCACTTGTAATATACCACATTACAATGACTTCCTTATTACCATGTTGTAGCAGCTTGTTTGGATCTACAAGGAGGTGCGAGGATATCACATTATACATTCGCCACAAATTAGTATTCAACTTATAACTACCAACAAACATACAAATAGTGTTTTCGTCCACCATATAATAATCAACATTGGACACAAGGCAGGCCACGAATATTACCTCTTGTGTATAAAAGATCAGCTAGACGACCTCGCTCTGTACGAATTAGAAATAATATGGATGATGGTCGAGAAAGAATTAGGAGGAAAAATAAGTATAGTAGGTGGGATCAACCGGGCCACAACAATAGCAGTTGTCCAACTAGGCTTATTTGGGGTTTAATTGTATGGAATATATCGCTTATGGTTTTTGTAATATATAACCTTTTATTTTTAATCTTGAATATGTGACAATCGTTTTACATGTTCTATTCTTATTTTTCTTTTTATGCTAGATGTATTCTTTACTTAATATTGAATATTGAATACATATGATTAAGTCATTCAACTAAAAAATTTAATGTATTGTATTTTAATTACAGAGATATCCATTATGGATCCGGGACCGATGCAGCCCGACATATCATACCTTCAGATATATCATTTTTCACACAAGATTGGCTTGAGATAGGTAAAAAATGTTGTATATATTTCTTATTTTTGGCGTTAGTTTCAATTTTTGTATTCTAAAAGATTTTTTCAATTTTGATTAATGTGCAACCCGTAATAGAAATCAGCATAGCGGACCATTCCCAGAGTCACTCGGGCTGGGAGATGGAGGATAATCGAGTACTACAGTTGGTAGCTCAGGTCGGATTTTGGGAGTGTTCATCAATGAGATATATTAGGCTTGACTGGACCATTATCAGTGCCTTGATTAAGAGGCGGAGACCGGAGACCAACACCTTTCATATGTATATAAAGGAGTGTACCATTACACTTTAGGAAGTAGTCATCATATTTGGGCTCCGCATCGATGGCCCGGTTGTTACGGGTACAGATGACCAAAATTTGGTCGAAGTATGTGAGAGGCTTCTTGGGTAGGTTTTCGATTTGAGGAGTGGTGCGATGAAGTTATCGTGGCTTCGATCGACATTTATAGGAGATATACCGATTGACACCATGGATGAGACGACTCAATATTATGCTCGTGATTAGATATTGCACATGATAGGGTGTATGTTATTTCCTGATGGGATCAATGTTGTGCGCAGCAGAAATTTCGGCAGAGTTTCTGGTGCACAATAAGAGAGAAAGATCGATAAGAATTCTTGTTTCTCAAAGGGAACAAGAATCTGAAGCCTAATATCCCATCAAAATGGGATATTTGCTCTTCCTCTCGTCAGCTCTAGGACTGCGCGTCGAGGGATCCTAAAACTATTACAATGGCCATAAACTCAAACAACCAATTTTACGTGGTTCGGCAAACTGCCTACGTCCACGGGGCAAGGAGGGGGGATCTACTATTAAAGAGAAAAAGAATACAATGGGTTTACAACTCTCACAATCTAAACCCTCAAATAGGTTCCTTGCTTTTCTTCTCAAGAAAATGTCAACCTCCAAAACACTTTTTCTCTCCTCACTAATTCTGCCTTGCATGCACACCAAAACAGAGTTCTCCCCGGCGTTTTTCTTTTGCGCCTGCTCCAAAGCCGCAGACACCCCCTCAATTGCACGCCGCCGTTTTCCCCCTCAGCCTTCTCCAATTTTTAGGTTTGATAACTATGCTATATATATAGCTGGGTCTTCGGGTGGGCCTTTACGCGTTAATGAAAACGCAGCAACAAAATGAAAACGCGTGAATGGCTTGAGAACGTGGCCTCATTCTCAATTGCAGTGGCCCCCACTGGTCACGCGTTCACAATTCTCCACCTCGGCGAAGTTTTCTTCCAAAACCGAGCCGACACCAAACAAACCAATGTCTCACTTGTTGCGTCCAGTACGAAGTGAAACAGTTCACGATAATGAACTCAATCCACAACAAGTCGAGAACCCAAATGAGATTGCGAACAAACTCCAAACGTCGGTATCAACTCACCAAATCGATCTCACCCCATCAAAATCAACTAATCCAAACCGGCTGCATCATAAAGACTGCCTACGTATCCTCTTGCCCAAGGAATCAAGCCGAACGTAGTTCACTCAAATGGCCTCCAAAGGCCTCAATCCACTAGAAGAGTTCGCAACCCTTCTCTAATATCATCAACTCTGCGACTGATAGCACCTCCAATGGCCTCAAACACCTCCACCTGAGGTGAGCCAATGGTCATATCCAAACTGTATCTATCAGCTACACTCGAATCAAAACCCAAGTCATCATCTGCATCCGAATCCAAATGACTTCCACGCTGTGTCACCTCAGCTGGAATCCCAACCAATGCAGAATGACCTGGAGTATGTGGGAAAATCCCCACCCAATGTGGAGTAGCATCAATCTCCACCCGCTGCGATACCTCTAAGGTCTGTCCAAAACTCTGCACCTGCTGAGAGTCAAATAGCTCCCTCATCGAAGCCTCAACCGAAGTAGAGTTATACCTCCAATCACAGCAGTTGATAACTCTTTAATAGGATGACCCAAATATGTCGAAGCCTCGGTCCAGAAACTCTTCTGCAAACCATTGCTCAACCACAAACACCGATCCTCCTCCAGCAAGGTACGGTTCTCCAAATTTGCCACCCTATCAAGTTTCCCCAAGATTTCCTTTCCAACGAAGTATCTTGAAATGTCGTGAGCTCGACTCCAACACAGAAATAGGTCCATCTTGTACCTCCCACCAGAATGGAGTACCTTCACCTTTCTGTATATCACACACTTTTTCAATCTGTTGGAAACTACTAGGACTTTCTCCAAAGGGGATTTGGTTGCAACCCAAACACGCCTAGAACATTCACCAACAAAGGAAACCAAACGCCTATTACCTCCCAATGATGCTCCCTTGGAAGGCCCCCAAACATCCACGTGAACTCCTCCAGAACGACCCTTAGCACGGTGAATAGAGGTGCCACACTTCACCCCGGTCTTCTTGCTCACATCAACATGTTCACTGGACTTCAAACTGCAGGTCTTTACACCCTCTTTCAATCTATGCGAGGAATCAATACTGGAATGGCCAAGCCCCAAATGCCGCAGTCTAGTCGAATCAACAGAAGTCCTGCCACTATACCTCCAGTCAAGTAATACAGGTTATTTCTCCTGACGCCCTTCATCAAAATACGAGAGTCTCTCGCAATCTCGAGAACCATGTCCTCAACACGAACCTTCAGACCCTCTCCAACCAAAGCTCCAATCGAGATCAAGTTCTTCCTCAAAGAAGGAACATATCTCACATCATTTATCTCCCTAACAGTCCCGTCAAACATTTTTATGCGAATTCTTCCTATCCCAAGGATCTGGCATGCACGATTATCAGCCATGTACACCACACCACTATCCACCAGCTTCTCAAAACTGGAGAACCATTCCCTTCTAGGGCACACATGATAGGTCGCACCACTATCCAATATCCACTCGGATTCCTCCGAATACCTACACGTAGGACTGATAGAAAGTGAATAAATAGAAGAGTCAGAATTATTACCATCCGATACGATGTTTGCTTCTGTCGAGCTTTGGGCAATCTTTCTTCTAATGACCAGTCTCCTTGCACCAAGCACACTGATCTTTTCCAATTGTAGGATGCCCTACTCTAGACTGTGACTTCCAATTCTTCCGGTTTGGATTCTTCCCTCTTGCGACCAACGCCTCTGCTACCGACTCAGTCGAATTCTCCTTATCCTTCTTCCGAAGCTGATAATTCACCAATGCAGCAGTGACCTCACTATACGAAAGTGATGCCTTCACATTAATCAGAGTAAGAACGAAGGTCTCATATTCCTCGTCGGGCAAGGAACTCAACAACAGCAACGCCTTGTCCTCATCTTCAATCTTGACATCCACATTCGCCAAATCCGCAAGAAGCTTTGTGTAGTGGTTCATGTGATCTCTAATGGAGGTTCCCTTCTTCAACTGGAAACGATAAAGTCTCCTCTTCAAATGCAAGCGATTTTCCACACTCTTGGTCAAATATTTGCTTTCGAGAATCTCCCAAATCTTCTTCGCAGAAGTCTCATTCATCACATCATATTTTAGATCTTGACTCAAACAAGACCTAATCACACCACACGCCGTTCGATTCATCTTCTTCCAAACCTTCTCTTCAATCTCATCTGGCTTGCCATCTAACTCCAAGGTATCCTCTAAATTCTGTGCGTTCAGCGCATCCAAAACCTCGCATCTCCATAATCCAAAGTTGTTTGTGCCATTAAACTTTTTCACATCTATCTTCATAGAGTGGATATTCAAACTCTGAATGGTCTTCGCGCCAGAAGCACCACCCTCGACTCCCGAAGCACCTTCTTTCCCCGACATCTTACGCACCAACGAACAAAGAATAGATCCAAAACTGAAAGATAGAGTCTTTACCAAAAGATCCCACCTTTATCACCAACGAAGTCCTAAACGGGCCTCCAAATTGATCTACTCCTCCAACCAAACCCTAGATCTGGAATCTGGGCTCTGATACCACTTGTTGTGCGCAGCGGAAATTTCGGCAGAGTTTCTGGTGCACAATAAGAGAGAAAGATCGATAAGAATTCTTGTTTCTCAAAGGGAACAAGAATATGAAGCCTAATATCCTATCAAAGTGGGATATTTGCTCTTCCTCTCGTCAGCTCTAGGACTACGCGTCGAGGGATTCTAAAACTATTACAATGGCCACAAACTCAAACAACCAATTTTATGTGGTTCGGCAAACTGCCTACGTCCACGGGGCAAGGAGGGGGGATCTACTATTAAAGAGAAAAAGAATACAATGGGTTTACAACTCTCACAATCTAAACCCTCAAATAGGCTCCTTGCTTTTCTTCTCAAGAAAAGGTCAACCTCCAAAACACTTTTTCTCTCCTCACTAATTCTGCCTTGCATGCACACCAAAACAGAGTTCTCCCCGGTGTTTTTCTTTTGCGCCTGCTCCAAAGCCGCAGACACCCCCTCAATTGCACGCCGCCGTTTTCCCCCTCAGCCTTCTCCAATTTTTAGGTTTGATAACTATGCTATATATATAGCTGGGTCTTCGGGTGGGCCTTTACGCGTTAATGAAAACGCAGCAACAAAATGAAAACGCGTGAATGGCTTGAGAACGTGGCCTCATTCTCAATTGCAGTGGCCCCCACTGGTCACGCGTTCACAATCAAGAATCTTGTACATGCACAATGACTGCCACTACTCGAGGATTTTCATGTATGTCGCACTCTATCATGGGGTAGTGTGGTCTTGGCATACCTTTATAGAGAACTAGGTAGGGTCTTCTTGATGCAGAATAAAGAATTCAAGGGGGTGCATGACATTACTGTAGGTTTGATCATAGGAACGTATTTGTTTTCGCCAAAAGTCGAATTTGTTGTCGAATTCATTATATCTTCGGTCGATTACAATAAATTCAAAGAAAACAGCCTTTTTATAAGACTCTTTTACACAACAAAAAGAAAATTACAACTCTTGAGAAAATAAACGCAGGATCGTTGTTTGGATCACTGCTTTCGTGGGATCTTTGCCTGTGCCGGGAGCGCTTTGACTCGTGGACCACCAAGTCACAGATTCTGATTGAACCGTGAGGGGTTTATGATTCTGACTTCGTTTATCGAAGTGAGAAATTGAAACGATATCTTATCGATGTAAGATAGTCGTTCTTCTTGAAATCAAGTCAAAGCTCAATTTCAAGGATTGACCGTAAGATCAGCACCTCTGCTCTCTCTCTGCTCTGGATTGCTCTGGATTGCTCTGAAGTACTCACAATGATCAGCCCCCTTTTGTCACCGCTGTCCAAATCCTTAAATACCATCTTTTTATGAGGTTAGTGGGCCTTTTCTTCAGTTTGTAACTGTCTCCCACGATCTTTAACAGTTAATGGCCACTTGTTTAGGCGGTTTCTGAACTCCTGTCTCGCGAAACAGTAAAACACTGTCTCGCCAAACAGTAAAAGACTGTCTCGCGAAACAGTAAAAGACTGTCTCGCGAAACAGTAAAAGACTGTCTCGCGAAACAGTAAAAGACTGTCTCTCCAAACAGTAAAAGACTGTCTCTCCAAACAGTAAAAGACTGTCTCTCCAAACAGTAAAAGACTGTCTCTCCAAACAGTAAAAGACTGTCTCTCCAAACAGTAAAAGACTGTCTCTCCAAACAGTAAAAGACTGTCTCTCCAAACAGTAAAAGACTGTCTCTCCAAACAGTAAAAGACTGTCTCTCCAAACAGTAAAAGACTGTCTCTCCAAACAGTAAAAGACTGTCTCTCCAAACAGTAAAAGACTGTCTCTCCAAACAGTAAAAGACTGTCTCTCCAAACAGTAAAAGACTGTCTCTCCAAACAGTAAAAGACTGTCTCTCCAAACAGTAAAAGACTGTCTCTCCAAACAGTAAAAGACTGTCTCTCCAAACAGTAAAAGACTGTCTCTCCAAACAGTAAAAGACTGTCTCTCCAAACAGTAAAAGACTGTCTCTCCAAACAGTAAAAGACTGTCTCTCCAAACAGTAAAAGACTGTCTCTCCAAACAGTAAAAGACTGTCTCTCCAAACAGTAAAAGACTGTCTCTCCAAACAGTAAAAGACTGTCTCTCCAAACAGTAAAAGACTGTCTCTCCAAACAGTAAAAGACTGTCTCTCCAAACAGTAAAAGACTGTCTCTCCAAACAGTAAAAGACTGTCTCTCCAAACAGTAAAAGACTGTCTCTCCAAACAGTAAAAGACTGTCTCTCCAAACAGTAAAAGACTGTCTCTCCAAACAGTAAAAGACTGTCTCTCCAAACAGTAAAAGACTGTCTCTCCAAACAGTAAAAGACTGTCTCTCCAAACAGTAAAAGACTGTCTCTCCAAACAGTAAAAGACTGTCTCTCCAAACAGTAAAAGACTGTCTCTCCAAACAGTAAAAGACTGTCTCTCCAAACAGTAAAAGACTGTCTCTCCAAACAGTAAAAGACTGTCTCTCCAAACAGTAAAAGACTGTCTCTCCAAACAGTAAAAGACTGTCTCTCCAAACAGTAAAAGACTGTCTCTCCAAACAGTAAAAGACTGTCTCTCCAAACAGTAAAAGACTGTCTCTCCAAACAGTAAAAGACTGTCTCTCCAAACAGTAAAAGACTGTCTCTCCAAACAGTAAAAGACTGTCTCTCCAAACAGTAAAAGACTGTCTCTCCAAACAGTAAAAGACTGTCTCTCCAAACAGTAAAAGACTGTCTCTCCAAACAGTAAAAGACTGTCTCTCCAAACAGTAAAAGACTGTCTCTCCAAACAGTAAAAGACTGTCTCTCCAAACAGTAAAAGACTGTCTCTCCAAACAGTAAAAGACTGTCTCTCCAAACAGTAAAAGACTGTCTCTCCAAACAGTAAAAGACTGTCTCTCCAAACAGTAAAAGACTGTCTCTCCAAACAGTAAAAGACTGTCTCTCCAAACAGTAAAAGACTGTCTCTCCAAACAGTAAAAGACTGTCTCTCCAAACAGTAAAAGACTGTCTCTCCAAACAGTAAAAGACTGTCTCTCCAAACAGTAAAAGACTGTCTCTCCAAACAGTAAAAGACTGTCTCTCCAAACAGTAAAAGACTGTCTCTCCAAACAGTAAAAGACTGTCTCTCCAAACAGTAAAAGACTGTCTCTCCAAACAGTAAAAGACTGTCTCTCCAAACAGTAAAAGACTGTCTCTCCAAACAGTAAAAGACTGTCTCTCCAAACAGTAAAAGACTGTCTCTCCAAACAGTAAAAGACTGTCTCTCCAAACAGTAAAAGACTGTCTCTCCAAACAGTAAAAGACTGTCTCTCCAAACAGTAAAAGACTGTCTCTCCAAACAGTAAAAGACTGTCTCTCCAAACAGTAAAAGACTGTCTCTCCAAACAGTAAAAGACTGTCTCTCCAAACAGTAAAAGACTGTCTCTCCAAACAGTAAAAGACTGTCTCTCCAAACAGTAAAAGACTGTCTCTCCAAACAGTAAAAGACTGTCTCTCCAAACAGTAAAAGACTGTCTCTCCAAACAGTAAAAGACTGTCTCTCCAAACAGTAAAAGACTGTCTCTCCAAACAGTAAAAGACTGTCTCTCCAAACAGTAAAAGACTGTCTCTCCAAACAGTAAAAGACTGTCTCTCCAAACAGTAAAAGACTGTCTCTCCAAACAGTAAAAGACTGTCTCTCCAAACAGTAAAAGACTGTCTCTCCAAACAGTAAAAGACTGTCTCTCCAAACAGTAAAAGACTGTCTCTCCAAACAGTAAAAGACTGTCTCTCCAAACAGTAAAAGACTGTCTCTCCAAACAGTAAAAGACTGTCTCTCCAAACAGTAAAAGACTGTCTCTCCAAACAGTAAAAGACTGTCTCTCCAAACAGTAAAAGACTGTCTCTCCAAACAGTAAAAGACTGTCTCTCCAAACAGTAAAAGACTGTCTCTCCAAACAGTAAAAGACTGTCTCTCCAAACAGTAAAAGACTGTCTCTCCAAACAGTAAAAGACTGTCTCTCCAAACAGTAAAAGACTGTCTCTCCAAACAGTAAAAGACTGTCTCTCCAAACAGTAAAAGACTGTCTCTCCAAACAGTAAAAGACTGTCTCTCCAAACAGTAAAAGACTGTCTCTCCAAACAGTAAAAGACTGTCTCTCCAAACAGTAAAAGACTGTCTCTCCAAACAGTAAAAGACTGTCTCTCCAAACAGTAAAAGACTGTCTCTCCAAACAGTAAAAGACTGTCTCTCCAAACAGTAAAAGACTGTCTCTCCAAACAGTAAAAGACTGTCTCTCCAAACAGTAAAAGACTGTCTCTCCAAACAGTAAAAGACTGTCTCTCCAAACAGTAAAAGACTGTCTCTCCAAACAGTAAAAGACTGTCTCTCCAAACAGTAAAAGACTGTCTCTCCAAACAGTAAAAGACTGTCTCGAAAGAATACTCCTTTTGAAACCTCGGATCGAGAGTCGCATTCTCAATGATTGCAGATGTCATTGGTTGGCCTCTCTCAGCTTTCTTTCTTTTAAGAAAGTGCTCAGCTTGTTCACCCCGAGATTTTAACTCCTTCCAAGTTGTGGATGGCACGACCCCCAGAGCTTCCAGGACATCGATGGAGAGGTTATTGTGACATGTTTGCAGGATGAACTCCTCTGTAATAGGATCTCTGCAATCAACTGACTCTCCGTCTTTTTGCTTCTCATCTAGAAGGGTTCCGATTGACACTTCGGCGTCATCATCAAAGAAGTTGCTGAGGAACAAACTTTCTATGTCATCCCAGCAATTGATACTCCCTGGCTTGAGCCGTCGATACCAATCGAAGGCAGGCCCACGAAGGGTGCCAACGAACGACCGGATCATTAAGGCCTCGTTTTCAGAGATTATGCCCAAATGAGACTTGAAATAAATCAAGTGTTGAATCGGCGAACTTTTCCCTTCAAACGGTGTGAAGTTAATCAGATTGAATTTGGTCGGGTATGGTATTGAATCTCATTCCCTCGGATAAGGACATGGAATACCCGTCTTCTTAACTTCTTGAGCCGTCATCAAAGCATTGATTTTGTCTTCAAGTTTTTGCATTTTCCCGTCATCGTCTTCATTTCTTTCTGAATGATGTCGAGTAAAGATAATTGGACCACCCCCAGTGAGAGGTGCTATTGAACCACCCCCAATATCGTTATTGGGAGGATCCGTTAAACCACCCCCAGCGTTATTGCCATTGGGAGGTTTATCAGCCATAATGACTTCATCCACCTCTGGATCACTGTCATCTACAACATTCCGAGTGTGGTGGCTGGATTCAAATCGCTGATTGGACTCAGGAGGTTGAGGCTGTTGAGTTAACAGTTCTCTCATTTGTTGGATAGCCAACTTCATTTCTGTCTTCACTTCAGCTCTAATTTCTTCACGTTGTTTGGCTAGAGCTTCCTGAAGTATTTGAGTGAACTGATCAGCAGTGATTGTGAATACTTCTCTGATTTGTCCTGTGCTAGACATTGTATCATCAGAAGCGATTGCAGAATAAGTGTCCGAGAATTCATCCTCCGAGGACATTCCTTCTTGCATTCTCTTGTAGTCTCTGCGTCTGATAGCTCCTAATTGGAGTCGAGACATCCTTTGAGCAATTCTTGGATTGACTTTTCCTTTCGGGGAAAAGTCGGGATTTGAGTCACTTGAATGCTGTTTAGACTTTCTTCTATCAGCCACGTTGATGGTGACTTCAGGGAATTCATCATTTTGGACAGCTGCTCTTCTTTTGCGGAAATGTCTCGGCTTAGGTTTCGATAATACAGAGACTTTTCGTGGGATGACTTCTCGTTTGAAACAGTCACATTCTGATAATGCTGTTTTAACGAGTCGCGCACAGGAACAACGAGAGTTTATCTCTCGAATAACTCTCTTTCGAAAATTATTCACAACTTCAACTTGATAATACGATTCATCGGTATGATTGCCAAAAAATCGTATCGTCTGTTGGTATGATCTCCCAGGTATGACGATATCATTTGGTGAATGCGTCTTCTTCTGGGGGTATAAAACCTTGTTGGCATTCTCAGGACAATTTATTTTTGTCTTTAAGCGATCCAAGGTTATGTCGGGAGTCGCACGTTTAGAACCACCCCCTTGTGGGTATGGAGTCTTAACGGGCTCCGAATGCTGATTTTGCATAAGTCCAGACTTTGGAATCCAAACTTGACGAAGTTTTGGTGATTCTTTGGTCACCATTTCCTTTCTCTTTTCTCGTCTTTGTTGTGAGAGAGCATGGGCATTAGCAGCTTTTGCACGACGTTTTTGTATACGTTCTTTGAGGGTCGAACGAGTCTTTTTGACAATAGTCCATTCATCCGTCGTTGTTTTAGCAGAGATACGAGTGATTGGTTGTTGAGACAACTGAACCACTCGATGTCTCCTCGACTCTAGGTCCGCGTGGTAACGAACCCCGTCGGTTTGTTCCAAGGCTTTAGCCATTTGGCGAGCACAGCGTTGGCGTTGTCTCTGACGAGCTCTTTTCGTCAATGCCGGCGGGCTTTGATTCGATGACTCTTTAACTAGATAAGAGCCATTGTGAGCAGAAGTATTGCGAGTGAAATTCTCAGCAACAATCAAGCGAGAGTCTTCATTTTGTGCCTTCTTTGGCATGCAACTCTTCCTCAATTGTGAGATCCTCTTGTACTTGCGAGATACTGAAGATCTTGAAGAGGATGATGAGAAATATTCCTCAAACTTGGTTTGGTCGAATTCGTATTCGACCATGGATTCAACTGGAATCTTGATCGGCTGCGACACGACGGTCTCGGCAGCGAGACCGTTGGCTCCCACTGTGGTCGCCAGCTTGTTTGGGTCAAAAGTTGGTTTTGTCATGGAATTCATTATATCTTCGGTCGATTACAATAAATTCAAAGAAAACAGCCTTTTTATAAGACTCTTTTACACAACAAAAAGAAAATTACAACTCTTGAGAAAATAAACGCAGGATCGTTGTTTGGATCACTGCTTTCGTGGGATCTTTGCCTGTGCCGGGAGCGCTTTGACTCGTGGACCACCAAATCACAGATTCTGATTGAACCGTGAGGGGTTTAATGATTCTTCCTTCGTTTATCGAAGTAAGAATTTGAAGCGAATATCTTATCGATGTAAGATGTTCACTCTTCCAAAGATCAAGTCTGAGCTTAGATCTCTAGGACTCGCTAGAAGCTTCTTGAGGATGTTTGTGAAGAAGGAAGACTCTCTCTCTTGCTCTAATTCACCAAAACTCAAGGCTCTCTGCTCTAATCTCTCTGGAAAATGCTCAGCCCCTGTCAATGATGGCTATAGGGGGGTATTTATAGCCTCCTTAGACGATAACTGAAGAAATAGCTGGTCAATAACTGTCTCTTTAGGCGCGGCAGCTGATGCTGTCGCGGCTAAAGGGCGCGACAGTCGACACTGTCGCGGCCAAAGAGCGCGGCAGTCGACACTGCCGCGGCTAAAGGGGCAGTTACACCCACGTTCATACGTGTTTGAAACAGTTCTCCCACGACCTTTAACCACCTTTTTCGTGGTTTAACTGCTTTTCAAAGACTGTCTCTCCAAACAGTAAAAGACTGTCTCTCCAAACAGTAAAAGACTGTCTCTCCAAACAGTAAAAGACTGTCTCTCCAAACAGTAAAACACTGTCTCTCCAAACAGTAAAACACTGTCTCTCGAAATAGTAAAAGACTGTCTGGCGATACAGTAAAACATTGTCTGGCGCCCGAGACAGCAAACACTTGTTTCTTATGTTCTTTTGATCTTTGGATGATCTCCTTTTAAGCTGTATTTGGATATCCATCAGCATTTTTTGACGCCTACAGTATTCATATTGGACGACCTACTTTGCATTTGCACCGCGATCTACAGGGCTAGTTTCCTTTGGGATGCAGGTATAATTATGCATAAATTTAAAATTATTTATCTCGTCTAATTTTATTCATATTGAATTTGTTCTCATATATTCTTTATGCCAAATAGGTATAACATGATGCACTCTAAATACAAAACCGTGACTAGACATATAGAGTTCTACAGAAATGAGCTTGATGACCTCACCAACAGGTAAATATAAAACTCAATTCATTATTCATATTTTAATTTTTCTGTAGATGTTGATAAAAGTTCTTTTAAAATTTCAATTCAAGTGGACGCCATATTCTTTGTCAGATCTTGATATGCATACCCTTGCACTAATCTGTAGAGATAGCGCTGTTTTATGGAGAGCCAAAGTCATGTTGATATGTTGAGAGATTATAGAGATGCATGTCCCAGATCGAGTGTTATGGTAATTTCTTCTTTCTCAGCATGTGTCAGATCTTATTCAGCAAATCGATCATAGGCAACGGATGCATCGCATCATACGGACTGGGTCATATTCTGTGCGGCCTACATAGACAGGTGGAATAATAGGTGGAATTTCATACAAAATGAGAGAATTTTAGCAGATGGTCATACTGCATATATGCGTTGGTATTAGAATATCACATGCAGAAGGATAGGACGCGACCCATAGCCAGCAGCTGAATGCATACCACGTCCATCAATAGATAGTTACATCCATAATGCCATGATCAAGAGTGATTATGTAAGTTTTTAAACTAAAATTAAAATGGAAATTCTTTTTTTTTGTCAATATATTATTTGCTAAGTTATGTATATATTGATTAAATCGCAGATCAATGCTTTTGATGAGGTTGGGGCTAGTATAAATGAGCATATTAGTGAGATCCAAGATCCGACAGTGTTAAGAATCTTCAATAAGATCAGATAGAGAATAGAAAATATACTCCATAAAAATCATGTCGACGAGTTTGAATGACGTGAGGACAGGTCACGCCAATTTGGTAAAGTGTACACGTCAAGACGTAGGACATGTCAAAGGGTGGCGTGTGACGACAGAGCCGGCATTGCAGCGCATGCTGATGGAGCCGGCACTTCTCAGCCTCATACACAATCGGATACTCAGATCATCGAGACTCATCAGCATAGATAGAGGGGGCGGGGATGGGGGGGTAAGAGAGGGAGAGGAAAGAGGGGAGGACTTTTAGGATGTATGTGAAATTTATAATATAATTATGAATTTCAAGAATGAATATGGTTAGATTGTTCAAATTTGTCGCTTTTGTGGATCGATTTTTATTTATATATGTGATTTCCGTGTGTATTGTTTTGATTCATGGCTGAATTTTATGAATATTATTGTAATTCAGTATATATGCTGCAAATTTGATGTTTATGGTTGGAGTTTCATCTATATTGTTGTGAATGAGGCAGAAATTTCATTATATACAACATGTTATGGATTATGAAATTTACAGGCACATTAGGTGAAACATGCACACATTCTGTGCATGTTTTAGGGAACCTGCAACTCCATGAGATTTCAAATCCCGTGAAGTTGCAGGCCTAATTGCCAGAGAGCCATCACTCTCTGGAGTTGGCGCTTGCAACTTCACGGGATATGAAGTCTCGTGAAGTTTCAACTTCACGAGATTTCAAATTCCGTGAAAATGTGAATTCCCACTTATCCCTACTAACCCATGCTTTAATTAGGCCTTAAACTTCACGAGATTTTAAATCTCGTGAAGTTTTTGATATTTTTTTCGCAATAGGTGGCTGAAACTAGGTTGAAAATTACGAATATTTTCAAAAGATATCGTTTTTTGAAATAAATTTAAATGAGTCTATTTTAAAAATTTATTCTTTTATTCTAATAAACAGATGTTGTCTGCATAATGCGAAAACTTATTGGAGAGTTTCAATAATTTTTAAAAATTACTAAGGGTTTAGTGGGATTTTGAAAGTTATCAGGTTTTTAATGGAATACGCTGAAAATTCTCAAGGTTCGGTTTGATTTTGAAAGTTATTAGGGGTTTGGTGAAAACGCTAAAAAGTCTTGGGGTTTAGTGTAATTTACCATATTTATAATTCTCTCAAGTCTTGGTACTATCATGAATTGACGTCTTGTTGCACTATCACTTTAGTTTTCTTAATTAACTTTGAGAAAGACCATCGATTAAATTTTTAAGCAGAAATGAGTCATTATCTTATTCTTATCAATATGTGATTAATATAATTGCCCTGCTTTGCAAGGTTCCTGTAGATGTCAACTTTGCCTGTCTGTCTTAGTTCTAGTCACGAAGAGGTTGCTTATTTCCTAATTTCCTTCATTGCAAGAGAAAGGGAATATACGAACACATATAAATGGATATTATATACATATATATTGGAATAGAAATTATTTCTTTTTCTTATTTTCTCTGTTTTATTTTCTTTTTTTAGAAAAATTATAACATAATAAAGTATTATTATTTTATTAGTGTTGGAATATAAAACTATAGCCTTCAACCCTCGTCATAATTTCAGAGTTTTTTATAATGGTTAGAAATTTTAATTAAAATAGTATTAGAGCAACTCATGTTAATTTTATTGGCCACAAATTAAATGTGGACTTTTAAGAATTAGATTGTTCTTGCAGACGTAAAATCACAATGAGTAGTCTAGCTCATGCATGGCTGCAACCAAAAGAAAAGATAATTTTATGAATGTCGGTATCTAAATTATAATTCGTTACTAGAAATGATAAGGTCATCAATGTTGCAAAGTAAAACAAACAAACTACAAAAAGAAATAGTGTTTTATTATATTTAATAAGATAACACAAACTATATTCCCATCGCTAAAATTGGAAAAAGTCACGCATGACCAAATTTGATCATCAAATCAAAACATTATATTACAAAAAAAGAGTCAACCATACATATATTTAATTAAGTATTTTATATTCACATTAACAACAAATGTGCCCACCTTAAACTAACATTCTCCAACATAAACCATCCACGTTACAATCACATGCACAGGAGCAACAAAAAAATATGGGTGTTTTAAGCTATATAAACCCCAAAATTATCTTATTTGCAGACTTATGTCCAAATCTGAATTTGGCAATTTATTCCAATCCTCTATGATTTGAGTTAAAATAAACCTTTTTAATACTATAAACTTTCAAACTCGATAAAATAACGAAAGTATCGAATTCTCACTGTAAAAGGAGAGTTTTTTTTTTAAAGCTTATACACCCTCTTTGAATTGGTCCTGTAACTTTAACCCCCTAATCCATACATTGCTTATTTATTCATACTAGTATAATGCACGTGATTTGTACGTGAGCATTTTTTAATAGTATATTATCAAATAAATTGTATACAAATATTTGATAAAGTTATTTTATTGCACTATTATTAAAAAATTATGTTATATATGTTATTAGTACTTATACTATTATTAACATACATTTAATATTTATTTAAATTTGCTTATTATTATGTTATTAAACAATGTATTTAAGAGTATAATTTTGAAATAATAATGTAATCATTAGTTTAATTAACACTGTTGAAATAATTAAATCATTCATATTATTAAATATTTATGTTATCTAGATATTTTATTACAACATTAATTAAACAATGGAAATAATTCTTTACATTATATGACTTTATGTTGTAAAGAATATTACCTTGTTCGATAATTAGCATCATCTTGGTAATAAAAAACTAGACGTTATAAATTAAAAATTCCTTTATTTAGGAAAAATGTTTTATATAAAAATATTAGATCTTAGAAATTTATGAGACATTTACTTTCCAACAAAAAGTACATGTCTCATAATATTCAAGGATCCAATATTTTTATATAAAGCAATTTTTCTAAATACAAGTATTTTTAATTTATAACGTCAATTTTTTATTACTAAGGTGATATTAAAAATTAATATATATAATGAATTTCATTATCATTATAAATTATTAATATATTCTAGTGAATGACCAAATATTTTAGAAAAAATAAAGAGAACAATATATGTCTCGTAAATTTCAAGGATCTAATATTTTTATATGAAGGAATTTTCCAAAATAAAAGTATTGTTAATTTATAACTTCCAAATTCTTATTAATAAGATGATATTAAGTATCAGACAATGTAATATTCGTTATAACATAAAGAATCAATCCCTATTTACACTATTATTAATAATTATAATTATGTATAGTTATTTTTTAAAGAAATTATTTACACTATTATTAATAATTATAATTATGTATAGTTATTTTTAAAGAAATAATTTTACTGCTTTATATAATTAATAATTTTTTATAGTAAATTATATAAATTTATGAATATTATTATCATTATAATTATTAATATATTCTAGTGAATGACCAAATATTTTGAGAAAATGAAGAGGTGCATAGTTAATGAGAGGTTATAGGTCATTAGTTTTATAAATAATAGTATAGTTGTGAGTTATAAAAAATTGAGAGGGTAAAAAAGAAAATCAAAAGTTTTGACATAGATATTTTTTTTATAAATAGTATAGATATAGATGAATTCCAACGTTGTTAGATGAGGATGATGAGAATTTGACATGGACTAATGTAAGGGTAAATTGGCAAATATGTAGATTTGAAGAAAAAAAAAAGAATATTTGCTAATTAAATGGATTGTGGACGGTAAAATAGACAAAAACTCCTACGAAAGTTTGGTAATTTGTTTCGGTTGGAAATAAAACTACCTACTCCACCCAGTTCGCCATCTACTATAACAGATGTTACTCGGTCCCATACGTCGTCAATGGGGCAAAAGGTGGGTGTATTTAATCCAGTGAGTATAAATGTAAAATTCTCGTTTACAGTTGCGCCTCCTCCTTTGTTGATGCCGCTTTCTGCTCACGGTGTCCTCCTCCGACGCAAAAAATTAAAAAAAAAATTGAAATTAAACAAAAAAGAAAATATGACCAAAATCGAGAAAATTTATATACAAAATATTTGATCCTGAGACCAATTCATAGATCAGATCAGCTGATTAGGCGGCGAGAGATATAAAGGTATGTGCAACTGAACGATATTTGCTTTGGTTGGTAGAGATTGAAGTTTTCAGATTTCTGTTATAAATCTTGAACGAAATTGTATTTTGATTCGAGCCCGTGTGTAATTTTGTGTGAAATTGACGAGATTGGTGTCAAAATTGGATCTTGATGTGCGGTCTCGTGGATTATGAAGAACTTTAGGGATTCTGTACGTATTGAGTTTTTGTTATTTGGGTGAATATTGATGTTTATATTGATCATGAATTACTTATATGGAATTTAATGTGAAATTTGAACAGTTATTTTTTGTGTAGAATCTCTTTGGCGCCTAATTTCCCCCCTTTTCTTTTGCTTCTCTTTAGAATTGGGGTTATTTAGTAACATATTTGTTTGCATAGTGGACTTGATGGTTAATAATGATGATAATAATAAGCTGAACTTTGTTTGAGTGATCAATTGGGATGTGTTCTTCTCAGGAAACAAGGAGTGATCTAGGTATTCAAGTCTGAACTATTTGTAAATTTGGCGAAGATTTCAAGTTTCAGGCTGGCTTTGGTAGTTTACAGCTCCTTTGAGTTCTTGGGTGTGTTCCAAAAGAAATGGATAGACTGTTGATTGCTTGATATGCAAATTCTCACACTCTTGTTGTTTTAAATAATTGAGGCATTAGGATTTGTAGGCTTTTCAATGGTAATTAGAAAGATTTATAATTCAATTCATGGAGGGCGAAATCCCTGGCTCATATGTACAGAGAACTCCACAAGTTCATGTCGTTTCTGGAAATTCTTCTTCTGAAAGGAATCTACATAACGTTTCAATTCGAACTGGTGAGGAGTTCTCTATGGAATTCCTTCAAGACCGAGTAACACCTAAAGAAGCACAAATCAGACCTGGATTCGATCCTGGTTATATGAATAGAGTCGGGTACAATGGTTATCCTAATTTTCAAGCAAGCTGTGAGGATGTTACAAGTGTTAATAATCTACGAAGATTGGATTCTGACTGCAGTTCTGATGTTTCCAATGTTTCGAGCTCTTCTTTTGCCAAAGGACTTAAAAGAAGCAACAGCAAGGAATGCCTTCATAGTATGGGCAGAAATCCCTCAACAAATGGGGATAAATTGACTGAAAATTCAGCAGAAGAGTCTTGTGGATCTTGTTATCAGCATCATACTCATGGGTGTGGAATCTCAGATAGTTCTAATTCCAGCAAGCTTAAGTTCATATGTAGCTTTGGCGGAAAAATCCTGCCAAGACCAGGTGATGGGAAACTGAGATATGTTGGAGGCGAGAAAAGGATTATCTCCATCTCGACTAGGCTTTCATTAAGAGAACTCATGCAGAAAACACTGAGTATTTGTAATCAACCTCACACAATCAAGTATCAACTTCCGGGAGAAGATCTTGATGCTTTAATATCCGTGTCTTCAGATGAGGATCTACAGCATATGATAGAAGAGTATTATGGGCTTCAAAAGGCAGATGGATCTCAAAGGATTCGAATATTCCTTGTCTCTCTAAATGATTCAGAGGGAAGCTCTCTAGATCCGATTATTCTACAAAATAACTCAGAATATCAATTCGTTGTTGCTGTAAATAATGTTCCAGATACAAATACGAGAAATGGATACCAGTTAGATGGTTCTTCAAGTTATCGCAGAGATTGTTCTTTTCCTCAGGGTGATATGATAGAGGGATTTGGTGCTCAAAATCAAACCGATATGCTCGCATATAATACTGGCTCTCAGTTCCCTTTTAATGCAAATCTAGGACAGAAAAAAGAGAGCAAACATTCTCGAAAGCAATCGTTTGAAGATCATATGGTACAAAATTATCATCAGGTGAGGGACTTGCCTTCACTTAATCAAATCGAAAGGGAATTGGGTGGAAATTTCTCTTATGAGAAGCCAATTATTCAGGACAGAGGTTTCCATTCCGAGATGATACGAAGGCAGCAGGAAGATTCATTAAGTTGGGTCTCTGGATCGAATGATTCATTTCATCCTCATCAAGGTATTCCTCATGCTTATTCTGATTCTTTGCTTCAAGAACAGGGAAAGGATGCCTCAATGGAGACAAGCACATCCCATTTAGACTTCACAACATCACGAAATATAGATTTCAGTAACCCACCAACCCTTCCCAATGAAATACAAGGTATTGAAACTAAAGTATCTCAGGTCAGTCCACAAGTCTCAGAATTTTCTCATCGTCCAGAATCTCATAGAAGAAGTGGTGATGTGAACTCTTCGATGGGTGTGAAGGAATCCATTCTGGCTCAGGATAAGAACCTTTATGCCAATAAGACTAATTTTGTTCCTGATACTGCCGATAAATATATATATATGAACCATCAGCCTGCTGATACTCGTGGTGGTCATTTATCTTCACTGGAGCTTGAAGCACTAGAAAGCTCTGTCTCTGCATCTCCATTCACTGCTCCCAATTCTAGCTCAACGACTTCGAAAGAGTACCCTTTTGGATGCCAATTGGATCAAAGCACGTCACAAATTCATAATGAAGGGAATATAGATTTGATGGCTTTCCCCCCAAGTAAGGGAGTTGATCAGAACAGGGCTAAGAATTTTTATGTAGTTGAAAATTCAATTGATCTAACATATACCCCATCTAGTGATCCTATTTCTTTCACTCCTGGAATTATGTCTCGGAACTTGAAAAATGGAAAAGAACAAGGAATCTCAAGTTCTATGAACTCGGATCCATTTTGCATAATCTATGACCCTCCTTCATTCGCAATGTTCCAAAATCCAGAAAAGGTTGAAGGTTCGAGGGGAGAAATTTCTCTCCTTGATCAGGATATATATACTTACACTAATTCAAACATTGGGGACCCACGCCATGAGAACTCTGAGTATGTAAGCAATACACATGATCGAATTCCAATTGAGGCAGAGATGATAGTAGAAGATGTAACGGATAATGTTCCTCCTGAAATCCCTGCTTCTGAGCTTATTATTCCTCATGTAATTGATGACCCAGATGAGGATGATGACCAAAAGCTCGACTCGGTTTGCGAGGTAATTTATACATTTTTATGGAATGTTTCTAACTTCTAAGTTTTCAAACCAGTTATCTTAGTGTATTGGTGTGATGTAGGATGGTGATGAAGGAGATACAGATGATTCTATAACAGATCCTGTAACTGCAGAAATAGAAGCTGGACTCTACGGCTTGCAGGTTAGAAGTTATTATGTAATGCTTAAGTTTGATTTCCTGGCTAAGATTTAAAGTTTGTGATGTAACAGAAAGCTGGTAACATTAGGTCTAGTTGAAATTATGCCAATTGTGCCTACTATACATGTTGATCATTATTTTGTACCTTTTCTACAATTTCTGCAGCTATATAGTTGAGTCTTGATTGTTGAGAAGATACATGGAAAAGGCCTAATTGTTACAGATGTATTAAAATATTTTCCCTTAAATGAAATATGAGAACATACTAAAGTAAAATTGTGCTTATTAAAAAACCCTGTCACTACACCAAAACTCCGAGGTTGTGGTTAGGGTTGAGGGCTATAGTTTTATATTCTGACATGTCCATCCACACAGGCTAAGTACCCTTTCTATGGGGCGGAATCTTGATTCCGCAATTGTGCTTGTTAAAGAACCCTGCCACTACACTGAAACTCCAAAGTTGTGGTGAGGGTCGAGGGTTATAGTTTTATATTCTAACATGATGTAGGCTAAGCACCTTTTTTATGGGCCAAAATCTAGATTCTGCAACAATATCAATTATTTTTAAACCCGCCTTAAACTTGTGGCTTGTGGGAATTGAACCTCAGATGTTTTGATCCCATGTTAAATAACCTTGCCACTACACCAAGACCCCAAAGTTGTGTTGAGAGTTATAGTTAAACATTTTAACAGTGCTAATCAATTTAAAAGAGGGATGGCCTGATCAAGCTCACCTCTGTCTACAAATAGTTACTGAACTGATTGGCTAGTTGATCAAGCAAAACTGGCCGACAGGTATCTTCTATCACCATCACTAGGCTAGAGTCTCGTGTAATCTAGTCATTCACATTTGACATAGCTGAGGAGATTAAACCTTATAGAATGTAAACGGAATTTTGTAGGGTGAATACACGAATTTCCTTATGCTGAAAATCCGATTTAACTCTGATATCTCCTTCATATTTTAAAATATAATAAGATTCCAGTGTGGTGAGACAGGGTGTTAATTCTCTGGTCTTTCCAAAGAAGTACAAAAATCCCAAGCTAACGGCTTCCAAATAGAGGGAGCAATATAGAATTTTTCTCTTGGACTTGAGTCGGTCTCTTGATAAAATGGAAACATGTAAAAAGAATGTTTTAGGATTTATGTGATATATTACATATTTTGCAGTAGCTATTTTCTATCTTGATTGTACTATGAAGATTGTAATTTAATAGAAAGGTAGCACCAGCTGACCCCTGGCTGAATAGTCACATGTGCATTCTCATATTTTCCCCCTAACGGCTCTTGAAACCATGTTGACTAAATATATCCTAATATCATAGGTTTTTCGATTCGTTGATACTTGAATTCTAGTAATAAGTTTCCAATGATGTATATCCTCTTCTTCCTTGTCTGCATATAAGACATTTGTCATTTTCATCTCTACTATTTTTGCTGAAACTGAATGTTAAAATTATTATGAACAGATCATTAAGAATGCAGACCTTGAAGAGTTACGGGAATTAGGTGCTGGCACGTTTGGAACTGTTTATTATGGAAAGTGGCGGGGAACGGACGTTGCAATTAAGCGTATCAAGAAAAGTTGCTTTGCAGGAAGGACGTCTGAGCAAGAGAGATTGGTGCGTCAACAGCTCAGTTATCAATGATTTCACCATATTTTGATTACTTATCTCTATTTACTTCAAAGTTATGCTTCAATAATCTATGCTGCTAATTTCACATTGCCTCTTGAAAGTTTAAAAAGTTACCAAAGCAAGAATTACTTCTTCGCGTGGAACATACAGAATATTGTTCTCTTCTTCATCGTTTTTTAGCATTCATAACTCTCTATGGAGGCACTTTGATAGTCTTTCTCAACTTCTAATCAAGTTTAGTAAAGATTGGGCTCTTTTGTTCTTATGCAAAGTCCAAGGCAACTTTTGACAATAAAGACCCAGAAGAAAGCAGAGAACTCAGAAATTAGAATGTTAAGCAAAGTGGATAATTTTAGTTTTTATGCCTATTTAAATAGCTGTTGCTTACTAAATATTATATCTAGCTGCACCTCTGTATTCTACTTATATTCAGTCTAGAACTTCAGAGTTTCTTTGGCAGGATCATAGACTCTTGGAGTAGATAGCTACAAGCATGCATGGGAACCACACAAATAATAATCCAATGAGAAGAATATTGAGTGATTTGGTGGATTTGAAAACTTAGCTAGCAATCTGAATTATTTGATCAGTTAGAACCTATTCAGCAACCTAAACGAGCAAATATCTCAAACAATAAAGGTTTAGAAATACCTGCAATATACCGACAAACTTTCATGAATTTTTTTGGTTCCTTTTTTAAGAGAGAGAATTGAGCCTAAAATCCACATTCCTGTAGGTTATATAGCGACAGGAAAAAAAAATTCCCTTTTTAACACAAAACTTACTTCACATATTGAAGCAATCAGCCTTCAATACTCTTGTACTAGATTAAGTCTCACATGTGATTGTAGCTTTAATTTCAATTATCATTACCAAGATTTGTATGCTTTAATAGTATAAATATAAATATGAACTTTAGATGTAAAATTAGATGGTAATTTAACTTTTTATGCAGACGAAAGATTTTTGGAGGGAGGCACAGATCCTCTCAAAACTTCACCATCCAAATGTGGTTGCCTTCTATGGTGTTGTTCCTGATGGCACAGGAGGAACACTGGCAACTGTAACAGAATTCATGGTGAATGGATCACTGAGGCATGTCCTACTCAAAAAGGAACGGTGAGCCACCCATAGTTACTCTTGGAGTAGTATTATTGTTATAGGAATACTTTGCATATAACTACCTAATCCTCCCCCCCCCACCCCTCCACAAAAAAAAAGAAAGAAAAAACCCCACTATAACTGGAGTTGCATTAACCCCCCCCCCCCCCTTAAACTCATTTACGAGCACATAGCACTTTGAAATGGCATTTTTAGAAAGATAAATTGCTAGTAACCCCTCTTTCTCATGAATTGATAGGAGCTAAGTGCTAATAAATGAGTTGAGGGAGTTTTGTGCTCCTCGAGTTACAGATTAGGGTGTTGTGTGTGACAGCGCTTTTTTTGGGGTTGGGGGGGGGGGGGAGTATTATGTGCATTTTTCTGTCGTTATAATTTCAGCAGGAGTATGCTTAAAGAGTATTTTATTGCAGGATTCTTGATCGTCGTAAAAGGCTTATAATTGCCATGGATGCAGCCTTTGGAATGGAGTACTTGCATTCAAAGAATATTGTTCATTTCGATCTGAAATGCGACAACTTATTAGTAAATTTGAGAGACTCACATAGACCAATATGCAAGGTGTGTTTGCATGAAACTTTATATGTTATTCTTGTTTTCATTGGCAATGTAAGACTTTTGAAAGGATTTGAATGCAATTTCTTGTTCCATATGCTTCTATTCTGAAACCCAATGCTAACTTTAGATACACAAAAATGGAATGTATCTTATAGGGTGAAACCAGTACTGAGCTCTGGAATATATGAAACACATTGCATCTTCAAATATGCTAAGGATGACAATTTTTGGATCCTTTTCTCATTTTAGATCAAGCATTGATGGAATGTGATTTAGATGATTCTACTTTGCAGCATAGATACTCTTAAAAGAAATAACTGATGTTAGATCTCTGATATTGGAATGTGATTAGAAGAATATAGCCTCCATTATGGATTCTTCAAACAAAGATTGATCTCATTCTCCACCTATGGTAGGTGATTTTTGTTAAAAGTTCTACAATTTTAAGCTCCAAAAGATTGGGACGAAGCTCAGACATCTGATTTATGTTACCAATTGCTGACATCTTGCTTAATTATGGTCGCCCATTGAGCTTTGTAATTTAATTTTTATTACTTATTTTCTGATTTTTAGCAACTTCTGTGGAATTCGGTTTTCAGGTTGGAGACTTTGGGTTGTCAAGAATTAAACGCAATACCTTGGTTTCTGGTGGTGTACGAGGAACTCTTCCTTGGATGGCACCAGAACTACTGAATGGTAGTAGTAATCGGGTTTCTGAGAAGGTAGTATTATCCATCTATTTTGTTATAGCGTTAATTGCGCATAGACCCTTTTAGTGTCGTTCTTTTGAACTTACCACCCTTGTAGTTATATTTTGGATTTTTACATCAAAACCACATTTACTTTTACCCTAATTGATATTTACCCCTTTAAATTTTTTTCATGTAGACCATCTTTACTTGCTAACATATTTGCAATGTCACACATAATCTAGTTTTCAGCCAAAAAATATGCGAAATGACCATTTTATCATCACCATTTTCTTGTTTTTCATCTTCTTCCTCACAAACCCTAACCCTAGCCTTCTCATCCTCCACTTCTCCCCCTCTTGCCTCTCCTTCCTCCTCCAACTCCCCTTCCCCTCTCTCTCGTCCTCCCTCTTCCTCCTTGACCTCCCACTCTCACATTCCTTTCCAAGTGGGAACTAGGATTATGGTTAGGGTTTAGGGGAGGTGACAGCCATGGGTTAGGGTTAAGGTTTGTAGAAGAGGGGGATGGAGGAGGCTAGGTTAGGGTTAGGGTTAGGGGTTGGAAGGAAGAAGATGGAGTGAAATGATAATATCTGATTTTTCATGAGTGAACAGTAAAAAAAAGTGTGACATTGCAAACATGTTAGTAAGTAAATGTAGTTTACATCAAAAAAAACTTTAAAGGTGATAAGTATCAATTTGGATAAAAATAAATATGGATTTGATGTAAAAACCATTTTATTTTTGCTGGTAGATCCCATGGGTGAAATTTTTTGACTTTTTTATCCTCAGACTCACTAATTTCACCCAGGTGCAATATCTGCTAAATTTTACCAAGGATAAAAGAGTTAAAAAAAAAGTTTTAAAGTACGCGCTACTACAAGAGGGTCTACGGTGCAATTAACCCCTTATTATATATAAGCTATTTAGAAGGAGTTAATACATTAACAAGATTCTTGTAGGTTGATGTCTTCTCTTTTGGAATTGCAATGTGGGAAATCCTAACTGGTGAAGAACCTTATGCAAATATGCACTGTGGTGCAATTATAGGTAAATCAATTTGTAGACTCAATAGCAGCATATAAAGGAATGATTATCTATTTCCTAATTTAGAAAAAAATTATTATTATATTACTGGGTAAATGCATTTTATGTTGAGTTCAACATGCATACACAGTTTAATGCAAAAACTCTTTCAAATTAAATGCAAGGTATATCAAACTTTATTATATTATTGGGTAAATGCATCTTATGTTAAGTTCAACATGCATGCAGTTTATGCAAAAACTCTTTCAAGGTATTATTCTTTCTTATTGCATATGCTGCTAAATTACATTTTTTTAATATATCACTAGTTTGTGTGCTTATACGATATCCATGATGATTTTTTTTATTTTGCTATCATCTCTTCATTTATATGGCATTCCAGTTAGAGGACTATGGTGATTTATTGTTGTGTTTTATCCGAATGGGCTTTCTTTTTCTTTATGAATTAATTGTCTGAATAATACTTATCTTGTGAAGGAGGAATCTTGAACAACACTCTTCGTCCTAAGATCCCTGATAGTTGTGACCCAGATTATAAGAAGCTAATGGAGCAGTGTTGGTCACCTGAGCCTTCAGCTCGCCCTTCCTTCACTGAAATTACTAGCAGACTTCGTGCTATTTCGGCAACACTCCAGTCAAAGGGAACTACAAACAGATAAAAGCAACATCGAGTGTGTTTGAGAGTAGTAGCTTTAAAGAGTTTTGCATTCTTCTCCTCTTGTCCTCTGGTATAAATATATATTTGTTCTCTATTCTTTTGTTCCCAGATGTTGAGGATTTTCTCCGGCATGTACATTAATGTGTCCTACCAATTCAGACTGGCACGGTTGATATGTAAACATTTCCGCTTTTGTGCAGAGTACTTTCATATCATCATTGAGAAGAAGATAGTAAATCTATAGCATATGCAATCGAAAGTGATCGATGTATATATTATTATAAGAGCTGTATTCTAGATGAACGTGTTCAAATTTGGGATTTTTAAGAAGATCATAAAATTTGATTTGGACAGATTTTACTTGATCAAGAAGTTTGGATTGAACAAGGACGTTCAGGATTCAGGTTCAGACTTCAGAGTAGAAATTTTGTACTGAAATTTGCATCAGACGTAAAAACATAGAAAAAGACATACCAACTATTTTTGGATTCTGATAATAGTGACAAAAGCATAGAAAAGACACGTACCAGATGAAATATGTGAATGTTTCAATATTGTTAGCAGTGAAAAATTAGCAGATAGCAGCATAGTTAAATAACTAGCCTCTAACAAGGCGCGCGCACACAAAACTCTTTAAAATGTAATAACACTGGGAAATAAAAAGAAACTGTTGAAGAGCCAGATAACATAAATTGGTAGGAAACATTCAGCACAGTGCACAATAAATATAAGATTAGACCGTTAAGAAATCCGAAACCATTCACACTAACACTTTATTACTTACTATTCAGTACACAAAATTACTTCGATGTGAGCTTCCTCTTGTAGAAAAAGGATCTCTCTTATTTCATAAGGATTCTCTGAGGAGATCAACTCAGTAAGCTACATCGACTCATAAAAGCCTGCTTGAGTACGAAAACCTTGTCATGCTCAAAGGCTGATTCACATAAAAGTTCTAATAAGTCTAGCAACTATCAGTTTCTATTATACTGTCTGCAGTTTGTTTGCCTTCATCAGCTTGATGAATTCTCCAAAAGCTGCAAGCAAAGTTTTTTAAAAAAATATTAAACATTGGCCAGATACTATCCATAGTACGAAGCAAGTGTGAATTCATGCCAAATTTTTACATTCATAGAAATCAAATATTTATACGCTTCAATATTTTTTTAGTCAAAATATATCAGCGAGATAAAGCTATCGGAAAACAACTTCATGTTAATTTTTAAGAGGTGAAATTACCACACATTATTAGTGATAATATTTAGAGGCCCAGCATAATTTTCAATAGAATCCTGACGACAAAATGCTACTTCAGCATTCTTTCCTACGTTGAAGCAAATTATCATGATAGTAAGCGCACATTAATGATGCAAAATAAGGCAAACATACAACAGGATAGTATGATGAAACATAATATATCCTTTGTTGAAATCCAATCTTGCAGTCAGGTACATAGTATGGGTATCTATTTATTAGAAGAACCTTTGGCACCTTCCAAGTTACACTGATGGTGGCACGAAATTTAAAACTTATCTACGGCGTAAGAATCAGAAAATCATGAATTAGAGCAATATTGTTCTTATGAGATTCGAATGGTACCACAAATTGTCATTCTATCTCTTCTCTTCCAACAGTTGAACAATCACTAAATGCATCTTATTTTGACAAAATCAAGTACTATGACCTGATAAGCCATCTTCATGCATAGAACAGAAAATTTTACTTGCACTAAGTCACCAAAATCGAATTTCAGATTTCTAAAGAACAATTATTTGTCTATCTCGCTAGTATGGTTGGAACTGTGATAATGTAAATCAGCCATATAGTTTTCACCAGACTGCCATCAACTAAAGTATGCATCTTTATATTAATTTTTGATAGAAAAATAGTTGCTATGCTCGGATTAACTATTTGAAAATTTACTCCAAACCAGTTAAATGGCAGATATACCCCCACAAAACTTCTGTCAACTTTCTATGTTAACATATCAGTTCTCTTCATGTAGCCTCAACGGTGTCTAATCTTAACTTAAGATGAATATCTTATAAGCTGTGTATGTATATAAGCTGCTGACGACTTATAAACAAAGTTCATATCAGGAGAAAAAGTGAAATAATGAGTGTGAAGATACCAGGATCAGAGTCATGGGGTCCAGGAGAGGATTCTGGGTGATACTGCAAAGAAATGAGATTTAACTTGGGGCAGGCAAGACCAGCACAGCTATTGTCATTTAAGTTTACATGAGTTACTTCAACATCAGGTGGAAGAGTTGCAGGATCCACAGCATAGTTATGGTTCTGTAGGATGAAAGATCAAAAACTGCGGTTAGAAGAAAAATTTCACAACAAAAAGTGGGTACTACAAGGAAGTCTGACACTACCAGGTGAAACATAAAAATTATAGACGGTGGAAACTTCAGAACAAAGAAGTCACCCCCTAGTAAATGTGGTAAGTTGAAACTGTAAATAATGTAAAAATTTAAGAAGCAACAATATTGTGTTTCGTCAAAGATAGTATATGAGCATACACGTGAAAATGATAAAATAAAAACATCAGAAGTGGAGCTTATAAAACCATATATGCTGACTGTCTTCAACAAAGACGGGCGGGGGTTGATGAGTTGGGTGAAGGAGTTCTGAGCATCTTAAAGTAAAATATACATACACACATGCGTATACATATAAACAGGCATAAGAAGGGCCAATATGAAAAAGATGATAGTTTCAGCATTTGAGCAATAAATAAAAGGGTTGCCCACTTAAGATTCTCTCATAGGTACCCGTACAGTATCAAATGCGATCAGATATTGCATCATTCATGAGCTCATACTGATTGTCGATAATTGAGATGTACTTGCATCATGGCATAATATTAGGTACTTTTACTTGTCATTGTGAAATCCCTCCTCATAGAATAAAATATCCTGCTACATTCCGAGTTACAATTCTTTCACTCCTACCTTAATTTCCCTTCTTATGATTGTAGTTTTACTTGATTTTTCATTGAATATTAACTTGACCAAAAAAACTGACTAATAAACACCTAATCGAGAATAGTGTAAATCACCAAGAACAATATTTCAATAGACCTAAAACCCAAAAACACCTGCACGGCAAATAGGCCAGACTAAAAGCTGAAAGCAAGTTTAAATTTTAAACATAAAAATAATTTTCAACTCAGCTCTAATTCTTTAAGGAAAAGGAGACACAGTAGACTAGAATAGCATCAGAACCTGAGCACTAATCTCGACACGCCCATTCCGGAGATTATGAACAGGATGGTTTCCTCCATGATGCCCAAACTTCATTTTAAATGTCTTGCCCCCCAATGCTTGCCCAAGCAACTGATGACCCATGCAAATTCCAAAAACTGGGACTTTACCAATTATATCCTTTACTGTTTGTACAGCATAAGGGACTGCTGCAGGGTCTCCAGGGCCATTGCTAAATAGAATTCCATCAGGTTTCATCTTGAGTGTTTCTGCAGCAGGCCATGTTGATGGCACAACCGTGATTTTGCATCCGTAAGATGCCAGGCGCCTTAAGATATTATGTTTGATACCGAAATCATAGGCAACAACCTATAAGAGAGAAACACGAACGATAATTAATAAATAAACAACATAAATATCAAGAAGTTTCTCAAATGACAGACTACTGACATGAAAAGTTTCCCCGTGGTTCTGACCATTGCTGAACTCCCATTCTGAGCCTGTGTTCCCAGTCCATTTGTATGGAGCAGTGCATGAGACGCCACTAATCAAATCCACACCTGAAATATAAATTTTTTCCCCTCTAAGATTATTGATGTATAGTCCACATGAAGGTCTAAGGTAGCTGAAGCACACATAGCTAAGTGCAAGTCAAAGCACATGAGAAAATTTAAGGAAGCCAATTATGTAGAAAACATGAAACTCTTACTGAAGTGTGAATGAGACAAATGAATATAAACACAATAAATATTAGGGTTTTTATAATATAAGACCCCCAAATCTTCTCTATTTCTACATTAGGCCCCAAATCCTAGTATTTTTAAATAAGACCCCCAAATCCTTTAAGTTGTTAAAAAAAGACCCCCAAATCCTTTAAGTTGTTAAAAAAAGACCCTTCGGTTAGATTTAACATCAATTTGCTACATTTCTCTATTAATGTTAGAGATGTTTATCTATGGACCATTATGCTCATGCTTATACAAGATTTTTAGCACATCTAAATTGGTATTGTTCTTCTTCCGGCACTCATTTTTCTCTCTCAAACTCTTCACATCCATTGTCCCTCTCCCATCTTTCTCCTTCAATAACTTTCTTTTCTCTCTCAAACTCCTCATATCCATTGTCTCTCACTTTTCTCCTACAATCTAATTTCTTCCTCCTCAAATTTTATACCCCCCCCCCCAATCTATGAGAATTGGATTCTTAAAGATTTGAGATGAAAATAGAGAGAAATCAGCGAAAACAGAGAAGAAAGGCATAAGAATTGAGTAACAATGGTAAAGGGTTGGGTTTGGCTCCAAAGGATTATTATTGTAATTCTCTTTATATGGTTAAGCCTTAACCATGCTTAGGTAAATAATTTGTATGGAAATTGTTCATGAGTTTTTTTTGGGGGGGGTGGGGGGTGGGTGGGAGTGGGGGTGGGGGGGGGGTCTTACTAGAAATATCAAGATTTGAGGTTCTAATATAGATATAGAAGATCGGGTCTTATAACCCTAAATATTAAGAATAAAGAATGCATCATAATATGTCAACAATATGACACCTACCAACAATTTTCCATTTACGCGCCATTTCTAATAGTTCTTCATCTGTTTGAGATTTTTCAGTGCTCAAGACACCAATAAGGCTCCCATCTTGCCTTAATCTCCGTGTTATAGCACGCGTATCCACGTCATCTACTCAAAATAAATACAAAAACAAGTTGCTTATCGATATGACCAAAAAGGGTGAAGCAGTAACAATCTGTCACTTACATATGCCCATGATGTTCCTTTTAGCCAAGTAATCACCAAGAGCTTCTGTGCACCGCCAGTTTGAAGTGCTGAAGGAGATGTTATTCAAGGAAATGGCAGTGAATAAAGAGAAGAAAAGAAAAATTTAAGCATCTAATAACTATTTTACTCATTATCTAAATCCTACCAGATACTTAGGCTTCTGATCACCAGGCCAGCTAGGAAGCATTGATTGGACTCTTCATCATCTACAAGGATGTGATTCAAGCAAATTAGTTGTTAATATAAGCAATACAGAAAATTTTAGCAAACCTTTTTCAACAAAATATGACTTATATACCAATATTTACACCCGTGTTCCCGATGTGAGGGTTTGTCATTAAGACAAATTGACCGGCATAGCTGGGGTCCGTTAAAATTTCTTGATACCTACATTAAAATATTCATATACAACACTGAAGAAAATTTCTCACAATATGAAGAAAACAAAAATCAGATAGTTCAGTACCCAGTCAAAGATGTGTTGAACACCACTTCACCGACTTGTGTTCCGGAAGCACCAAATGATTTGGCCCTCCATATGGAACCATCTTCAAGAACAAGTCTAGCATCTGATGTTTTCCATGGCCTATCTGCTAAATCTCAAAGTAGGAAAAACCAAATCAGGATATCATTAAGGTCATGAACAATATAATGCATCTTTAAATTCTCTAGAAAGAAAAATGCACGACTTGATGATTTTCGCAAAGTTAGGCACACTAGTCAAGCAGAGGATACGACCTGTATTCCCGGGGAAGAACATAAACAAAAATAATTCTTATTTCAACTCTTAAAGTGTGAGTCTTGAATATGTCATCCTTCAATTACAGAATCTCGACTACCAAACAAAACAGATAACATTTGAATAGGATAACGATCAGCATTGCTCCTTCTTCGATGGAATACAATATTCTTGTTAACAGCTATAGTCACATGCTCTTTTAAACCCAGATAGTACTTAATATAACCAATAAACTTGATAAGTTTATATAAGTTCTGGTAACAGATATATGAAACATTTTAAGAAAATTTACAAATAAACTACTACTCCAGCTTCGAATCATTCACAGCATACCATTTGAATCATTATCTGCAACTGCCGTGCTCCAGTAGAGCAACTAGCTAATCGAATGCTACAATCCAAGTTATTGAGATCGAGCAACATGGGCATCCAAAAGATTGAAACTTTAGTAAGAAAAAAGTACTGCTTCTTAGAGAAAAGATTAAACTATGATTACCTGGGTTTTAAATGCAGAAGTTCTAGGGAAAACGATGGACCTAGAGTTGAGGGCAAAGCTCGGTAAGGTTGAAGGGGAAGCGCATTCCTTTGATGAGGGTATTAGGATTTTTGAAGGGTTTAACTGCAAAGTCGCAGCCATTGAGAGAGGAGAGGAAGAAGAAGCACACGCTGTTACTCACAGTCCAATCCAGAGAGCAGAGAGGGGGAGAGAGGGCGAGAGCGAGCGAGAGGAGGAGATTTTTAGGGCTTCGGTTTTGTTAAGACTTCTGGTTCAATTTAAACCACAGATGAGCGCAGCCCAAAGCGGAGTTGAAGAACATCCCAGTTACGGCCCAACTGTTCATGTATAGTCTTTGTGTGTGTGTGTGTATACACAGCCCAGTTGAATAACACCCCAATTACGGCCCAACTGTCCATCTATACTCATTATAGATAATACGAATAAAAAATTATATTCCTAAGGTAGTTTTGCCAATAAGTATTTTTAATTAATTTCCTTACCGAAATTCATTTCTCAATTTTAGTTTGATAGTTTTTTCTCACTGGTGTCTCTAACTTTAATGTCATAATTATTTATTTTCTTTGATGTTTATTTGAATGAGCTACACCCAATTTAAATTTTTATGTTATAATTGAATAGATACGAAACAAATATAATCTAAAGTCAATTTAAATTTCATGTTATTTGAATTATCATGAAACTAAGCTTGACTTGAGAAAGTATAGTGTTGCAAGAGTGAAAAATAGTTGAAAATAGCATTATTAAATAAAGATGAACAATTAAAACCAACAAGACAATATGATTTATTAAAAGCGGGCTATATGACACAAAAGAGAGTATAGAGTTTATCCCTAATCATTGATAGACTCCATAAAAATTTATAAGCTAAAAATTAATGTTAACTCGAGTACATTTTTATATGATAAAAGTATCCACATAAGCATATACAAGTACTAAAAAAGTTTTTGAAAATCCTTCTAAAGATTTCTGATTTTACTCAAAAAATAAATTATTCTATAAAATATTCAGAAAACATTGTCTTTTATTCCTTCTGTTTTTTTTTTTTTTTATTGAGCCGAAAACAATCATTCTTCACCTTTACATTTTTCCTATGTAATTACAGAGTAGTGTCTTTATTGTTGACATCTATTGTGATATCAGGCTAAAGCTAAAATGTCTTATGCTATTATCTTTCCTGGGTCTCGCTTATCTTTTATCTTCTCGTCTAACTTCACAAAAAAGTTAAATTTATTTTCAATGATCAACACAAACTTCTAGAAATATATACTTTGATTTTTTTTTTCAACAAATGTTAATTTCATATATGTGATACTTTTTTATGTTTTTAATTTATTACTTAAATAAGGCTAGGAGTTACCTCTTTTTCTATGTAATGTAATTTTCTGTTGTGCATCTAATAAGAGTTTCTATTGCATTAATAATATTATCTTGGAGAGATCATAGATCTCATAGTACCTCTCGAGCTCCTGGATGCAGATCTTTGAGCGAATTGGCCAAAGAAGAGCGATTTTCTCCTCATTGCGACCAGCGGTGGAAGTCTGAGCAACCATGGAAGATGGTTAAGGAGATTTGGGGAAGTTAAGAGAGACAAGCGCCGAAAAACTAGAGCAAGAGTTTATGAAGAAAAGCCCTCTTCGCTTCCAATGAGATATTTATAACACCCGAGAGGGACACGTAGAATAATATGGACGGTCGGCTCGTTTCAAAATGAATGGACAAGATACACCTCAAAATCCCAAACGGTTCACACAAAACTCGAAGCACCACCCTCTTTCCTCCATGCCTCTTTGCTCAAAAATCAAAGCGATAACAACTCTCTGGCTTCTGATGATGTCATCACGTCATTTCAAACAGTGATGTTTCATCTGCCTAATAAAAGCTTCTGGAAACTCACTAAGCGTATATTCGATGAACAGTCGGCCAAACCTAGTTTGACCCTTCAAAACTCGCCCCATGGAGTTCAAACACCAATTAGCAAGGGTCGTTGACTCGACTAACTCCAAACCAAGACAAAAAAAATAACAGAAATAACTGCTCGAGTTTGAGACATATCTTCTTAATGAAGAACGAGCCCCCTCGAGTCAGCAATTAAGTTCAAGTCTATGATAGAGTTAATTCATCCAGAAGATATAAATTGAGATTGCACAGCACAAGAAAAGTAATTCTGACTCAAAAATCTCTCTTTATTCATTTATAAAGAGTATCTACAAGGTGCATATGCACATATACACAACTCAAAAGCGAAAGACAGGAAATTCCTAGGAGACTAATAGATGTTCATTCCCACTCCTGGAGTCAAAGGCAAGGAGCCATTGGGAGCAGTCGGCAGAGGAGTCGAGCAGTCTCCTCCTTCGTCTGACTCCCCCTCTTCCTCGCCAAGATCAAGTCCCCCTCCAAGTGCTTCCACCTCCAACAACTATGGGTGCTAAACCGTATCCGTATCCGAGAAAATATTCGTAACTGTATCCGTTAGAATACGAATATGGTTACTCAAATCTATAACCGATAGGATATTGTAGACGGTAAAAAATACCTCTGATGACCTATGGGAAATCCGCCTACAAGAAATCACCGGCCTGAGCCGCATGGTCGTCAAATGTACTCGGTTCCAGATTCGCCTGAATGATCGGCTCGCCTGCACGAGTTGAGATCAATTGGAATAGCGGAAATTCGCCTTTCACGCGACTCGCCTGCCCGAGTCCAAAGTTGAATCCGCCTGCAAACCTCCAGGCCGTCAGTACAGCTGGATATCCGCTACCCCACGTACGGAGATAGGCTTTCCCACCTCTCTCGACCTGAAGGGAGAGGGCACAGTACTCCAAGACCGCCAGGCGGCCGCTCACAGTACTCGTAGTGCGAAGGACTAGACGGGTGTCGAGTCGACCTGAGCATTCATAAATGCAACTCACATCGACTATCTGAGTCAAGAGATGAATCTGCCAGCATTCGGCGAGCTGTATAAATCCACTCGAGTGCCAGGGACATGCTTTCCCGCCTCTCTTGGCCTGAAGAGAGAAGACACGGTACTCCAGGCCCGCCGAATAGCCGCCTACAGTACGAGTGAGCAGACAGGTGTCAAAACAGCCTGCACCCTCATAAATGCGGCTCACCTCAGTTGTCCAAGCAAGAGGACGTAAGATCCACGCAAGCATCTGACAGCCGTTGTCACGCATACGAGGAGGGGTTTTCCCACTCTTACGAAACGTGATGCAGAGCACAACTCTTCGAATGACCGTTGGCGGTACGAATGAACAGCAGGACGTCTCCGAACAACGTATGGTCACATCCCATAATTCAAGGAGCGGTCAAGCTGTCCTTCTTCCATTTAAAAAGCCCCTTCCAGCAAGTTTTAGAGGAGGTCGAAAAACTTGGAGAAAAATAGTTGAGACCAAGCTGTTAGCAGATCCTTGCATTACAGCACCAGCACCACTGCCTAGTTCTGAGCTCCGATCGCCGGCGAACTAAGCAGACCCGAACTCCATCGATTCGAGCTTCTACTGCGAACTGAAGCTCTCCAGCAACTTCGATCGAACGGTCCAAGGGAAGCAGACTCGACACGAGCATCGAGCGAAGCGTCCTATAGCCACCTAAAGTCCCCACACAAAACAAAGAGGGCATTCCCTCTGCTTCTGTTGTAAACATTTGATTATTAGGTTGTAATAAGCTTTCTTATCAATACAAACGAAACTCCCTGTTTTCGGGAAATCAAATTTACACCCCACAGAAGATGGCAACCACAGTGGGAGGATCTGTTTCATCGAACGAAATGGTGGTGGCTCAATTTGATGAAGTTACTGTCGGGACGACTGTAGAGTCCCTGGAGATTGAGTTCGACCAGGCCAAGTACGAAGAGTACTTGTCTTCCTCATCCTCTGGTGGCGATGCGTCCCGCAAATGCCACAGAGTCGTGCGCCTAAGCCGACCTCAGAAGGTCAAAGCTTCCGCGTCTGAAGGTTCCACCCGAGTCCCGTCGGAGGAGCCCACTTCCTCGCAATCGATCAAGGCCAAGCCAGAGATCGAGCGCAAGAGACAAGGGTCTGCCAAATGGATCACCAAGTAGCCAACAGCGACGGCAAACGCTCGTCAGACAGGAGGTCCAAACCTCTGTTTCTCACAATGGCCTGAACCATCATACATGCCCGAGAAACGCTAGACGAGAAGGCAAAATGCCCGACGTCGAAAGGCCCTCCAAATCAGGAGCGCCGACCGAGGACGGCAGAGCCATCCGCTCAGGAGGACTTCGCTTCTCAGGTCACATCCCTGATGCGAATAAACCACACCGAGCGAACGAGCCTACCCGAGTAGGCGAATCCTCGAAGGCTGGCGAGCCTCGCCATAACCATTTGGCGGATAAACGTAAAGGCAGAGAGGTAGGCGACTCTTTGCAAACCCGCTCGTCCAAACGAAGGGTTGAAACCCGCCTACGTACTGGAGTTCGCCCAAACGCGAAGACTCGCCAGTCAAGACGGGATCGCCCAACTCCAGCACCAAAGCATTCCACCCAACGCGCACCGGGGAACACGTCCAAAAATCTCTCGTGCACCCACCCGAGCGACTCTTCTAAAGCTGGGGATTGTCACCAACCGCCCACAGAAGACCTTAGGGAATACTTAACTCGCAAATGCACTATACAGGAGGCGAATCCTCAGTGCCACTGCGAGAGACTCATCCACACGGTCCTCGCCGACTGCCAATGCGTCGGAACGGCGAAACCCTCGGTGTTCAAGAGGCTGTCTCAACAGTCCTCTCAACCAAGGCCCTCCCGTCAAAGGCGTCGTCACCAAAAAAGACGCGCTGCTGACGACCTGGAGCTCTCATCCGCCACAGTTAACATGACGGATAAGGGAAAAGCGGTACTCTCCGACTCGCCAGACTCGGATTCCGTCCTGAGACCTAACACTCGGTTCGTTCAACGCCGGCAGGACGGCATATTCCGGCGAACGCGTAGTCGCCGGGGGGCAAGTATCGGGTTCGATTACTCCACCCTGGTACCTCCCTCCTGCGGCGAAGACGAGGTTCATTCGGCGACGGCCACATCTCAGACCTCGCACTCAAGACAAGACGCGCAGGCGAGAGTACACATGACCGAACTCAACCCCGAGCAGACAATGGCTCAAAAGCTAGAGGAACAGCAGGCAACCATCGACTCTCTAAGAGAGATGATGGAGCAACTGCTGAACAAGAAAAAAAAGAAGAAAAGGACCCAACGTCCCTTACCCCAGCAAACTAGGGACAAGGAGTGGGTACCTCCCCGTCGCCCAGCGACTGAGACGGAGGATGATCCGCATTCCGATTAATCCTCCAAAACGTCGATAGGAACGTCACACCCTGGGGATAGCACCCGTCGCCCACGCCGACCGAGATGGCGATCCCCTGCACAAAACCCTCCAACTTATGGAGGGGCACGAATGCAGGGTGAACCACGGGATCCGGAGCTGAGGACCCCCGGACCAATCAGCTTGGTACAGTTTGATGGCAAGGGATCGCCCTCGCAGCACATCTACTACTTCATGGCGCAGACCGAATTCCTTACGGGGAACGACGCTATTCTCACTCGACTGTTCATAGGTACCCTCAAGGGGGTGGCCTTTGAATGGTTCCACAAATTGGAGCCCGGCTCCATCAAGGCATGGGCCGACGTTGAAAAGCTCTTCCTCGCTCGCTTCTTCGACGACGACACGGAAGTGTCAATGGCCACTCTCCTTGCTGAGAAGCAGCGGAAGTCGGAGTCGGTCAACGACTTCGTGAAGAGATTTCGGAATCGATCAGTCCACTGTCGGGACCAAGTTTCCGAAGCGACGCTGATTGAGATGTGCCGCAACAACCTGTCGATCCATATCCTGTCCAAAATAGGGGCAGTAGAGACCCGAACTTGGAAGGAGCTTGTCCGCCAAGGCGAGCAAGTCGAAAACATGATCAAGAGGCTGGAGGCCGAAGAGCCGCAGTCCAAAAAGGGAGCAGCAGAGCCAGCTGCGCCAAAGAATCCTCCTCGGTCGAGGGGAAAAGAAATCATGGCAGTCGACACCGCCCCGGCGCCGAAGACTGCTCAAAAGCCTAAACCCAGGCAATTTGAACCACGCCCCCAGCGGCAATATGATTTCAAAGAAGACCAGGTGGTGGCGACTTTCGACACTCTACTCAAGAGTGGGCGAATTAAGTTGCCAGAAGCCGCCAAGCCTAAGGAGGCGGACAAAACCGGTGACCCAAATTACTGTGCATATCACAGATTCCTTAGCCATCACACAACCAAGTGCTATGTCCTCAAAGACAAGCTCCAGGCCCTCTACGACGCGGGGGTTTTGAAGAAAGAGAAAGTCCAAAAGCAAGTGACTACAAACATGATCACTTTAAGCTTCGGGACAGATATCTCAGAGGTTCAGGCTCCAGCAGGGGTAATCCCTATCCCCAAGGCGGTCTTGAAAATCACTAACGATGATCCTCATAACCAGCGGGAAAAGGATTTGGTCCCACAAACTCTGCCATCGGGGCAGGTGATGTAGGTCCATCCAGACCTCCTCAATGATGAGCAATGGACTGCACGGCCTTCCAAGGAGGCTAAAGGAAAGCACTGCAACGTTGTCTCCGCCATCCTAGGTAGAGATGACGCGGCGATGACTGTCCTGACCGACTCTGAAGAAGATACCAACGTCTTCGCTACGAGAGCAGGGAAAGAATTCACGAAAGAATATCCCGCAAGGGCGGAGAACCCGGCAGGGCCTCCCGCGAGGCCAATCGCAGCAACCTCTCCCAATCCAGACGGGCCAAGCACAAGCCGCCAACCCTTCCGGTTCAACGTGCTTGCGCAACTAAAAAGCATCCCCGCGCGGATTACCATGTACGACCTCCTCCGGTTGTCCAGGTCCACGCGAGAGGCCCTCCAAGAGGCGTTGGCCGACTCGGAGGCGTTCTCTACCCATTTCTCGAAGGAAACAGAGGTAGAACAAGGATGCGCAACTTGCTACCAAGTCTCTGAGAGACGGGTCCCGTGCATCACTTTCACCCCTGAAGATATGCTCATCAAGAGCACATCTCATGACCGGCCGCTGTACTTCACAGGATACGTCGGGTCTTCAAAAGTGGATCGGATTCAAGTCGATCCAGGGTCAGCGCTGAGTATCGTTCCCTTAAAGTTGATCAAACACTTGGGGATACCGCCAAAGAGTCTCTCCTCGACTGCGACTACCATCTTCGGCTTTAACGCCACGGGGACTCGGCCGCTCGGTAAAATCCGCCTGAAATGTCGGATAGGCGACATGAAGACGGAGGTGACGTGCTACGTCATCGACGCCGAACCCTCATACAACATACTCCTAGGGAGTCCGTGGATCCATGGCAACAGAATAGTCCCGTCCACGTTACACCAGTGCCTGAAGTATGTGGATAACTATGAGCGAGTCAGGACAGTAGTGGCCGACAAGCAGCCCTTTAAAGGCGTCAAAAACTACTTCACGGATTCCCTATTGTACCAGGACCCCGACGCGCCACCAATGGAGGAGCCGGAGAGCGGCAACGAGGCGGATAGCAAGCCTGAGTACGGCGACAGCTTAATCCTGAACGACTTTGAGTCAATTGTAATCGGTTACGAAAGTAACCATGTAACCAACGCTGTTCAGGCGGAAAAAATTATCATGAATGAGAAATCCGACTTTGCTTATTTGTCGTCTTGTTCCACCTCCGGAGATGATACGTCAAATGAACTATGGTCGAAACTCTACAGTGATCCTTCCCTACCCTTGCCAGTGTGCTCGTCGTACGTCGCCAAGGCGCAGCCGATCAGATCATCGCAAGCTGTGTTCGTCGTACCGGCCTGAAATAGGTATCGAAAAGACATTATTTTTGGTCGGATCGATCATCCCCTGCGCACGCTATGGGATGAATCCGAGGACGAGGACCCAGCGCCCCAGTTTTCGCAGTACAGTCGAGTTGCGAAACGAATGATGAGCGATATGGGGTATGACCTCACTCGTTTAGAGGGCCTGAATTACGGCCGAGGACGTAAGACGGTCATCAAACCCGCCTACGTTCCTAAAGGGAAGCCCTCAAATTACTTCAACAGGACGAGAAGAGGCTTAGGCTACTCCTCCTCCTCGTCGGATTTGTGTTTTTACGTCAACGAGGACTCCGACTATGCATGTTCGGGGGACCAATCGTCGGCGACCTCGGCTTGGGACTCAGACGTCAGCGTAAGGGATCTGTTCGATGGCCTTACAGTCAACATGGCTACAGTAGACCCCGCCGAAATGGCGGAGGACGAACAACTCCCACTCTATGAAGAGACATGGGATCGCCATGTTAACGCCCAGTGGAACAATCGCTTCGAGCAACGCGAACCGCCAACCGAAGACGAAGCCCTTCAGGTGAATATGGGTACTGAGGCGAATCCCAAACCCATATTCATCAGCGGCAGTCTGCCTCCACGGGAAAAAGAGGACCTCATTGCCCTCATACGGGAATACATCGACGTCTTCGCCTGGAGCTACGAGGACATGCCTGGAGGACCTCATTGCCCTCATACGGGAATACATCGACGTCTTCGCCTGGAGCTACGAGGACATGCCTGGTCTGGATCCGCGGGTTGCCACGCATCGCCTCAACATCAGCCCTAACGCTAAACCAATCAAACAACAGCAGAGGCGGTTTCGCCCCCAAATCATGAAGGCGATCGAAGCCGAAGTGAAGAAACTGATTGAGTCCGGTTTCATCAGAGAGGAGCAACACCCCGACTGGGTGGCGAACATTGTTCCGGTCTTGAAAAAGAACGGTAAGATCCGCATCTGCATAGACTTTAGGAACCTCAACGCCGCGTGCCCTAAAGACGAATTTCCCCTACCTATCACGGATGTCATCATTGACAACACGTGCGGATTCGAGAGGATGTCCTTCATGGATGGCTTCTCGGGGTACAATCAAATCAAGATGCACCCTAAGGACGAGAAGCACACTGCATTCAGAACTCCCATGGGGGTGTACTGCTACACCGTCATGCCTTTCGGACTCAAGAACGCTGGCGCAACCTACCAGCGCGCCATGAGCATGATCTTTCGAGATCATCTGCGAAAGACGGTCGAATGCTATGTAGATGATCTGATCGTGAAGAGTCGCCATAAGGAGGATCACCTCCAAGACTTGAAGGCGATGTTCGAACTCATGAGGACTCATCAGCTCAAGATGAATCCTACCAAGTCATTCTTGGGGATGTCTAGCGGTAAATTCCTCGGTTTCGTCGTCACGACGAAAGGAATCCGAATTGATCCAGACAAGGTGCGAGCTATCCAAGAGCTCCAGCCGCCCCGAAACCTTAAAGAGCTAAGAGGCCTTCAGGGACGACTGACTTATATCCGAAGATTCATCTCAAATCTCTCGGGCAAATGTCAACCTTTCTCTAAGCTGATGAAGAAAGGTACCTCCTTCGTCTGGGACGAGCCATGCCAAAAGGCCTTTGAAGAGATCAAAGATTATCTCTCGAATCCGCCTGTCCTGGCAGCGCCAATCTCAGGGAGGCCATTCCTCATATATATACGGGCCATGGAACATTCTCTAGGCGCCCTCTTGGCACAAAATGACGATGCAGGCCATGAGCAAGGCATCTACTACCTGAACAGAACCTTACAGGGCGCCGAACAGCGATATCCAATGGTCGAGAAGGAATGCCTAGCCTTGGTGTTCACCATCCAAAAGATGCGGCACTACTTAGTAGGCCAGACGATCCATGTCATTTCCCGAATGAACCCCATTCGAGTCTTCATGACGCAACCTGCGGCGTTGAACTGGCGCCTGGCCAGGTGGGCACTTCTGCTCCCTCAATACGACATCCACTTCATGCCGCAGAAATCAGTCAAGGGACAGGCCATCTGCGATCTCATGGCTAGTCACCTGCTGGGGGTGAAGACTGATCTATTTGAAGATCTGCCAGATGAACCTCCTGAAGCCAATGTGACTTCGTCACCAGAGGTGTGGCAGATGTTCTTCAACGGCGCGTCTCGCGCAGGCGCGAGCGGTTCTATCTCTGCAGGAGTGGGGGTGGTCCTCACCTCTCCGCATGGCCATGTGTTACCCCGGGCCTTTTTCTTAACGGAACCGTGCACCAACAACATAGCTGAGTACAACGCGTTGCTCATAGGGCTCGAGTTGGCCAAGGAGTTAGGGATCAAGCATCTGGAGGCTTATGGCGACTCCCAACTCATCGTCAAGCAAATGACCGGCGAGTATGAAGCCAGGAACGACGATCTCATCCCGCTCCACAAAGCGGCTGTCAGACTAGTAGAGTCGCTCGAGAGTTTCCGCATTGAGCATGTGCTCCGTTCAAAGAACACCCATGCGGATGCTCTCGCATCCCTGGCAGCCAACTTGGCCCAGCCTTTGGGAACGACCCAGAGGGTCACAATCGCCAGCCGAAAAATCTTCCGACTAAAAGACGTCCCGGAGGCGAACGCCACTCATCAAACACTAGATCAGCCTGATCAGGAAGACTGGCGTCTCCCGACATATTGCCCGAAGACGCGAAGGAACGGGAGTCTATCCGACGACGTGCCTCAAGGTTCTACTACGATTCAACCACTAAAACGTTGTATCGGAGGTCGTACGATGGCTTGTTGCTTCGCTGTCTTTCAAAGACGGAGGCGCAAGAGGCCATATGCGAAGCGCATGACGGCGTGTACGGAGCTCATCAGCCTGGACCCAAACTTTGGGATCGCCTACAGAGGATAGGCTACTTCTGGCCTGGGATGGTTACTGACGCAGTTGCATATGCGAAACGCTGCTACGAATGCCAAATCCACGCCAACTACATGCACCAGCCTCCTGAGTACCTGCATCCGACGAGGGCGTCTTGGCCCTTCGAAGCATGGGGGATGGACATAGTCGGGCCAATATCTCCACCATCGGCGAAAGGTCATCGTTTCATCCTTGCGATCACCGATTACTTCTCTAAGTGGGCCGAAGCTATCCCCTTAAGAGAAGTCAAGACTAATGATGTGATCAAATTCATCAAGCACCATGTCATATACCGATACGGCGTACCCCGGCGTATCATTCATGACAACGGCACGCAATTCGTTAGCCATGCATTCACCAGGTTCTGTGATAAATTCCGAATACAAAACCTCTCTTCCACGGCCTACAACCCTTCAGCGAATGGCCTAGCCGAGGCCTTCAACAAAATAATTATTAAGATCTTGACCAAGCTGACTTCCACTAGCAAACGCGATTGGAACGAAAAGCTAGGCGAGAGCCTGTGGGCATATCGCACAACGGTTCGCACACCGACTGACACCACGCCCTACTCATTGGTGTACGGCTGTGAAGCTGTATTACCATTAGAGATTCAGATTCTATCCCTCCGTGTCGCCTTAGCAACAGGGATGACAGCCGAGGAAAATCACCAACTGCGACTCGCAGAGCTCGAAGCGTTGGATGACAAACGGCTGGAAGCTCAACAGCACATTAAGTTTTATCAAGCTCGAATGGCCAAGAGCTTCGACAAAAAAGTCAGACGTCGAGCCTTCAAAGAGGGAGAGCTCGTGCTCTCCGTTCGCCGGCCAATGATCCTCACTTCCAAGAAGAAGGGAAAATTCCAGTCCAAATGGGAAGGACCATTCGTAGTAGAGACCAATGATCCTCACTTCCAAGAAGAAGGGAAAATTCCAGTCCAAATGGGAAGGACCATTCGTAGTAGAGACAGTCTACTCGAACGGCGCCTATCGCCTCGTCAAACCGAATGGTGATAAGATCATGATGCCCATCAACGGCAAGTATCTGAAGAAGTACTACCCCTAGTTCTCCTTCACCAACTCCCATGAGTGCACGAGTTTAAACTGGCCCTCACACTCTCCAAATGGAATAAGAGGTAAAATTATTCATATGCTCCCATTTCTCGAACCGCTCAGTACAGGCGGATCGCTCAGATTAGGCGGATCGCTCAGTACAGGCAGAACGCTTAAATCAGGCGAATTGTTCAGATCAAGCGGATCACTCAGATCAGGCAAATCGCCCACATCAAGCAAGCCTATCAGTCTAGGCGAAATTCATTCTACCAGCTAAACACCCTGTCTTAGCGAATCTCTCAAAACAGGCGAGATTAGCATCTCAGATGGGCTGCATCAAACGCCCACTTGGTCAAACCTTCAGATAGTTAGGACCAGAGCCAAAATCACTCACCAATCCTCTCCTAAAGGATGGTGGGTCCTCAAAGTCGTTCCAATCACGACAATCCCTGTCACGTTAATATTAAACCTCTGACAAAACCCACTTACCAATCCTCTTCAGAATGATGGTAGGTCCCCACAGTTGCTCCAATCGCGACAAGACCCCATCAAGTTAATGATCACCTCTGATGATTGGCGCCGTTATTCCTACGAATAGCACAGCCTAAGCAATAGCCTACCACGTGATGTGCTATTACTCCTGTCAATAGTCACACCCCTACGTCCCTGAACTATTTGACCTATGCCAGATATTCTAACATTCCTTTAGGATAACCGATGGGTAGAGTCTACCACGCGATGACTCCTACCACAATCAATTGTCGCATTCCCAAATGACGATAATTATCGAAGGCGGTTCGGCAGACGACTTATCTGTCGGTTCCCCAGGCAACAACTCGCCAAGAGACGAGTTGAAGCTGAGTTCTTCAATTGGCCGCAGAAGCGAACGATTGTTCCTAGCTGCAAGCCAAGTGTTACTCTCTTGATCCCATTAGAGCTACAACGCGAAAATCGGAGTTAACCCGATCCCACGCTGTAAGCAGCCGAGAGCAGAACAAAATCCTAAAATGACTAAGTCCAAAACAGAATGGTCAGAGGCTCGCCAGGTTCAACTCAAATGCCAGACAGCGCAGACAAAGAAAGAGAAAACTGTGCATGCAAAGCAAGGATAAGCAAAACAAGCAAAAGAGCCACAACGGGCCAAAGTTTACATAAGTTTTCAGTTTAGTTGTGATGCCTGAGGCACCGACTAAATTAACAAAACAACAAAAAAAGGGAAGGGGGACTTAGACAGCATGAGCATCACAGGAATTTCAGCAGGCTAAAAGATCCAATCTTAGCCTTGACCGCCCTACGATCCGCCTCACGTCGGATCCTCGCCTTCTCCTTCTGCTCCTGCTGCCGCCTGGCTAAGTCCACCTGGCTATCTTCCTCCTCCTGGCGAAGGAGTTGGAGCTCCCGGTCCACCGTCCCGGCAGCCTCGATCAGCCTCCTCGTCTCACGCCCATGCTCCTGAAGCTTTGCCTCGCCGCGAAGAGAGCCAGCGTCCTCGAAGAAAGCCCTGTCCAAGTAAGCGTCCATCCGGTCCAGTACCGCTTGGTGTCGCTTCCGCAGACGTCTGAGCTCGGCCTCCTTCGCCCGAATCCGCTTCGCCCGCTCTTCACGCTCGAGCAGGAGACACAGCGAGAGGGCGGGGTGGCGGCACGTCGGAGGGATCGTCAGTGTGGGCGAGGCATCACCCCGCGCGCGCGGACCGCCTCTAAACCCGCTTCCACGAGGGGAAGCGCATCATATATCGCCCGTCGCCCACACTGACCGAGATGGCGATCCCTGCACCAGACCCACCAGCCTCTGGAGGGGCACGAACGCGGGTGAGCCACGGGGTCCGGAGCAGAATACCCTGAACCGCAGCTCACAGGGGAAGCAGCCGGCGCGAGCGCGCGGCTGACGACGGTGGCGGAAGAGCCGACACCCTCGCGAATCGCTGTGATCCGAAGAAGAAGCCATGAGGAAGGGAAGTTCTCCGCGGCAATCTCCTTCTGACCGGATTTTTCTCGAAGCAGTAGGAACTCTGCTGAAGAGAGGCAAGTACTGATGTATATTCTAAAAGAACTCAACGGCTGAGATTTGTTACCCCAAGCGATCGAGCGGCCCAGATGTCCTGCGACGCTTCGAACTCAACGCCAATAAAGGCCATTCCTCTCGAGACCCCAAACTGACCGATCGGATTGCGCACAAGAGGCAAAGCGTTCGGTCGCTTCACCATTAATGAGCATTAATATGCCCGCAGAGTCTTAGTTGGCAAGCACTTGGGCCCGTAGACAGACGCGTGGCACGAACTTCGCCCGCAGTTGGGTTTCTGACTGTTAGACAAATTCACCACCATACGAGTTTCGCCTGCAGCGTAAATTCGCCATTAATCGAGTTTAGTTTTTAACACAAGCTCACCATCACACGGGTTTCGCCTGCAGTGTAAACTCACCAGCAGCTGAGTTTAACCTCCAAGCAGAACTCGCCGCGATCGGATCTCGCCTGCAACGAACTTGTCAATCAATTGAGTTTCGCCAGCAATGTGAACTCATCGGGAGTCGGGTTTCGTCAGCCTAGCGAACTCGCCATCACCTTAGTCTCGCCACCAGCGTAAACTCATCGGGATAGAGTTTGGCCTTGAAAGTAGACTCGTCGTCACGCAAGAAGCCTTGCCTACGACACGAGATTGTCTGCGATTACGGAGCAAAACACTGGAAAGAGACATGTTAAAAGAGTGTATGCACGATGAACAGACACAAGCCTCATGAGATGCTTCTAGACAGTACATTTGAACAAAATTATGGTCTTTTTACAACTGCGAAAGTCATAACATTACGTTCAAAGGAGCAAAACATGCATCAGATGTTTTTAAGACAATACATTTGAACAAAGTTATGACTTCATAAACAAACAAGTCATAAACAAAATGTCTTAATATAATCATAAGGCAGAAGTCTCAGTCGAACACGCTAAAAGTGGAGATCTCTTCTTTGGCTGCCTCCACCTTGCTCGCGTGGTCTTCCCGAGCCCTGTTTTCAGCAGCCTTCCGAATCCGGTCCTCGCGGTTCGACCTGGCGGCAGCATCTGCCTGGCGCAAGGCTAGCAGGCGTCGAGTTTCCGCCTCAGCGTTCTTGCTGACCTTCACAACGTCGGACTGGAGCCCCTTCCAGTTCGCCTCCGCCTGTCCCAACTCGGCCCTCAGACGAGCTATAGTGCGATTGAGGTCAATAATTTGCTCCTCTAGCAAATGTTGTTGACCCACCCAGAAGTTGGCGACAGACTCCGAATCCGCTATTTCTTTGGAACGGGTCTCCTGCTCCAGGGCTTCCTGACGCCTGACATGAGCCAGGCAAGACTCCATGTTGGCTTCCGGACCTTCCCGTAGCAAGGTCTCTAACCCTAGCATGCGTGACTCCAAGAGACGGAGCTCATGCATGCAACGGGTAGCGAGTCGATTTTCACCCGATCACCGCAAATCAGCCACGCGATCAAGGAGAGACTGCCTGAAGCTGTCAAAGCTACCCATGCCAAGGTCGACAAGGGAAATCACCTGTCTCACAGCGCTCTCAAACTCTTCGATGCGAGCCTTCCAGGGCAAGCACTCGGAGGGAGCAGGTTCTTGGCCCGGAGCGAGCGCCATAATAGGCGGAATCTCAAGGCAGGGTTCAGCTCCCGGCTGGGGAGCAGAGCCTGAGGCGGCGGTGGTAAGACCTTCAGATTCGTCATCCGAGATCAGAATAGGCTCGACAGCATGCTCCTCGTAGCCGGCGCCTCCCCTCGATCTGTAAAACACAACAACATAGAGAGGGGTCAAGGGAAGAATGCATGTTCAATCCACGCGAGAGTCAGAACGGAAAGATACCTTCGGCCGCGGCGGCCTCAGCAGCGCCCGAAGAAGACGGCTCTTTTCTTTTCTTAGAAGCGACCCTTTTCACCTTCGGCGCCATCGGGGGTATGAGGAAGGGGAAATTTGGGTTTACTCTGGGGAAGACAATGAAAAGGCTGTAGATCCTCTTGATAGAGATTAAGGGCGTTAAATGCCCTAAGAACCCTAGGCGGTTACTCAATACTTGATTAGACCGTTCAAGGCTAAAACAGTTGAAGGGTAAGGCCGAACAAATCGGATCTTACCTGGACGGCCAAGATCCAACAGTTTTTTTCTTAAGCACGATCTTCAACAACGGCCCGAATCGGGCGCGAAGGATGAAGAGCCCTACTACGCCGCATTCAATACGGAGCGACGTGCCCACGTTCTCGTGGCTGACGTAAGCACAAGCCAAGACGTGGCCCACCGAAAGCAGAGCCTAGTCGATGGCGAATTCGCCGCTGAGATATTTTGCGGATCAAACCCAATTGCCTCTCTGGAGCTGGGGTCAATTCCAAATCCGCCTGCGATGAGATCCGCCTGCAGAGGAGACGAGCTTACGGTCGAAATTCGCCGATAGCTGAAGACCGCCCCTCGCAACTAACGCTCTAGCTAACGCATGTTAAAGAAGAAATGGAGCATGCACAGAAGTAATAATAGCCAAAAGAAACAAAGGGATAATTTCATTCATAGAAAGAAATCCTAGTACAACTGGCAATCAAAGATAAAAAGAGGCAAATTACAAGGTCTTCAACCGTAGTTCCGCCTCACTGTTTTCGTCAAAAGTTGCCTTCATCATTGATTTCATTAAAACTTTAGTCGTTACAAATGAATTCAAATAACGAAAATAAAAACTACAACTTTTTTGAAAATAAACACAAGATCCGTTTATCGTCTCTTGCTTGCGTGGGTCTTTGGCCTGTGACGGGGACGTCGATATCCGTGGACTACCTGGCACTCAGATCTGTTCCAGAAAAATCGGACAGAGCTTCGTCGATCCGCGAGGAGATCTAGAAACTTGAAGCGCCTATCTCGGATAAAGCGAGATATTTGCTCTTCTTAGGATTACCGGCGAAGGGTAATACTAAGGAACGGACACGGGTGATGAAGAATCTGATGAAGACCTCTCCTCTGTTGAAGCGCTCGACCACTCTTCACTGCAGCAGGGCTTCGCCAACTTCTCCAAAATCCAGATCCTCCAAAAATGAGGCCTAAGGTTGCTATTTATAGGCAATGGGGGCACCTAGGGTGCCTAGACACCCCTGGGGTGTCTAGGAAAAGCCTAGACACCCCTGGGTGTCTCGGCCAAGCCGAGACACCCCTGGGGTGTCTAGGATTTTTCTAGACACCCCTGGGGTATTTCGACTTTCCCGAGACACCCCTGGGGTGTTTCGACTTTCCCGAGACACCCCGGGTGTCCCAGCTCAGCCTGAGACGCTCCGTTGCGTATGTTTGATTGTTTTCCCCGTAAGTTCTTCGTTCGAACTCGGATTTGAGTGATTCCAAGTGCATTGGAAGCTTGACGAAGAGTTCTATCTGCTCCAATGGTTGGATTATCTGTAGAATGAACGAGACTCGAAGGGCGTTGTCCTTTTTGTGAACCTCGCCGGGTTCCCGATTGGCCCGGGTCTTCGTTGTTCCGAAATCCTATCAGCTCACGTAGTTCGTCGATTCACTTCAATCGTTCATCGACATCAATTGAACTCCTGTGGATCGGATAGTGACGTTCATCGTCGCTCTTTAACACTGAACCGTTCGTGGAGACCTATAGGCAATTTTCGATGCCTACAGATACGCCCTCCAAAGCGTTCGCGGACTCATTTCTTTTGTAGAAGAGGCTGGAATACTTTGGATGTGATTGGTCTAGCCTTCAGTCGGCGTAAGGACCTGTAGTTAGCTTCAACTCTTGGCTCCTTCGATTTTCGGTCTATTCGATGCTTTGACGAATAGCGCGAAGTTCTTTCGGCGCTGCGTTTACGCTTGGCCGTCGTCGGAGTCTCGAGTCTACAGCTGCTGAATGGAGTTTGGCTTGTGTCATTTGAGTTGACTTTGAACTACCTCCGTCACATTGTGTTGCTTAGTGGTTCGTTCGATCCGGTGTGTTTGACTTTTTGTCGCCACGCGTTGACCGGCGTTGGACGCTAGGTTTTACACGTTGAACCGGCGTTGACCCTAGGGTTTCGAATCGTCAACTGTTGACTTTTGTTGCAACGCGTTGACTGGCGTTGACCTAGGGTTACGCGTTGACCGGCGTTGACCCTAGGGTTTTGAATCGTCGAACGTTGATTAGTGTAGATTTTGGATCCCCGAACGTTGACTTGTGTTGCAACGCGTTGACTGGCGTTGACCTAGGGTTACGCGTTGACCGGCGTTGACCCTAGGGTTTCGAATCGTCAAACGTTGACCTGTGTGGATTTCGAATCCTTGAACGTTGACTTTTGTTGCAACGCGTTGACTGGCGTTGACCTAAGGTTACGCGTTGACCGACGTTGACCCTTAGGGTTTTGGATCGTCAAACGTTGACTTTGGTTGCAACGCGTTGACTGGCGTTGACCTAGGGTCACGCGTTGACCGGCGTTGACCCTTAGGGTTTTGGATCGTCAAACATTAACTTCGGTTGCAACGTGTTGACTGACGTTGACCTAGGGTCACGCGTTGACCGGCGTTGACCCTAGGGTTTCTAATCGTCAAATGTTGACTTTGGTCGCAACGCGTTGACTTTTGTTGCAACGCGTTGACTGGCGTTGACCTAAGGTTACGCGTTGACCGGCGTTGACCCTTAGGGTTTTGGATCATCAAACGTTGACTTTGGTTGCAACGCGTTGACTAGCGTTGACCTAGGGTCACGCGTTGACCGGCGTTGACCCTAGGGTTTTGAATCGTCAAACGTTGACTTTGGTCGCAACGTGTTGACTGGCGTTGACCTAGGGTTACACGTTGACCGGTGTTGACCTTAGGGTTTTGAATCGTCAAATGTTGACTTTGGTCGCAACGCGTTGACTGGCGCTGACCTAGGGTTACGCGTTGACCGGCGTCGACCCTAGGGTTTCGAATCATCAAACGTTGACTTTGGTCGCAACGCGTTGACTGGCGTTGACCTAGGGTTACGCGTCGACCGGCGTCGACCCTAGGGTTTTGAATCGTCAAACGTTGACTTTGGTCGCAACGCGTTGACTGGCGTTGGCCTAGGGTTACGCGTTGACCGGCGTTGACCCTAGGGTTTCGCGCATCGAATGTTGATTGGTGTCGATTTTCATCAAGACATACAATAATCGACGAAAACGGGCGAATTCGGGCCTAACAAGGCATATATATAGGCGTGCGGGGACCAAACGAGACCCGAGACACCCGTGGGTGTCTCAACCTTGGCCGAGACACCCTTGGGTGTCTCGGCCAAGGCCGAGACACCCGTGGGTGTCTCAACCTTGGCCGAGACACCCTTGGGTGTCTCGGCCAAGGCCGAGACACACACCCCTTTTTGCCCCCCTTTTTTTCTTTTTTTCTTCTTTTGTTGTTTCCCTCCTTAGTTTTCTTTCTTGTTTTGGCTTTATTGCCTCTTTTGTTTTCCCCCTTCTTTTCAAATTTTCACAAGAAAATCCCTCTCAAACTCCTTCTCCCTCCTTTCATCCATCCCCCATTGAAGAACTCAAAACCCATTAATCCCCTCCTTGGCCGAAATTTCCTCTCCTCCAAGCTAGGGTTTCTCCTTCATCTCAAGTTCAAAGGAAGCTTCTTGGTTTTGGGTAAGCTTCTCCTCAAAAAAACTCTCTCAATTTTTGGCAAAAATTGAAACTTTATACATGTAATGAGGGTATGCCACGAATTTGTATGCAAAGATCATAGCTTTTTGTTCTCATGAGTTAGAGGATAGGCTCTTTGATGATGAGTTGTGTATGCACAAGAATTTGGGGGGTTTTTATGTAAAATCCACAATATGGCCGAATTTGAGGGGCTTTTGTGCAAAATTAGACTGAAATTTGAGGGTTTTTTTATGCAAAGGGGGCTGAAATTTAAGACTGAAATTTAAGACTGAAATTTTACCCCCCCTTTGGCCGAAATTTGATAGGTGTTTGCATGCGAAAGAATCAATGTTGTTTGAGGGGTTTATTTGCAAAAAGCAACCCACAAAGTGTAGAGGGGTTTATTTGTAAAAGGCTGAAATTTAGGGCTGAAATTCCAAGAATTTAGACCACAAACCCATGACTAAAGTTTTGAGAAGGGTATGCGAAAACCAAACCGAAATTTGTGGAGGGGTTTATTTGCAAAATTTTGTGAAGGGGTTTATTTGCAAATTTGGCTTCATTTTACAAAAGGGTTTATTTGTAAAGTTAACCAAAATTGTGGGGTATCGGGGGGTGCTATATGATCAGATATGATGACCATGACCCAACCCGAGCGTGTCCTTGACCCGAATTTTAGCCTTGAACACGAAGGGTATTTTGGGTATTTCACCAAAATTCACTGCGAAAAATGACAATCATTGTTTTGCATGCACGAAATTTGTAGGTTTAACTAGACTTCAACTATAAAATCCTATTTATACATAGGATTTAAATTAAAGTTCTTAATTTCCATTTTAAATTACGTGTATTCATATTTTAGATTGTACCTGACTTGCTGCTTTTCGTTGCAGATTTTCAATGTCTCCACGCCGACCTCGACCTCGTAGGAGTCGTTCTCATTCACAGCACAGCGAGGAAGAGGTTCCCGCGGCATCTTATCCAGCGGCCTCTTTCTTTGGGGGTGAGAATTTACATTTTCCGTATCCCTGATTGACCTCTTCGCGGGTCATGAAGGAAGAACCGACACCCTCCTTCGCGGGGGTTAAGGTTTCAGACTTGTTTTGCTTGGCCAATTCAAGTCTTCTGGTATATTGGGGCGATTTTGTGTCGTCCTACACCTTATAGGTCGTTGTATGTTATCACGTTATTTACGTGATGATGCATACCGTTCTTCCGGTGTAGGACACTCAAAATCGTCTCTCCAATTATTCCGTGAATGAGCTTATCATTCTTCTTACGAGATGGATTTTCTGACTCTACCCTTGTGCTTTATTGCAGTAGAGTTTCCTGCGGGGAGCCTTCCTCCTCATGCCAATACTGGTTGTAGCCGGGAGGTCTTCTCTTCAGCTTCTCTCAGGCAGGCCATTAGTCCACTCCCTCGGTTTGACAGAGATCGTTCCGACGAATCTTGTCGTTTGATACGGGAAGGAGGGCGTCATTGTTTGCGCCAGCTTATCACGGACGCCACCTTTACTGCAGATTCTTCCTCTACTCAGGCTTTAAAGAAGCCGAGTTTCCTGTTCGGAGATCACGTCGAGGATCCTGCTACGCTGACCCTTACCGAGGAACACTGGCTGACTCTCGACGAAGGGGCTGTCTTGTACATTCCCTCCATTTCGCGTCAATATTCTTTCAGTCACTTGAAGGGACAGGCCGTGGAGCGACAGATGTCTTGGCGCCTTACTAATGATGCTGAGCGAGTTCAGTGTGGATATGCCACTCATCACAAGACTCCTGGTTCTAACGGGTATCATGATGTTCGTGGTCTTCGACCAGGGATTATGGGCCTTAACACTGCACCCCCAGGCGAGGTGTCAGCAGCTGCTCCTACTGTGAGTAACCGTCTGGCTCTTCTTGGGAGAAGGTTACCTCCATCGGATTATAGATGCTATGGTTGGGCTTCCTCACTAGCCAAGGGGTGGTGGGCACGCATGACCAGTTTCGTCTTGGCGCGCTGGGAGAGGGATTTGAAGAGCAGTGGGTTGTATGCACCTATACGAGCCACCATGTACGGAATCCCGGTCAGCTGCCGCCATTTCTTGGCGTTGCTAGAGACCTATATGCCTGACAGTAACACCTTCCTGACCAGCGGTGGCGAGTTAGGGTTGGCCTTGCATGAGATGCATCAGGTTTCTGGTCTTCCGATGGGGGATTGTCCATATCAGGAGTATTTTCCCTCGAACCAGCAGTTGGAGTGTATGAAGAAAGATACTCCCGATATGTATGACACTCTCTGGGATCTTACTTGTCACTATTATACCTCCTTGGTCCAGACTTCTGCTCTAGCGAAAAGGAAGAGGCAGATCAGCTTGAAGCAGTTTGCTAGCTATTTGTTCCAGAATTTGGAGGGTAATTCCAGCGAGCCCATTCGTGAATTAGACGTGTTGACCCCTACTGCCATTAATGAGTTGATGGAGAAGGCTGAGGCTCGTTCTTATACCTTTGCCAGTGCTGAGGGAGCTTTTCCTGCGGGAACCAAGTTTCGTTCTTTTCTCTGCCGTGCACAGAAGTCCATTGGGCCCCAGACTCTACTAGCAGGCTACCTTGCCCTTTGGTTGAAGAAATGTGTTGTCCCGTACCAGCCTTCAGACGCTCTACCTGTCGAGGTGCTCTTCCCTGCAGTTCAGTTAGCTTACGGGAGAGAGCTTTCCCTTCTCCCAGCGATGGTTGCTGGCATCCATTGCGGGCTTAGGTGTCTAGTCAGCAGTTTTACACAGATGGGTTCTGAACCATCGGCTGAGCTTATTTGTCCGAAGGTCGAGCTTCCTTATGCATATCTGATGGCGTGGCTTGTCCTTCACCGTCCTGACTTGATGTCGGCGCCCAGCGTTGTTGACATCCCCGTCCCCTTCATGCAGCTGTTAGAGAAGAGTAGATGGCTCGGGAACAAATTCAGTGATGTTCAACGAGAGCTTCGAGTCCGTAAGAGCTGGGAGTTCTTCAAGTGTTTTCCTCACTTTTCGGGTCGCTATGGTGACACGCTGATTGATGAGGAGAAACCTAGAAGTGACCGGACTGTTCTCGACGTTGGTTGTTTCCGCTGGTTAGTGAACATCCGCGTTGGGTATCTTGTCCTCCGGGTGAAGAATCAATGCCACATAGAGCCTTACCTTCCCTGCCGCTTTGCTCGTCAGTTCGGCTATGACCAACTATATGTCGGGAATCCAAGCCGTAGCCTGCAGGTTGAGGGAGGACTTATTGATGGCGTACGAGCATGGTTGTGGACTATGGTGGGCTGCACTGGATTCCATTTTGCTCTTCCTTCATATAGGCGTAAGCCGCTGACCACTTTCCTCAGTTGCAAGTGGTTCCTTTCCGCCTATGAATCCATAGGTGTGAGGAGCCTTTCAGAGTTACAGTCCGAGCACTCGGTCCGGGCTGCTATGATGGCTGTTCGTAGGGCTGAGCTTGCTCAGAAGCGGAGAAAGGGGTATGCCAAATCTCTTCTCACAGATGATGAAGAGCTCCTTCCTACGGGTGACGACGACGAGACCTCCGAGGAAGAATATGTGGATGCAGATACCGACAGAGGAGAACTCGATACCGGTTTGTCCTGCTTCTTCGATTTTCCTTCTCCATTCTAATTGGTATAAACGACAGCTCTTGTTTGTTTAATGAAATGACCATTGTCACTTTAGGTAGGACAGTTGACGATCATGAGCCGCCAGCTCCTCGTTATACGAGCTCATGGCCCGACGATCGAGCTCCCACACACGTTGAAATGTGTGACAAGCCTGTGCATGACCGACCTGTTGGTCCTAGGAGGGTCGGTGCCCCGAAAAGGAAGAAGACCGTACATAAGTCCCACGACGGTCAGCGTCCTTATGGAGTGGACTTAGGAAGCACTGCCGATGGAGGGGAAGGTAACATTTTATTTTTATTGCTTTAAGGTGATTTTCCTTTTGGGATTCGTAACCATGTTTTATGCTCCAGGGTTCTTCGAAGAGGGCGAACTCCCACCGGGTCCGGTATCTCCTGGATCTGATAACATGGATTGCTTTATGCAGCAGATGTGCGACGCCCTTCATGACGGGTCTCTGGGCATCGATCTAAACATTGATCTTGGGCAAGTGAATAGTGTTGAGTCCACCGTCCCGTATTCAGGTATATCTACATCCAATGATACCCTCCTCAATCATGGGGAAGGAAGATCTTCTGTTTTTGCTGCAAGTATTTTTAAGCTTTCCTCATCTTCCAACATTCAGGTTACCCTGCAGACGTCGCGATGGAAAGGCCATCTGAGGATGGAGTCTATCATGATGTAGGTTTCGAGGAGAGGGGGTGTGCTCCTGTACCAAGCTTCTCGAAACCTGATGCTGGCTTATTAGCTGACATGCTGGCTGAACAGACTACTATGGGAACCGAGAGACCATTCTTTGGGAGTGATTCATTCATAGGTATATATCTGATCCCCTTCATCTTGCCTGATCTTTTGTCTGACTAACGAAGGATTAATATTACAGCACCAACCATTGGGATTAGCCCAATATCGATTCCTGGTATATCTAGCTTACCTCGGAGTGACGGACTCGCCGATACGCATATGATTTAGGGATATCGTACTTCTTTATGTTTATCTGACTTTTGACTAATATATGAGTGCAATCATAGGACCAGCCACCGGGACCGATTCTCTTATGACCCTTGGCATTCCCCAGATACCTATGGATAATGGACCTACAGGTATGCAGATGACCTTATCATCCCAATCCTCCTTATTTGTCTAAATTTTCATTTTGACTAATAAAGAAGTACAACTATAGGACCAGCCGCTTGGGCCGATACCCTTATGACTCTTGGCATTCCCACTGCATCTGAGGACGGTGGGATTGCAGGTATGCATACGATCTTCTTGTCCCGATTCTCCTTATTTGTCCAAATTTCCATTTGACTAATACAGGAGTGTAACTATAGGACCGGCCGTTGTGCCTGATACTACTACAGTTCCCGGGGCTGAAAGTCTGCATAGAAGTGGCGTCTCCCCGCCCTTGCCGAGTGGTATGAGCAATCTGCCTGCAGGGGTTGATATACCCTCCATGACCACTTCTGCCGCTATCTCAGAGCCTGTCGGACCTCAGCCTGAGGGGACGTCCGTTGGCGTTGGTATGCTCAGAACTTGCCTTTTGAATTTCCTTATCGTATTCGATAATCCGCTGAACTTCTATGTTGTTGCTTGTAGGATCTCGATCCTCTCTATATAAGCGTGTCCGCGCCCTTTTGGTCGATACTGATCCTGACAGAGACATTTTTCGTACGGACCTCAGCTTCTTCACTGCCTTTTATAACGGCATGATCGAGAAACTTCTTCATAGAGGATACGGTTTCGATCAGTTCAGGCGTTCCTTTTCTCGCCACATGATGATGATGAGGGAAGAAGGATACCCAGAATTGGCCGATTCCTTCACCGCCGATTTCGCTGTCCTGGAGTCAGAGATCCGAGAGTTGAAGGAATTGGAGATTAATGGGGCTTCTTCTTTCGTGTCCTCTCAGCTGGAGCATAGGCTGGCACAGTGGCGTGACCTGAGATCTTCCATCGGATGGGAGCTTCAGTCACATGAGAGCTCCATTGTGTGGCGAGGAAAGATACGGATAGAGCTGAGTTACTCCGCTCTTTGGACTCGAGCCGCGAGGAAGTGACTAGGTTGAAAGAGGCCTTGAAGTGCGCCGAGGAATCCGCTGCTCTTATTGCAGATGACCTGGCTGGATTAGAGTGTTCTCGTGAACAGGCACTCGAGAAGCTAGGATCCACCCAGGAGAGACTGATGAAGCTGAAGAGTGAAGCCGCGGAGATTTTAAGCAGTTCTGAAGAATCTGCTCAAGCTGATCTGCAGGCAGAACTCGAGCGGAGTTATGTAGATAGACTTTTTAGTTTAAAGTCTCATATCCTCGACCACCATCTGCCTTCGGGCTAACGAGCTTTGTATTGTATGCTTTTGACTCGATCTATTAATAGAGACTCCGCATTTGCTTCTTTTGTGATCTTTCTATATTTATTCTGAATGACAAGGTTTATGGGATTTTTGGCAACCCCCCAGCCATCAACGGGTTTGAAATGTCTTTACCGATTACCGTTTGAAATCGGACTAGCATGTGAATTATTAAACCCGTCTCACATGTAACGTTGTGCTAAGAAAATCGCTTTTCTTAGACTTGATGCTATGATTTTGAATACATAGACTTAACCATTTCTTATAGGGAAAAGGCACCCTGCACCGCGTATTAGGCGATGACTTATCCCTTCTTAGGCTTCGGGATAAAATTCCCCAGGTTTAAGACCCTGGTGTCTTTTTCAATCGGCGAAAGATTAAACCGGCCATGTGTGTTAGACATAGACTTTGGAATTTTTGGCAAACCCCCAGCCTTCAACGGGTTTGATGTGCCTTTACCGATCACCGTTTGAATCGGGCTAGCATGCGGATTGTCTAAATCCGTTCCGCATGTAACGTTGTGCTGAGAGAGTGAATTCTCTAAGACTTTGTGCTATGTCGGTAAAAAGACTAAACCGGCAACGCGTGTTAGGCGTAGACTTATCTCTATTTAGGAGTTGAGATAAAATTCCCCCAGGTGTAAACCTTGGTGTCTTTTTCAATTGGTAAAAAGACTAAACCGGCAACGCGTGTTAGGCGCTGGCTTATCCCTTCTTAGGCTTCGGGATGAAATTCCCCGTGCACCAAGTGCCCGGATTGGAAGTTGAGAATTGTGTCTTTTGTCAAAATAAAGACGGATTGGGAAACGGGAGAGGAAGAATTTTATATTCTATCTCCCGGGACTAAAGAGGAAGAATTTTATATTCTATCTACAGCTGGAAAGGAAACGGGAGAGGAAGAATTTTATATTCTATCTCCCGGTGCTGAAGAGGAAGAATTTTATATTCTATCTACAGCTGGAAAGGAAACTCGAGGTGGGATCTCCACCCCCAGAATCCAGAAGGATGAAACTAAGAGTGGGATCTCCACTCCGAGAATCGTAACAATTCGGATAACCCTAACTGTCGGAAGGTTTGATTACCCGATTTGGAAGTGGACCTCTCGTTCATTGGGGGAATCGAGAGGAGATTTTGGCTGTGGCCCTAACTGTATGAATGTTTGACCAAGCAGGAGTTTGAGACGACCTAACTGTCGGAAGGTTTGATCGCTCGATTTGAAGGTGGACCTCTCGTTCATTGGAGGAATCGAGAGGGGATTTTGGCTTTGGCCCTAACTTTTATAGGTTTGACCAGAACGCAAAGAGAGTGGAATACGAGTAGCAAAGAAAATGCCAACTCGTATTATCACTCAAGAGGAGGCTTTAATGCTAGGACCTAGCACGTTAAGTCTGAGAAATGCCAACGACGGGCAAATGGAAACGTTGGTGGATCCACTGTCGTTTAATTTGATCAGCGGATGGTTTGGTGAGGAAAAATTAACCTATCAGAGGATTGGATCTCATCTCACAAAAACGACTCATAAGAGTTAGAGAATGAGAAGAGACATTCCGACCTTCAGAGTTCGAACGTGAATTTCTTATTCACCAATTCCACAATGATTGGGTTATCCCTAAGAATACCCCTGTGGTATTCTTTCGGGAACTTCCCGATGCATTGGATAATCCACCCCCAGTTTCTCTCTTGGAACTGGGTTTGACTTGGTTGTCCGACCGGGTTATCCTTAAGAATATTAGCGTAATATCCTCCAGGAACTTCCCGTCAATGGTAGGAAATAGTTTAGACTCATATACCTATTGGAGTATCAGGGAGCAGTTTAACCTCTTATACCGGTAGGAGGAATGAGAAACAGTTTATACTCGTATACTCTTTGGAGTGAGAAGCAGTTTATACTCTTATACTTATAGGAGTATCGAGAAACAGTTTATACTCTTGTACTCTTTGGAGTATTGAGGAACAGTTTATACTCTTGTACTCTTTGGAGTATTGAGGAACAGTTTATACTCTTGTACTCTTTGGAGTATTGAGGAACAGTTTATACTCTTGTACTCTTTGGAGTATTGAGGAACAGTTTATACTCTTGTACTCTTTGGAGTATTGAGGAACAGTTTATACTCTTGTACTCTTTGGAGTATTGAGGAACAGTTTATACTCTTGTACTCTTTGGAGTATTGAGGAACAGTTTATACTCTTGTACTCTTTGGAGTATTGAGGAACAGTTTATACTCTTGTACTCTTTGGAGTATTGAGGAACAGTTTATACTCTTGTACTCTTTGGAGTATTGAGGAACAGTTTATACTCTTGTACTCTTTGGAGTATTGAGGAACAGTTTATACTCTTGTACTCTTTAAGGACCTCTTCAGCTTCTTTGGTTGATAAGCAACGTGCTAGCAACCCATCGTACCCCCTGCGGTATAGTGTTTGATTCTCCGTATTATAGTAGAATCTTGGTGCTCTTCGTCTGATTGACTCTCTTTCCTTCACATCTTCTGCCAAGATCTCATGCAAGACGTAGTCGATGATGGGGAAACGCCAATCTCGTGGTTCTAACTCGACTTGAGTAGCGTGCACCTCTTGAACCTCTTCTTCCTTGGCATCTTTACCGTAAAGCGGCACTAAGAGTTGGTGAGTTCTTACCGTAACAAACTGTTCCGTTTCAGGAGGTTGTGCCAGAGATACGGCCAATGCCGCTAACGCATCTGCGTAAGTGTTCTGTAGCCGTGGAATATGTTCGATAAAGAATCCTTCGAATGATTCTGCCATCTCCACTGCCATCTTATGGTATGGTATTAAATCTTGGCTTCGAACCTCGTACTCTCCCTGAACTTGTTTAACTATCAGTTGAGAATCGCCGAAGGCTTCGAGGTACTCAACCCCCAGTTCTTTGGCGAAACTGAGTCCTATGAGTAATGCATTATATTCGGCTACATTATTTGAGCACGGTTCCGTCAACGAGTAAGCTCGAGGCATCACGTGCTTTCCTGGGGAAACTAAAACAACTCCAACTCCAGAAGAAATCTTAGAACATTAGTTGCTCGTGAAGCGCCGTCGAAGTACAAACGCCATACTTGCTGGTGCGAAGTTGCGTTTACTTCGTGGGTTTCATCGGGTAGATCGTCATATATCTCAGCGGTGTCCGTAGTTGGATTAGCTGCCAGGAGATCACAGATGGCCTGCCCTTTTACTGATTTCTGTTGTTTAAAATGCAAGTCGTATTGGGACAAGAGCAAGGCCCATTTTGCTAATCGTCAGCTCATGGAAGCTGGTTGAGTCATGAATACTCGAACCGGATTAACTTTAGAGATAATATAAATGGTCTGCCCAACCAGATAATGCCGCATCTTCTGAATAGCGAACACCAAGGCGAGGCACTCTCTCTCGATCATGGGATATCAAGATTCAGCGCCCACCATGGTTCGGCTTAAATAATACACTGCCTGCTCGTGACCGTTATCGTCATCTTGTGCGAGTAATGCACTTAATGAGTGGCTTGTCGCCTTGACATAAATCAAGAACGGTTTGCCCGATTTCGGTGCGACGAGTACGGGAGGTTTTGAGAGATATTCTTTAATACTCTCGAATGCCTTCTGACAAGCGCCATCCCATACAAATGACACGCCCTTCTTTGTGAGCTTGGAGAATGGTTGACATTTTCCTGATAGGTTCGAGATGAACCGACGGATATAAGCCAACCGCCCTTGTAATCCTCTGAGCTCCTTGAGGTTTCTCGGAGGCTGCAATTCATTAATTGCCTTTACCTTATCAGGGTCGATGTGAATGCCCTTGGTGGTGACGACAAATCCCAGGAATTTACCACTGGACATTCCGAGGAAAGACTTGGTAGGATTCATCTTCAACTGATGGGCTCGCATCAAGTCGAACATGGTCTTCAAGTCCCTAATGGCTTCGACATGGCTCTTTGATACGTGGCACCTGCGTTCTTTAAACCGAAGGGCATAACCGTGTAGCAAAAAACGCCAATGGGTGTTCTAAACGCGGTATGCTTTTCGTCATCTGGATGCATCTTTATTTGATTATAACCAGAGAAACCATCCATGAAAGACATCCTTTCGAACCCGCACGTATTGTCGATGATGACATCCGTGATGGGAAGGGGAAAATCATCTTTTGGGCAAGCAGCGTTGAGGTCTCTAAAGTCAATACAAACCCTGATCTTCCCGTTCTTCTTAAGGACCGGGACTACAAATCCTGACCTTCCCGTTCTTCTTAAGGACTGGGACATTGTGGGGGAGCCACTCTGGATGTTGCTCTTCCCTAACGAAGCCCGAGTCAATAAGCTTTTTAACTTCGGTCTCGATTGCTTCCATCATTTGCGGACGAAACCGTCTTTGTTGTTGTTTGACAGGTTTGACATCCGTCTTGATATTGAGACGATGCACTGCTACATTTGGATCGAGCCCTGGCATGTCTTCATAATTCCAGGCAAACACATCGATGTATTCCCTAATAAGAGAGATTAACTCTTCTTTCTCTTCCGGCGGGAGGCTGTCGCTAATGAATATAGGCTTCGGATTATCTTCGCTACCCATATTCACCTGGAGTACTTGATCTTCGGTTCGATGTACTCCCTGATAAGAGAGATTAATTCTTCTTTCTCATCGGGTAGGAGACTGTCGCTAATGAATATCGGTTTAGGATTTTCCTCAGTTCCCATATTCACCTGGAGTACTTGATCTTCGGTAGGAGGTTCTCTTTGTTCGAACCTATCACCATACTGCATGTTTAGGTGATGAACCCAAGGATCTTCCCATGTCGGCATCTGGTCGTCTTCCTCTATTGTGGTAGGATCGACCGTGACCATGTTCGACATTAACTTTTTAAACATTTCACCAAGACTAGTGTCGGAATCCCAAGCCGAAGAGTCAGAAGAATATCCTTTTCTAGCTTTGTTAGCAATTTGATCGATGATTTGCCAGCAACATTCGTCGTCGGATGAGGAGACATAACCAAGACCTCTTTTATGGCGATAATAATCATCGGGTTTTCCCTTTGGTACATAGGCCATCCGAGGTGGAACTCGCGGACCTCGACCAAAGCAAAGACCCTCTCCGAGTGTAAAGTCATATCCATACTTCTCCATTAGATCGCGCGCTTTTGCGTCATATCTAAATAGATGAGGGGCAGGTTTATCTTCATCGTCTTCTTCTTCTAAGAAGTGATCGGGTATTGGAGCTTCTTTTCCTTTGCCGTAGACGACTTCTTTTCCACCCCATGTTCCCGCGGGGATGACAAGCGTTGCTCCGTATGGATCTTGTACCTGTTTTTTTGTCAGACAAAATGATTGAAGTGGCATATACAAGTCAGGATTATCATAAAGCTTTTTAGTGACATTATCAAGACACATCGAGTACTCTAAATCATCGTTTATTGATAGTTCTTCGGCAAGTTGCCAATTACAACTACTTTCCGATGATTCATCATCGTCAAGATTGATTACAATGGGTACAATGTCATTAAGTACAAAACCACCATCATAATCAAACCCAGTTTCGGTGTCAGCTTCATCTCCGCTGTCCGTTCCTTGGGCCGGTGATTCAGTATCGGATTCAGCGCCGTAAAGAAGGGAATCGGTGAAATAGTTCTCCAATCCCTTAAACGGTTGCTTATCCGCGACCACCGTCTTGACTTCCTTATTTGAGTCCACGTACTTGAGACATTGATGCAGAGTTGACGGGACTATAAGGTTACCGTGGATCCAAGGTCGACCCAACAGCAAGTTATAGGACGTTTCTGCGTCAATCACATAGCAAGTAACTTCTGATTTTAAATCCCCAATCTGGCATTTGATTCGAATCTTCCCCAAGGGTCTGGACCCGCTGGTGTTGAATCCATAAATCATAGTGCCAGTGGATGCTAATTTGCTAGTCGGGATTCCGAGATGATGTGCTAGTCGGGATTCCGAGATGATGCATCAGTCGGAATGGCATGATGCTAACAGCAGAACCCGGATCAATTTAGATCCGGTTGACCATGCTGGAGCCTATGTGCCCTGTGAAATACAAAGGCCGATCATGCTTTGAGTTCTTCGTCTGCATGTCTTCTTTGGTAAAAGAGATGCATGGAAAATGATGCGCCGCGAGATTGCAGTGTTGAGCTGATGGTTCTGGTCCTTCAGGAGATGGCTTGATTCGAGTTAGAAAAGCTTCAGAGTCACTCAAGGCCTCTTGTAATGCTTTCCTTGTATCCTTGGAAAGACGCAACAGCTCGTATAGGGTTATCCTAGCCGGGATATTGGCTAACTGCGCCATGATGTCAAAATGGGGCGGAGAGCTTGCATTTCCCGGTTTGTCTCTCCCAATCGGATGATTGAATCGAGACTGCCTCGGGTTTTGGGCTTCTTGACGTAAAGGCTCTTTTCCTCTCTCCTTCTGCTGGGCTTTCTCTGTAGCTATAAGCGTTGGGGGAATTGCTGCAATTCCCAGTTCTGCCAATGTCTTGGAAGGAGCGGTTTTGGTGCCTAATTACTCGGAAGCATCCGGGTACTTGTAGTGATACTCATTCCCGCTCCGGGTGGCGAAGGCTTCCTGCTCATCTTCAGAAAGTGGGAAGGCTGGAATTCTATCGTCATCTTCTCCTGGAATAGCAGAAGTTCCATAACAAGATTTACCTTTTTTCTCTTGGAGGAGGCTCCAGTCCATTGTTCGTCTCCGATCAAGTCTGGATGAACCCAAAGAATCTCACCATTCGGGGCTGTGTGCGGCACAAGTCCTTTCTGGCGCTGCTTGTGAGGATCACCGTTCACCGTTTTTACTGCTGCATTTATCACTGGTTCATGTTGGAACCAGTTCAAGGGAACAGAGCCGAAGCTAATTGAAACTGCGTTTGCTCCCACTTTCTTCTCCTTCGGTTGCTTCATGGTGATGACCCCAACATCGATTAGAGCTTGGATCTTGTCCTTAAGGGCATAGCACGCCTTGGTAGGATGGTGCACCGCTCTATGAAATGCGCAGTATTTTGGATCATTGATTCTCTTAGCATCTTCCTGATCCTGGACTGGAGGCAATTTGATCTTGTTATTCTCAATGAGGTACTTGAAGATACCGGGAACTTCATCCTCTTTGAACGAATAGACTTTTGGGAACTTCGGCTCCGAGGCTTTTGGCTTCTGGGTCTGCTGTTGCCACCTTGATTGTTGAGGCGCCTTTTGCTGCTGCTGTTGCGGCTGCGCTTGCACCTCGAACGTTTGATTCTGTCCAATGAAAGGTTGTTGTGACAGGTCTCGAGGATGAAATCTTCGCTGATTGGATCCCTACAATTCATTGCTTTATTTCGGAACCTCTTCACAAAGTTTTCGACTGTCTCCCCATTCTTCTGTTTCTCATCAAACAGAGTGCCGATTGAGACCTCAGTGTCGTCGTCGAAGAAGTTCGTCAGAAACATGTCCTCCATGTCGTCCCAACTGCTGATGCTCCCCGGCTTGAGGCGACGATACCAATCGAAGGCCGCTCCGCGAAGAGTGCCAACGAATGACCGTACCATCAAGGGTTCATTGCCGGAGATTATTCCTAAGTGAGACTTAAAATATATTAAGTGTTGGGTAGGGGAACCCTTTCCATCAAACGGCGTAAAGTTGATTAAATTGAACTTTGCCGGATATGGAATTGATTCCCACTCCCTTGGGTATGGACATGGTATGCCGGACCTTTTCACTTCTTGAGCATTCATCAACGCGTTGATTTTGCTCTCCAAGTCCTTCATCTTCTTGTCTTCACTCGTACCTGTCTTCGAGTGGCTTTGGGGAGAGGTAACGTGGTCCTCTTTTGCATTATCATCCACGGGACCGCTTCCATTGTCGTTGTTGACAGGAGGGATATTTATGTTGACATTATTCCCTTCCCGTTCATTCTCATCTTGATTCTGATTATGGTGTCGAGCGGGTTCTCCCTGGTGACTTGTCAGAGCCGCGATTTGCTGGTCATGCATCTCTCTCATTTGCTGCACGGCCATCTCCATCTCGAACTTGAAACTTTCCTTCTGCCTAGCCAGGGCATCTTCAAGCATCTTGGTTACTTGTTCGGCGCTGATCATGAGTGATTCATAAGGTTGCCCCGCACTAGATGTCGTGTCATCGGATGCTATAGCCGAGTAGGGGTCTGAATCAGGATCTGACGCCTCTTGGTAATTGTTTCGCCTATTGACCCCTGACCGCAACCAAGTCATGTGCTGGGATGCTTCGGCAAGTTGGTCTGAGCTAGAGGGTCGTGTCGATCCGCATCTGCCGGTCATATTAACAGATACTTCTAGGTACTCGTCCTCTTGGCGAACGAACTTCTTCCCACGAAAACGCCTTGGCTTGGAAATCCTCTTGAATACCGAGACTCTCTTTGGGGTTTTAGAATAGCAGCATTCTGACAACACCGCCCTGATGATGTTGGCACACGGACAGTGAGGTTCCGTGTCTCGAGCATCTCTCTTTCGAGACTTACTCGTATCCCTAGCTCTATAGTACAACTCATCAGTTTGATAACTGGAGCAACCAATAGAGTGTTGGCATAACTTCCCAGGTATAACACGATCATCATCAGACGAATGTGTTTTCCTCTGGGGATATGACGCTTTATTAGTGTTTTCAGAAGTCGCTCGTTCAAGTCTACGCTTTTACGAGCGTAAAAACTTAACGGGCTCTTGAATTTCGACACGCAACCCAATGAGGTCGGCAATAGGGGTTTTCCCTTTGTTATCTTTCTTGGGGGGATTAGCACGACCCCCAGTCGGGTTTATCATTTGGGGACCTTTCAACGGACCCAATCGCTCCTTGACAGGTGCTTTACCTCGGTTCCCGGGTAAAGGACCGAGGCGACCTTTCAAAGGAACCCTGGATCTTGAAGGATCCGTGTTCTTACCTGACTCCGCCGGAGGTGCGGGGGCAAGGGGAACGGGATCTGGATTTGATGAAGGTTGGACAGCAACATCGTCCGCTCTTGTCTTAGGCGCCGGCTTTGCCTTTAGCACCCACACCTGCTTGAGTTTTGACGGATTCTTGACCGTCTCTTCTTTTTGCATCTCCTCTGCTTTCTGCAGAAGGGCTCGGGCATGCGCAAGCAATGCGCGGCGCTTCTTGATTCGCTCTTCGAGGGTTGAGCCTCTTCTTTCTGCATCTCCTCCGCTTTCTGTAGGAGAGCTCGAGCATGCGCAAGCAGTGCGCGGCGCTTCTTGATTCGCTCTTCGAGGGTTGAGCGAGTCCTCGTGACACGAACCCAATCGTTCGTTTCTGCCTTAGAGGAGGAGGTGGTTATGCGTCGTTGTTGCTCTTGGCGCTGTCTGGACTTCAGATCTTCATTGTAGCGGATCCCGTCCATCGATTCTGCGGCCTTGGCCAATTGTCGTGCAAGGTGTTGGCACCGTCTTTGGCGCGTCCTCTTTGACACAGCTAGAGCACCTTCAACACTTGTCCTTACAGCGAAGGGCAGATCTGGATCTGCAGCTTCAACCTGCTTGGATGCCGCTGGGATGTCACGGGGCACGGGTGCAGCAACGGCGACGAGATCTTGGATCTTGGAGCCGGAGGTCCCGCGAGCATTTCTGGAAGATAAAGTCTTCCTACGCCTGTTTGGAGAGGCGGATCTGGAGGAGGAGGAAGAGAGGTACTCTTCAAACTTTTGTCGATCGAACTCGTATTCGATTTCTTCATTCACCCGGATCTTGAATGCCGGTTGCGTCACGACAGCCTCGGCAGCGAGGCTGTTGGCTCCCACTGTGGTCGCTAGTTTGTTTTCGTCGAAAGTTGCCTTCATCATTGATTTCATTAAAACTTTAGTGTTACAAATGAATTCAAATAACGAAAATAAAAATTACAACTTTCTTGAAAATAAACACAAGATCCGTTTATCGTCTCTTGCTTGCGTGGGTCTTTGGCCTGTGACGGGGACGTCGATATCCGTGGACTATCTGGCACTCAAATCTGTTCTAGAAAAATCGGACAGAGCTTCATCGATCCGCGAGGAGATCTAGAAGCCTGAAGCGCCTATCTCGGCTAAAACGAGATATTTGCTCTTCTTAGGATTACCGACGAAGGGTAATACTAAGGAACGGACACGGGTGATGAAGAATCTGATGAAGACCTCTCCTCTGTTGAAGCACTCGACCACTCTTCACTGCAGCAGGGCTTCGCCAACTCTCCAAAAATCCAGATCCTCAAAAATGAGGCCTAAGGTTGCTATTTATAGGCAATGGGGGCACCTAGGGTGCCTAGACACCCCTGGGGTGTCTAGGAAAAGCCTAGACACCCCTGGGACACCCTTGGGGTGTCTCGGAATTTCCAAGACACCCCTGGGGTGTCTCGGGATTTCCGAGACACCCCTGGGGATTCACTTCAATCGTTCATCGACGTTAATTGAACTCCTGTGGATCGGATAGTGACGTTCATCGTCGCTCTTTAACACTGAACCGTTCGTGGAGACCTATAGGCAATTTTCGATGCCTACACTCACTAATCTCCCTAGCATGACGAAGCTCTAGCCTCCTCAGGATCTCTTGGCGAAGGTCTTCCTCAGTGCGTGAGGCCAAGTCTTGGACAGTCTCTTTGACCTCCCTATAGGCTCGATCCTTTTCCACAACGGAATTAGCCGTCAATATCCGACGGGATCCAATGCTTTCCGATTCCTTGGCCGCCTGTTCACGAGCCTTCTCCTGAATGGCCAATGAGGCTTGCGCTTTAGCTATAACTTGCTTCATATTCTTTACCTCCGAAGACAAGCGAGAAACGCGGTTATCGGCCTTCTGTTGCTCAAGGGCCATTCGTTCATCCTCAGCCTTGGCCTGCTCTAACTCTGCTGACAATCTTGCCTCCAGCGATAGGGTTTCATTCAGACGGCGATCGCGTTCCTCCACCGCTACTCGAACTTCGTCGGATGCAAGATCCATAAGAGTGGAACTCTTCGCGCGAAGGGCAAGTAACCGTTGAACGGCTTCCTTCACTTCCTCCTTACGCTGGAAGTAGGGCTTCGCCGCAGTATGGCCAAGTCTCTTGATTAAGAAGTACACGATGTAGTCGAGATCCTCTTCGAAACTCTCGAAGGGACAATCTCCTCCAATGCGAGCTTGATGCAGCCGGCTAGAGTGTCTTGGAAATCAGCCACAGACCGTGCCGCATTCCTTCTTCACTCACGCTCGAGAGAGAGCAGCATCCTCCACCATTGATGAAATCACGGTCGAAGTACCCGTGGTCATAACCGTAGAAGTAGGGATTGGCGCCGCCAAAGCCGGTGTGACCAATGACGCCCTCGGAGCAGCGGTCGCAGCACCAACGGCCGTCGCCGACAAGGAAGTGGTCACTTGCGGAGTAGAAACCTCCCTTGGAAACAGAGACTCTCGCGCTGATGGACGATCCCCAGCCGACGCTTCCGCAGGAGCCGGAGATCTCTCTATTCGGCCGGGCGCATCCTCACGAGGCAACACCTCTTCCTCACTGGATAACGCCTCATGAACCGAGACGTCGTCATCCTCCTCAGATTCGCCCATCTCCCCAGACGAGCGACTCGATAACGCCTCATGAACCGAGACGTCGTCATCCTCCTCAGATTCGCCCATCTCCCCAGACGAGCGACTCTCCCAAGAGGGAGGATCCTCTTTGCCAGCAACTTCAGGGGTAGGATCGGCTACGAATGCACGAAGAGGGTTAACAGAGGCCCCTCGGAAGGGACCCTATTGACAGTTGGGTACGGAACAATGAGTAACGCTAAAACCTACGCTCACCTGAGCCTATGGGCCCCTCTTCATCTCCAGCCTCCTCCTCTTCATCAGAAGGAACGGAGATCACTTTCTCAACCGCACCTGCATAAGCCCAATACAAGTGTCAAAAGGTGTAAGATCAACGTTGCGATCAAGGGTACTGCTGTAAAGATTACCTCCTGATGCGGGCACAGAAGCCGCTAGAACTCCCGTCTGTGGCCTCACGCCAGATTGCGGAGGAGCGTCCTTCGGAGTCACCGAAACTACCCCCGATGCGGCAGAAGAGGCGGGCAGCGCAGCTCCAGACCCAGACATCGTCGCTCTGGGGATGCATACCTGGGGAACATTATCCTGACCTTCCACCGCTCGGGCGGTCTCAACTGTCTCATCATGACGGGTCTTCTTGGCCGCCTCCGCTCGAGAACTTTCGGCCGCGGTCTCTCGCTGACATTTAGAGAGAAGCGAGCTACTCGGAGATAGAAGAGGCATCCCCATCTATCCAACTCTTGGACTCTGGACCGATCTTGGGCGTTCAGATTCTCTTGGTTCACCAGGGGCATCCAACGAGGGACCAGGAGAAGGAACTCGAACCTCGGGAGCCTCAGATTCGTCTAAACCGGCGTCAAAACTCTCGGTGTCCTCAACTGGATCCTCTGAGAATAGCTCCCTAGCAGTTTGACGGCCCCTTCGCCTCGAAGAACGGAGAGACCCTCTGAGAGGACGATCGCGTTCCGTCAGGCATGAGCTCTGGAACCAGAAACCAGAGGGATTAGCGCTGGCGCCCCGATACCACCGGTAGTATAGGAGCGTGTAGTGCAGATCACGATCCTTCGCGGGTAATTCAAAACGAGCCTGGGTGCCACCAGCATGGGTCCAGAACCATCCCCGAGCTCCGTCCACCAGTCCTCCTTCGAAGTGTAGGCGGGGATTGGCGTTGCCCACGTACAATTGATCGTACCAAAACTGGCGGGCAAACCTGCAAGGGATATACGGCTCGAGATAACACACAGAACCTGTGCGTAGGATGTGATACCCTGGCCGAATGTTTACCAACCATCGGAACGCGCCGCGAGGAAGAGCCGTCTGATGGTCCGCCGTCGGCACATCCCTAAGAGACTCGCCGTATCTTCCTCCGCTGAAGTAGGGGAAGAAGCGACGAAAATTATAGTGGACGAAGTGGGAGAGCGTCTTCCGCGCATCGGGAATGTCTTTACACTTCCAAGAGCACTTCTCCAAACGCTCAAGGAAAGGAACAAACCTGTCTCCTTGAAGAGTCGCGGGAGCGCTCATCAAACACTCACAGTGGTAAACAAACCACGCCATCAAGTAGGTGTATGGCAGCCCCACTCGGGGATTGGGGGTCCTGATAACTTCCCCTTCCCCTTCGTCGATAGTCGACACACGGCAGAACTGGGCCGTCAACGTGCGGAGTCCTCGGTGGATACACGCTATCGTCGCCGACACCAAAGAATACGACTTCCCGTGGGCCAAGCAAACCGCGGGATACACAACCTCCACCGGGAGCACCTCGAAGGAATGAGTGGGAACCACGCACCTCTTCAGCCACAACATGAGGTACCTCGCGAGCAAAGCCTTCCCAGAGATAGGGGACATGGCCTGATGGTGAAACGAATAGAAGACCATTCCAGATTTGAACCCGCCCTCGTCATGATCGAGAGCTATAGTGGCTTCCCCGTCGGCCATCCTCTTCTCCACTTCAGCCTGATCGCATATACGTAATGGCAGAGCAGCCATCCCTTTGACATCACCTTCCGGGAATAAATAATCAGCCCAGTTCTTGTGACTGATTCCCGGAGCTCTCTTCTTCTTACCCTTGTGATCCACCGCCCCCAAGGTGTTGAGGCATATGTGGTAGTGGCAGAATAATTCCCACAGAGTCTCAACCACCAGTGGAGAGTGGACCGAGAGCTGGTCGATCTCATCTTGGTCGGGAACGTACTCTTCATACGGAAAGTCGCCCAGAGGCAGTCCCGACACGTCGTACATCTCATGGAGAGTTATGCCGAGCTCACCATTGGGGGTGTAAAACGTGCCACTGTCGCCACAATATAGCTCCAAAACACTATGGAACTGGGGAGTATTGATCTTCAGACCATGACAAGTGGCCTGAATGGCCGCATACAACTCTGTATTCGCAAGGTCGGAATTCTCGGCCAGGATGTAATCGGTGATCTTGGACCACCAGGTCTTACTGCCAGGCGCGAAGTAGACCCACCCCGGAGCTCTGAAATCCTTTGGGGGAAATCTCCCGCCGGCTCGGAAGAAACGATGATGGAATGGGCGCCTCATTGAACGGTAGACCCGGACGCAAGCCAGTCACCCGTTTACAGGAGCTTTCTACCCCGTACCCTGCCGTGGAGCCTGTAAAGACACCACAAGTCACCCCATCTTGAGTGGGGGTCAGATCCCAATTCATCGTCCTTGGGACCGCAAGAGAGCGCAACTCAACAATTGAGAACCCCCTCGGCATGTTGGAGAGATAGTAATGGACCCCGTCCATTACGCGGAGCCACCTGCTCTCTTTGATCAACAAGGCGGAAGGATCAGTGGCAGAATCGCCAAATAAAAACTGAGGCTTCGGCAGCTCCACCTTATTCTCATCTGTCAGCGCCGCGTTAGTGGTCAATTCGCGCAGCGTTAGATGGTGCCCATCGGCGACTCTCTTTGTCGAGCCGACCGGCTTATCGGCAGAGAACACGGGCACCGGACCCAGGGAAGGAAACCGGGGAGGCCCTGTGCGCCTTGCACCTCCGGCAAGACCGACGGCCCCGCCCTGCGGAAGGGCTTCGTCAGAAAAGGTCGCTGCAAGAAAAGACAGAAGAGTCAGGATAGGATCCGCCCTAAGGATAAATCTGCCAATCCAGTAAAAATGGGCGAATTCGCTTGTCGGAAAGCGAAAACGACACTTCCCTTTTACCAGAGAAGAGGTCGAACTCGCCTATCAAGAACGAATTCGCCTCCGCGCAACAAAAGTCAATTTCGCCTGTAGAGGCAGAAATCGTCCTCTAAGAGCAAATATAAAATCCGCCCAAAAAGGGACAGATTTTGCCCTAAATCAAGGAAGCTACCAAAGATGGTCGAACCTAAGGGGAATAAAACGAGGCTCATCCGCCCGACCCAACACCTATAACCTACGCGAAATCGTTAAAAGGAACCCCTGGACCTACCCCAGTGTGTCTCAGGTATGCGGACGGGTGCACCGGTGGCGAGGCGGTCGGAATAGCGCCCGGGACCTCCTCCCTTCGCGATGCACTTCTTGGATTTTGGCGCCATTGAGGGGATTAAGCGGGAACTCTCTCTCTTTGGAAAACTTTCAAGATTCTTGAGCACGGTAACTCTCAAAGAAAGAGAACGGCCTATTTAACGGAGGAGTTGCCAACGTGGCCACGATCGCCCTCAAAAAGCGAAGCACTGGCGGACGGGAAACGTGACCACGATCGAAATCAACGGTCCAGATTGCCCCCTGGCATTTCGAAGTGCCACGTTGAGGCGGGAAACGGGTCGGTCAAAAAACCCCAAAACTGAACCAAAATCGACGGTTGTATCTGACGGTTTGGTTCGAAAATCACGGCCACGATTCAAACGGGGAGCACGAAGCTCGCGTCAGAGCGCGACGTGACGGAACCACTCCGTCTTAGCTGGAAAGCACGAAGCCCACTAGCGGACGCGTGGCTCACCCACATCGAACCAAGTTTCGCCCGCATGGAAAGGTCTCGCCTGCGAAAATTCAACCCGAATCCGCAAGTCGAACAGAATTTCGCCTCCAGAACCTAACTTCGCCTGAACGGCTCATTCGCCCATGGAGATAAACGACAAGTAACACGACTTGTCCCAAATTTTAAAACGCCAAAGAGATTACCTAACCTAAAACCATGCCTCGAACGGCTAAGGTTGAGAGTAGAAATCTTAGCATCGAGTCTAAGAGAAACTACTCGACAACTCATCATACTGAGGGGAATAGTATGGCTAGCCCGATTCAAACGGTAATCGGTAAAGGCACATCAAACCCGTTGATAGCTGAGGGTTTGCTAAAAATCCTAAAAGGAACCCAAAGGCGCTTGCTTCGCCAAAATTTTCTTCATTCAAAGTATTCCAGACCCCACGCAAGCCAGTTTAGGTCTGAAAACTTTGAAGAGGGTCTTGTAGACGGTAAAAAATACCTCTGATGACCTATGGGAAATCCGCCTGCAAGAAGTCACCTGCCTGAGCCGCATGGTCGTCAAATGTACTCGGTTCCAGATTCGCCTGAATGATCGGCTCTCCTGCATGAGTTGAGATCAATTGGAATAGCGGAAATTCGCCTTTCACGCGACTCCCCTGCCCGAGTCCAAAGTTGAATCCGCCTGCAAACCTCTAGGCCGTCAGTACAGCTGGATATCCGCTACCCCACGTACGGAGATAGGCTTTCCCACCTCTCTCGACCTGAAGGGAGAGGGCACAGTACTCCAAGACCGCCAGGCGGCCGCTCACAGTACTCGCAGTGCGAAGGACTGGATGGGTGTCGAGTCGACCTAAGCATTCATAAATGCAACTCACATCGACTATCTGAGTCAAGAGACGAATCCGCCAGCATTCGGCGAGCTGTCTAAATCCACTCGAGTGCTAGGGACATGCTTTCCCGTCTCTCTTGGCCTGAAGAGAGAAGACACGGTACTCCAGGCCCGCCGAATAGCTGCCTACAGTACGAGTGAGCAGACAGGTGTCAAAGCAGCCTGCACCCTCATAAATGCGGCTCACCTCAGTTGTCTAAGTGAGGGGTGAGAGCCGCCGGCGCTCGGTGGTTGGTCAGATCCACGCAAGCATCTGACAGCCGTTGTCACGCATACGAGGAGGGGTTTTCCCACTCTTACGAAACGTGATGCAGAGCACAACTCTTCGAATGACCGTTGGCGGTACGAATGAACAGCAGGACGTCTCCGAACAACGTATGGTCACATCCCATAATTCAAGGAGTGGTCAAGCTGTCCTTCTTCCATTTAAAAAGCCCCTTCCAGCAAGCTTTAGAGGAGGTCGAAAAACTTGGAGAAAAGTAGTTGAGACCAAGCTGTTAGCAGATCCTTGCATTAGCACCACTGTCTAGTTCTGAGCTCCGATCACCGGCGAACTAAGCAGACCCGAACTCCATCGATTCGAGCTTCTACTGCGAACTGAAGCTCTCCAGCAACTTCGATCGAACGGTCCAAGGGAAGCAGACTCGACACGAGCATCGAGCGAAGCGTCCTATAGCCACCTAAAGTCCCCACACAAAACAAAGAGGGCATTCCCTCTGCTTCTGTTATAACCATTTGATTATTAGTTTGTAATAAGCTTTCTTATCAATACAAACGAAACTCCCTGTTTTCGGGAAATCAAATTTACACCCCACAGATATGATTACGGATATGGTTTTGTAGTGAAATATCTATATCTGAATACATATTAGTCATACTCTTATGATAGTTTTGATTTTTAGATTATGGATTTGTGGTTAATTTTGATAATCAATATGTCTAATCTTAACTTTTCAATTATAATGGACATATTAACAAACTCTTTTGTATCATATGAACTATGTTTTTCTCAATACTATCTAGTTTTCTCATATCTGTTTTGTATCTGTATGCATATCCGCTTATATATCCGCATGTATATCCATAACCGTATCCAATTTTAGCAGATATGGTTATAATTTTTTCTTACCGAGGTATATATGTATCCATATTCGTATCTGAGATGGGTAAGCGGATATGGATATAATAAGCATCATATCCGAGCCGTATCCGGACCGAATGCACCCCTACCACCAACTCATCCAAACACTTATCTATAATAGGAGGATAGTGGAAGTGATCGTGTGGGTTCCTCATCTCAACTGGAAGCTCACCGAGAGGTAGTCGTACCCGGCCTTGCAGGCTATCGCCATTTCTGTTTTCCTAGTAAGACCCTAACAATACCCCTATATGATTTCCTCATGGTAAGGCTTAGACTTGAGGTGGGCATTGCGGCTTTGGGCTACTGCCAGGGACTCATGTAGGGGAGTGACCCCCCCCCCTGAAGTTTGACAAGCACTGCATGCTCCTCGTTCAGCTGACGTATCGCATGCACCGCCTCCTATTTCTCGGCCTTGACCTGCACCATAGCGTGTTCCCTCTCCTGGAAAGCCTCATCCAGTCTCCTGACCTTCCTGTTGCTCTCGTCCAGCTCTTGCCTGAGCCTGTCGACCTCAGAAGCTCTTGGGGCTGGCGTCTCCGTAGCTCATTCTGAGTCGACCCCTCTGTCGGCCCTCAAGGAAGCAACCTCCCCTAAAAGCTTGAGAAATGAAGTCCGGATCTACTCCATCTAGCCGTATATTTCTTGCTCACCAAAGCGCCTCGAACCAAGTAGCTCCGAAGACTTAGGTGGAGACCGGCATTGGGAATTCAATGCAAGAACTCCTCATCTCGAGGAAGCCAAAACTGCTCGACCGCCCTCGACTGAGTCAGAAGAGAACCAAGGACCGTCCCCTTAACATTGAGATGGTGAGCAGGCTGGTAGCGATGCTCTGTGTTGGGCTCCTATCCATATTGAGGGCCAACCCCCAAAGTCCTAATGAGTTACTGCCTCATCCTTTCCCATTTGTCCTCCTCAATCTCAGCAACACGGTGAGGATAGGGATACTCCAACCTTGCGGGAGGCGTCGTCTCCTCTACATCTAGCTCTTCCCCCCGGCGGGATGACCCGTTGCGACGGACGGATGACTCGCCCTCGTCAACAGAAGATCTAGCCTCGACTCCACCCTCTTTCCAGTGAGCCTGAACCTACTCTTCCGGGTTCGACTCGTCCAGATGGATGACATCGGTCTCAACCCTCTCGATCATCGCCCGATGTTCTTGCTCTTCATCCCTCTAGGGCCTCCTCCTTTGTCTATGGACGAGGGTAGCAGAAGGTTTCACCTTGGTCATCTCGATCTCTATTGGGGGTAAGTCGTGGCGAAGAGGCTTTTCTAGCCTTGCTGATGGTCCTTCCTGGGGGTCGGCTAGAGGAGCGGTAGGCAGCATCGCCGCTTCTGCCGTCCTAAAAATAAGGGTTGAAGCCCTCTCTTTGTCCTTGGCAATGGGAGGCACGACAAACACATTGGCAATCCGCAAGACCGAGTTGTCAAGTAGGTGCTCGACTCAGCGAAAGCCAGGATACGCCTTGATTTGATCCAGCACATACCTCTCGGCGTCGAGCAAGTCACCCTCCATGAGTGTTTCCCTCCTTATCTCAGGCCAGTTCGAGCAGCCCAACTCCAAGTCATCCTCCACGACCCAGACGAACTTCTCCTTCCAGTCCTTGTTCGAGTCAGGAAGGTCGGTGATGGTACTTCCCCACTATTTGGAAATGGAAGTGGGGTTCAGTCTGGTTCAGTTTCATAGTCATCAGGCGGTCCAAGACTCGTAAGGATGGTTTTATTGCCAACTAATGGCAAATTCCCATGAACCGCACCAAGGTTACGATGGCGTTCGGTTTCATCTGGGCCGACGATATCCCTAGCACCGTGAAAACTTGTTGAAGAAAAGGGTGCAGGGGCAGCCTCATGCCAAATTTTAAATGTTTCAAGTAGAGCGGAGCTCGATCCGGTCCATGATCATAGATAGCCTTTGACCTCGTCGGAGCCATTAGCTCATACTCTCGGGGGATATCAAACCTCCCATGGAGTATCCTCTTCTGTGCTTTGGTCACCTTGGAGACGATCTCCGTCAGAAGAGCTCGTCGGTCTACAGGGTCTGATGGCATCGTAGAATGGAGGAATAATCATCAGAAAGAGATGAGCGAGAAAGATTTTGAGTTCTCAAAAGGGAATTTCAGAAGACAATAACCACCATCTCCATGGCCCTGACTCTATATATAAGCAGTTGAATCCACAACTTCCGGAATCTGAACGACCAGATCAAAGCTTGGGCCAACAACCAAAATTAATTCTCAGAATCCGAAGCGACACCTCAAGGATCGAGACGCAGCCCACTTGCATTGAATAAACTGCAATCAGCCACGAAAAGCAAAGTTGTGGTAGTCAAAAAGAATATGTGGTGACGTCAGCGACGTAAAATCTGAAATGACTTTTCAGTTCCCTCATTTAATGCACACTCACGTCCATCCAAAGCTACTCTCGTTTCACTTAGACCCGTCCCAAGCCGACTCCAAGCGAAAGGGGCCAACTGTTATTGTGTCCCCCTGCATGCACTGCTCAAACCAAATTGACGGTCAGAACTACCAAGAATCCCGACTTAGCCCACTCGCCAAGTCGACATCTCCTTAGATCGACTCAAAGGGCTGTACCTTTCAGTTCTCTCGTCGAAGACGACTCGCTACGAGCCCACTCGACCAGTTATTCGACGCCTCGCAGGGTCAACTCGAGAGGCGTTACTTCTCGGCCAAGCCAAAGGATGACTTCAACCTCGAGCATCTCCCGCTGACAACGCGTCAACGTCACATTTAATGCTTGGCAGGCGTCATCATACCTCTAGCCCCGATAGTCTTCATGACACATCGGGCCACGTCGGCACCATCATGCCCCTAATCACTTCACATTAAATGCTGAGGTGATCTCTTCTCCAATCGTCAACTGACACGTGTAAAGTAGGTGATGACGCAACAGTCTAGCCATACTTATTTGTCGTCATCCTATGCTCGGCTGAAATGACAGTTTTATCCTTTCAGCACCATTATAAATAGAGGTATTATTCTTAATAGAAAGGGGAGTTTTTTTCTACTAAGCAGCTGATAGAGGCTATTTTTCCAAGCAATATCTGGTAATTATATTACACTACACTAGAAAACTCACACAGTTCTTTATTTTTCCCACTCAAGTTTATCAACTGACTTGATCGTCGGAGGATCCACGAGGGAACTAAGCCCCGTCCTCTCACGAGTTGCTATTTGTGCAGGTTGAAGCCACTCAACTCAAAGATATTCGGAGAAGTGAGCAGCCCCTAACCAACCTCACACCAATATATTTGACTGTTTTATTATTTAACATCAACAATAGCTCATAAAAATCAAAAATTTTGATGTGTGCATAACAAATTTATGTTCATTTGAAATGAAAAAAACTTGAAATTTTTGTGAGTTGTCACTTATGAAAATCACAAATTTTGGTGTACACATAATTAATTAAAATTCACTCGAAATGACCAAAGATTAACAAAAAAATATGGCTTGCCCATGGAAATCAGATATTTTGATGTTGTATATAATAAATATATATTTGTTTGAGATAAATAAAAAATAACTAAATCATAGGCTTTATGCTTATAGCTCCTGAAAATCGTAAATATTTATGTATACACATTTAATTTACATTTGTTTGAATAAGATTAAAAAATAGAAAAAATATAAGTTATAACACGTGAAAATCTCAAACTTTGATGTATGTATAACAAATTTACTCTCATTGGAAATGCTAAAAAATGGATAAAAATTAGCCAATGAAAACCTCAATTTTTTATCTACACAATTAATTTACATTCGTTCCAAAATGACCAAAAATTATGGATTTTAGCTCTTAAAAATCATGAATTTTGACGTAGACATAATTCATTTATATTTAAAAATGATTAAAATTTTGATTAAAATTGTGGGTTACGTAGCCCATCAAAATCTCAAATTTTTATATAAACATGATAACTTTGCATTTGTTCTAAACAAACGATAATTGGCAAAAAAACAGGTTATAGCTCATAAAAATTATAAATTTTGATGTATACATATTTAATTTATATTTATTTGAAAAGATAAAAAATAAACAAAAATCATAGATTATATAGCCCATCAAAAAATCAAACATTGATGTACTTATAATAAATTTATATTTGTTCAAATTAAAAAAAGTTGACAAAAATCATAGATTTTCGCTCACGAAAATTCGCAACTTTCATGCACTATAACTCGTAATATTTTCAAGTTTTGTTCATTTTGTACAAATGTATATTTATTATGTATATATTAAGATTTTGAGCAAACAAATATTTACTACGTGTATATTAAAATTTATGATTTTCACATGTACACCATGATTGTCATCAGTGTTTTGTTCAAGTTAATGTATGACAAACATGACTTATCAACAAATCACCAAAAAAATGTTCAATTGCTTGCAGAGGTTTGAAAGAAAAATAACTGAAACACAACTAGAAATCAATACCAATTTCGCCTTGAAAATTATGTCGGGACTTTTATCAAGCATATTGCACTGCTAAACCAAATCTCTGGTTCGAAGCTCTGAACGGAAATCATCATGACACATTGTTTGCAGTCTAAACTCAACATAATTAGATTTGCATGCAAAACATTTGAAATTTTCATATAAAGCAAGCAAAGAAAGAAAGTTTCTTCCCTCACAAGTCTTCATTGTATTATATATTCACAGTACTAAGCTAATCATTAAGATCCCAACCATATTTATCCACCAAGAAAAGAAGAAAACTTCCTTCAAACTTCCACCATAGCATCCCAGAAAAGTTAGCAAAGAGTTGAAGAAGGGTTCATCCCCAAAAATAGCAAAGCTTCCAGCAAAATTTACTTTCAGCATAGAATCAGCGAAGCATTCATCCTAAAACAAAAAATTTCAGAAGCCTCTTCAGCATTAAGTAATTTCAGACTTGCATACTGGACACCATGTCTTCCTCTTGAGCCAAGTATCAATGCACTGCAAACAAACGAATAAATGATCCATTATTTGTGCTTATAATAGCATATAATCCTACAAAAGATAAGTATCTTGAGAAATCTACTTCTTTATGGAATTTATGAAAACACGGCAAATGACGGATAGTATCTCCAGCAGTGGGGTTTTCCAGGCAGACAGCGCATGCTTCTCCAACGTTATCACTCTGCGCAATATAATAAAGAAAACATGCCCAGTCTACATTTAGCGAATTGCTTCTAAATAAAATATTTTGTCATAGGTGACACCATAAGTAGACAAAGATATATCAACCTTAATTATTGATTGTGGCAAGTTGTTGATCTCACTTTCAGAAGCACCAAGATGTTGATGATTGTTCTCGTCGAGGGCCAACAATATCTCATAGTCACTCCTACAATAGAGAATGAAAGGGGGAAAATGATTCTTAAGAAAAAAGGAAAAGTTTATACAATTTTCATTATGGGCTAAGTGAAGGTCAGCAAACTTGCATTATTGATTATTAAGCTCATAAAACAAGTAGCAGACTTGAAAATTCTCCAAGTAAAAAGATTATTAGAGAAAGAGTAAATATGCTTATACTTTCTAGATGATTATAAGGTTAAACAATATGGAGAAAACAATAAGCAAAATGCGTACTAAATTATACTTACTCGTTGAACTCGTGATGAGTAACTAGACCACTTTCAGAAAGTTCATCATTGCTGTGGTCAAATGCAGCTTCCAATGCTTCCAAGAAGTCACGCTTCTGCACATTAGGAAAGGAACACGTTATACTTATTTAAGAAAAAAATTAAAGACCAAATTTAAAGCAAAATCTAGTTTAAAAAATCATAATTTCAGTCATCACTTCAACATGTCTATGCATAAATGGGTCATTAAGCCAATCCCTGAGATTTGTAAAAGCCTGTAAACTTGCTACGTTGTCATGTGATATTAAAAAGAATTAGTATTAACAAATACATCAGTAGAAAATTAAATTTCTCTGTTGCATTCTTCGTAAATAAGAAATTGACAGCATAGCTTCAGCTTCAGTGTGTAAACAGCTCCCATATTATACAAAGTCTAACCCCCGTTAAAACCAATTACATTTAAATTACGCAACTTTTAAGAGAAAGCAAATTATGCAACACGTGTAAATAATAGAATCATCACATAGCCACAAAATCATACAGATGAAGAACTTTTGAAAAGATGTATAAAATGCATCTTTTCTTCTTAAGATACCCTTAAAAGCAAAATTAGCCACCACTTGAGCTTGATAGACTGTATTTAAAATCCGTGACATAAATGATCTGTTGACAAGAGTAAAAATTGATAAACTTTTGTAAGACTTCTGTGGCATACAAGCTTTAGACAAGAAAATTTATCCAAGAAAGTTTTAGATAAGAACATTACCAACTCATTGACGTCTCAAACTTATGGCCAAAGTTGCAAAAAGCGGAAAGCGGAATGAAGTGGTGAGTAGGGGTGGCAGTTTTTAACCCGACCCATCAACCCGACCCGACCCGACCCGTTTATATTGGGTATGGGTCAAGTTATATGGGTTGGGTCATAAATGGGTTAACCCGAACTGACCCGTTTATTAGATGGGTAAGTTAGGGTTGACCCGCCTGACCCGTGTAACACAAAGAGCTCACCCGTATAAGCGCATAACACCGCGACCGAAAATATCAGACCATCACATTCCTTCGTCTAGCAACTCGTCCTCTCTTCGTCTCTCATAAACCAAACCCTAGATTTTCCATCTGCGTGCGGCGGCGAGCGGCGAGCGGCAGCGAGGAGCGAGCGGCGGCGATAGGCGAGAGGTGACGGCGAGCGGCGTCGTTTCATCAAAAGTGACGACGAGTGACGGCGAGCGACGAGCGGCGACAAACGGCGAGCTCGATCCTCTCTGTAAGTTCTCATCTCTCTAAGCTTCATCAAAATTAGGTTTCTTTCATTTTGCTCAAGTTTCTTTAAATTAATTTGATTCAAGCTCCAATGTTACATTTCCAGAGTTGATCATTGGCTTTCATGTAAATTAGTTTGATCATAGATAATCTATTCCTCTTTCTAAGGTTTCATTCATGCTCATTTATTGCCCAATTTGTGATCTGTTGAATTTTGGGGAGTCTATGATCTAGTGATTCTTTTCGTACCATATATTGTTCTTTTCGTATTTTTAATTTTCAGAAATAGCCTACGAAACAAGCACAAGGTACTAATTTTTCAGTTAGTTAAGACAATTTGACATGATTAATGGCTGAGTTGAGGGAAAACTATAAACTATATTTATTCATTAGATAAGTATATATGTGTGAAGACTGTGACCTGGTTCTCTTGTCTTAAAGTACTATTTCTTCATGTTGAAGCTGGTAAAGGGTAGTTGGTGAAAGATATATGATTTAAGGCTGCAGCCACTTGCTCTTATTAATTCCTCAGCGTGCCCAGCTTCTCATCCCATGGTGCTATGCTTTGAAAAAGATGGGCAAAGATGGGACTTTAAAGGTCCTTTATGTTTGCCTACTTGATAGTATGCATGTATGAATGAGAATTTGGGTATATACATTTCTTATTGCATAATAAAAAAAGTTATTTTCAGGTCATATTCATTTGTTTGTAGTGTGAATATTAACTACTCATGAGAATTAGCTTTTATAGTGATTGGTATTCCATCAGTGTGTGCTGCTTCTTTGTTGATTTCAGTTTGTATCTTATTAGTTTAGTGTGGTTTTATTCTTTTTCCATGGAGTGGTTGCCCATAGTGTATGGTAGATCTAGTTCCCTCATTCTTGCAATTGACAAAATTTAGTGAAGAAATTTTGTTTTGGTTAGAGAAGCGAAACAGATAAATATATGGTGACAGAGAGTATAGTTGATAGCATAAAGCTAGAAAGGAAAGAGGTAAAAATATCAAATATGTAGCATTTATGGGATTGTAAATGCATATCATAGTTGGTAAGTTTTTATAATATTGTGATTTTGTTTACTCTTTCTACAAACACAATGGGGATGATAGCATATTTAACGAAAACTAACAGTGTTTGTGTAAAAACTTGACATCTTGATGATTATAATATATTTCTATATGTGATCACTTGATTACCTATAATTTTCGGAGTTTACTGCCGAGTTAATGTATAATTTAGACCATAAAGAAGTATTTTCAATATTACCAATATTTTTCAAAATGTACCTTTTTAGCTCTACAAAAATCCAATTGTAAGAATCTTTATATATTTATGTTGGTTATAGTGCTGATCTTTGGTTTAATTTGGTTCCCAGCATATGTTTAAGCCTTATTTAAATCACAAAGGAGATTGATTTCTCCAAATAAATCATATTAGAGCCTAGATTGTAGCCCAAGTGAGATAGAAACCAGAGTTCACTGGTGTCTCTAAGAGAGTGGCTAAGGAAGATCCTAAGACGTTACTAGTAACATTCGAATACAAGATGTTGATTTAGATCTAATTAGGTACGTATGTATGGTTTGGTTTATGAGGAAATGGAAGATTAAATGGGTATTGGTAGTCCTTTGTTATGTTAATCGTGGTTGGCTCAAATGGAAGTCAAATTAATCCACAAATGGTGGATTAATTGAAATTCCTTCTTTTAAAAAAAAATGTTTCACATATATTATATTATTTTTCAGTTTTTGAATGGTAGATTGCATCTTTAATAGTGTTGCTTTGCTGAATTTGTGTTATCTGTTGAATTTTATTTGATTTTATGAATCTTGTTCTCTCTCTTTAACGAGTACTCGAGCAATATGGATGGTGATAGAAGAAGAAATCAAGCAAGGAGGGAACTTCTCGTGTGTATGATGACACACTTGATCAAGATTGCATTGATTTCTTGAGGGTAATTTCTTTCTCAAGTAATTAGTATATCTCTTAGTCTACCCTTCAATGCAGACATCGATTCAAGACATGAACTCATTGAGTTGGAATGAGTCTTGTTCCCACATGAACCTCCTACATCTCTTAACCTCTTGAGGAAGTCTTTCCTTGTCTCTGGTGTAGCTTGTTTGTCATAGATGAATTGTGTGATTTCTCTTTTAAAGATAAAGATGGAAGCTTCTCGCTTGTAGACTGTAGGCTCACTACATCCATCAGGTGAAGCAAATGATGTAAATCCTTTATTTTCTTCTATAGGCTGAGAAGCACTAGTGTAGCGATGATGCTCTGCAGACTTGTGATCACAATCAATATCCTGCTTATGTATACGTAAACTTTCACTCTCTAGATTGTGTATTCAGTTTTCTCATTTAAACTATTTGAGCTAAAGCATACTACTGAATCTTGTTTTTAAGTATTCTACTAAGTTGTTTTAAGTATTCTGCTAAGTTGATCGAGTAATTTGCAGTTCTTATTCACGAAGTATCTCGGCTATGAAAAGTCACAGGGTGATGAAGAAAGAATTAAATAATTTGCAGTTCTTATTCACGAAGTATCTCGGCTATGAAAAGTCACAGGGTGATGAAGAAAGAATTAAACACGTCAAGAAGAAAGCAATAGAATATGCTCGGCTATGAAAAGTCACAGGGTGATGAAGAAAGAATTAAACACGTCAAGAAGAAAGCAATAGAATATGCAGAGCTTGAAATGAACCTGTTTGTGAAACTGGATTTGTTGCAGAGAGCTTGAAATGTACCTGTTTGTGAACCTGTTTAACATTCTAATGAGAGTAATCTTGCTCCAATTTTTTTTGATGCATATGTATGTAGAATGACATTTTAATCTCTTTTATACAGATAATTATTGTTTACTTAAAGGGTTGCTGGAGCTTGTCTTATTTTAGCAATTTTAATTGAGTTGTGCGCAGAATTTATGTTTACTTAAAGGGTTGCTGGAGCTTGTCTTATTTTAGCAATTTTAATTGAGTTGTGCGCAGAATTTATGCCCAAGTCCTTGCAAAAGTTGGTGCTGTCCTGAATGCATATTTAGTTTTCAGACCTGGAAAATTTGGTGTTTTATTCTGTGTCAACATCTACTTTTTCTGGATTTCATTATCAATTTTATGTTCAAGAATCAAAGGAGAAAGGAAATGCCATTGTTTGTATTCTCTGTTTGTCTTATTCTGTTTCAGTATTTGGTGGAGAAGATCACTTAAAAGAGTAACTCCTTTAATATTCAAGAAGCAAAGGAGAATGCCATTGTTTGAAAGAATTTCACTTAAATGTTTAGTATTCTCTACCATTTGGGTTATATGGGTCGGGTCGGGTAACTCGTTTAATAAACGGGTCGGATCGTATTGACTCATTTATTAAATGGGTCGGGTCGGGTCATACTTATACGGGTCGGGTTAAATTTTATATGGGTCGGGTCGGGTCGGGTCGACCCGTTTGCCACCCCTAGTGGTGAGGCACCGCTTAGGCTTTTTGGGGCATAAGCGCTTCAAAGCGGAAAAAAAGTGCCAAGGAAAAAAGTGGTCCAAATCTTATTAAAATTTTAAATATGGATAAAAACTCAAAAATAATTAATCAAGTACAACCCAATTACCAAAAAAGCACTAGAGAAGCACATTGCAGGTACTTGAGAGGAGGACAAAAAAAATTAGGAAAAAGGTAAATTTTGAAATTAATACACTTTACGTCGACGCTACTGCTGCTAAGACCGAGGGAGCTCAAGAGGAAGAGGCGTCCTGTGGAGAACTTGCTGGAGGCGAAGATTGATAGAGACGGAAATGGTTTTGGGGGGTCTAAATTTTTTTTGGGTTCACGTGGAGATGGTTTTGCTGGAGGTGGACTAGCCAAGGAGGTTTCAGCAACAAGAGAGCTTCGCCCAAATTTGGGTGAGCTTTGATGGAGAAGAAGATGTCAAGGTGAAGAAAAAGATTCTTAATTGGGAGAAGAAGACTTGACAAGGTGAACAAGGGAGGTGGACAACTGACAAGGTTGGAGGCGCAGAATTCGAGGTGCAGGGTTAATTTCGGTTCAAAAATAAGGAGAGAATCAGAGAGCGAAGGAGAAAGGCGTTTAATTTTTAATGGCGGATCGGAGTCAGGTCGGGTATGATATGAAAGGGCTGCTTACCCGCTATTCGTCTTTTTCCCCCTTCTAAAAGCTCCTAATAACGTGAAAATAGTGAAAACGAAGCGGACAGGGAACTCTTCCACGTTCAAAACTTAAGTGGGGCTTGTTATCACTTCTTTTCAACAGCGCTTATGGCGTGACCACGAGTAGCACTAAATTGCACAAATTACTAGGTAAATAAAAAAAATCTCATCCATGCAATCTAAGGCCAGTTAATCTTAATATGGAAAACAAGGATCATTTAAATATGGCAGCAAACTAAACCTTCCATACACTTAACACATGCTCCCATAATTTGCTTTGATAAACTTCCAAAAATCATAACCATTTGGAAAACACAGTTATTGTGCATGTTTATCCCTGTATTCACTCCTAACAATATAATGAAGCGGGTACTTGTTTGATGGTATAGAATGTGCCTTTGTCTATACGCCACGCCACATGCATCCTCTCTGCCATTATATTGTAGTATAGCGACCACCATGGTACCGGGTTATCCAACACCAAGAATATTAGTCTCTTACACTTATGAATTACTCTATATGCTTTAGGACGATCATCCTAATTCCTAGGCTTCCTGATAACACCACACCAAATCTGTGCTAAGTTTCACATCACATGAAGTGTGTACTAACTCTCTAGATCAATATCAGAGAGGCAAGCATTCAAATAGAGCAGACCCGTGTGAAAAGATATTCCATACTATAAAATATAAAAAATTATTTATATGGTACTAATGCGGCATGATTAAATGTGGATAAATGAGCATTACCATCCCCGGATCCATCCCTGTAAAATTTCTCACTTCAGCTATCATCCTCTGGATAGACAATGAAAATTAATAAGTTAAATGAACACAAGCCAACTTGAGAACTTCATTTAAGCAAGACGACTGAACACATAAAGATGGAAAAATATTACTCTCTCTAAATCAATGTCTGAACCATAATTTCTCCTCCTGTTTGATGCACGATCTGACAATCCCGTAGCAGAGTTTCGATAGGGAAGTTGTGCGTAATATTCATATAAATGAGCCATTGACGTTTCCCTCTGTTGGAGAATGAAAATGGAATGAAACAACCAACTCTAGGCATATAGGTAAAACAGTGCTTAAACATGACATATGAAATGCGCTAAGATCATGAATTTCACAAACTTAAAACACAAGTCAGCAGACATAGCTTCAGATCTTTCAAACAAGAACCAGCTGTAATTAACTTCAATAAAATTAATGAAGCTCAATACCGCTCATATGATAGCACGTTATTTATCATCAGTTTTCTAATATAACATTATAGGTTATGCAAAACTCAAGAGGAATAAATTTTGTAACATAAACCAAGAAATACAAATCTCCCATATGAAGAGGGCACTCCATGGTTATATCAGTTATTTTGTGATACCCTGGTAAAAGTCAAAGAAAAAAAACTCCGACTATGATCGTATAACCCAACAGATTGATCAGGAAGGTAATAAAAATAAAGTAAATGGAAGTATATCTGTCATTTATGATAGTCTACTCTGGAAAAACAAAGATAGCATTAAAATATGCAACTGATTCTAAAAGAGTATACTGAAACAATACGCTAGTACCTTTATCACAGTCACCGATCAGACCATTTGTTGGAACTAGGTGCTTCAAAAAACAATGTGCATGTTTATCAGTGGGGACAAAAATTGTTTATTGGCCCATCAGAAAAAATGATCTAAAGTTTAAAACTTTAACAGGAACATTTTTTAAGTATATATTGGTCAAGTTTACAATGTATGCTTAAGGAAATAAGAGTTCTAATATTTTCAAATTAGAAAATATACTGTACTCTACAGACTTAAATTTATGATCCTTTCTATTGGCATAAATAGTTAGAGGTATTTCATATCTCATATCTAAGCAGGACAGAGTTATTGAGAACAGTAAGAGTTAATATCTGATACGCAAAAAATATTTCATGTAGATCACAGCTAAGAGATTTCTCAAGTTATAATGCAAGATGTATCAGAATGACAAATAGAAAAGCCTACTTACATGATCTGACTGGAAAGTCCTTGTAGTAGAAGCAGCCGACCGAGCATCCTCTTGTTGCAATGACCATGCTATAGTTGCATCTATCTATCAATAGGAGGAAGAACAAAATTATCATACTAAAGACACTCTCGACCCAGGCATCTAATTGTTAGCTAGATTCTAATTTGAAAGAAAGATAGCAACAGCGAAATCAATATGGACAGAAAAAGAAAGAAACCGGAATAGTGAGGGAAGGACCTCCTCTGTGCTAGCTGACCCTGCAATTTCTGCATTAAACTGTTCTTGGAGTAGACGAGCGAGCATCTCATCAGATTCAACCTGGCTAGCTCTTGAAGCTGAGAGATCAGGATCTCTGCTACTCTGTTCCTGAAACTTGTTACCTCTTTTTGGTGATTCTAGCTCATCGACTTCCGCAACTGGGTCCAAAATATGAACATGATTCTGAGAATCATAAGTCCTTGCTGATCTTGTATACGGAATGGGCCCAGGTGATTCAAGATCTAACATTTCAGAGTTCTCAGAGTCCAAACTGGAGCTTCTGCCATAATTAGAACAGGCCAAGCTGCATTTCCTTTGTCCTTTCACTTTCATTCCCAGTATCTGCTTACTTCTGTCTCTAGCTTCTGAATCTGATGTTGCCAGTACTGCATTTGGATTCAACCTACCAGAGGCGGTTATTTCCACACTGTCATCGACATGAACATAGTCTCCACTGTCAATTGTGATTTTATGTCTTCGATCAGATAAGTGGCCTGAGGTGCCTTCTTCTCGGTTGGAAACATAAACACTGCCCTCAGGTGGAAAAGAGCATTTTTGGTGACCCAGACAGGTTTTGGGTTTTGATAAAGATAAACTAGGAGAATCTACTACTTTCATCTTCATTTTGTCGTTGACTTTCGTAAATGATGAGCATGTCTCTCCCTCAGAAAGGAAACTCCTACCTTGACAATCAACCTCAGATGACATTCGGCTCTTTGCTGAACTACAAGGAGCAAGATGACCGCCATATACCAATCTCCTCTGCCCTTCGTCCTTCCAAGGCACATTGTGCTGAAACGGATCGCTGCTCAAAACAATTCCCTTGTTTTTTCCCCTTCTTTCTTTAGACTTTAATATAAAATCACCTCCATCAAAGACAGGACACTGGTCATTTCCTTTCTTTTTCCATGAACCCTTGTCTCGATGGTGATAGTGAGCATGCCCAGGATGTTTTAAGCTTCTTTCAAATGATCTTCCACTTCTAATACCCTCATTAGAACCTCCATTCTGTTCAGATGGTAAAACTTCATTCTGGGCCTGTGATGAATGCTCAGTTTCAAGGGTCTCGTTTATCAGCTGCACTAATCTTGCTCGTCTTTGTTGTTGTTCAGTGTCATCAATTGCAACACCATTCCGGCCAAAAGTACGGGGACCAGGATTGCTCCCGGGCGGAGTATGTTTCTTTCTTCTAGACCCCATTCTTGGGTTGAATGAGGACAAAGTGGCTTCTTCGACAACGTCAATGTCCATATCATCCATGTCCTACATTATTTTTAAGAACATCAATCAACACTTTACATTAAAATCAGCCTCAGGCGGCCCCAATTCCCCAAATCAATGGAGGAAAGCAAGAGTTCTATCCCATATTGATAAATTTTAAGAACGCTATAGATAAATTAACAGCCAATCCCAGAGGTTTGGGACGTGGGTTTAGTGCCCATAATTGTTGTAACTTGGCCAAAAAAAATACTTCCTATGAATTAAGTAAATATTAAAGTTGCAGAGACTAACATTTACCCAGTAGATATCAATTCCCAAAACTACAATTTCATAAAGAACCCTAAGAAATGATCTCCAACATCCAGAATTTCACATAAAAATAGAATTAATTTGAAGAAAACCCTATCCAACTGAGTAAAACCCATTCTTTAATGGGATCAAAATGGTACAGTTGTAAAGAACTACGTATATTCAATATGCAATCGCTCGTACATTAAAAGGAAACCCTAATTCGCAATATCGATCAAAATCTGAAATTGACGACAAATGTTTTAAGCGCGTTAATCCTCAAGAAACAAAAGAGAGAATTTTCGTATGAAAGATCAACCGAAACCCTAAAAGAAAACATTTTTTTCTGGAAATTAACAAAAAAGAGAAAGAGGGGTACCTTGTGACTGCGAGCGATGGTAAAGTTTTCGGTGAGATCGAGGCGAGAGAAAATATTTGGAAGGGAAAGAATCCATACAATAAC
>NC_033800.1:66269620-66272819 GCF_001876935.1 Asparagus officinalis | reverse complement strand
GAGACGCTATTTAGTGATAAATTAACAGCCAAATCCCAGAGGTTTGGACGTGGGTTTAGTGCCTATTGTGTAACTTGGCCAAGAAAATACTTCCTATGAATTAAAGTAAATATTAAGTTGCAGAGACTAAATATAAAATCATTTACCAGTAGATATCATTCCCAAAATCTTTCAATTTTCATAAAGTAACCCTAAGAAATGATCTCCAACATCCAGAATTTCACTAAATGAATGAGTAAGGTTTGAAAGAAAACCCTGATCCCAAACTGAGTAAAACCCATTCTTTAATGGGATTCCAAAATGGTACAAGTTGTAAAGATACTAGTATGATTTCGAATTGCAATCGCTCGCTACATTAACAAGGAAACCTAATTCGCAATAATCGGGATCAAAAATCTGAAATTGACGACACTGTTTTCAAGCGCGTTAATCCTCATTAGAAACAACAAGGCAAGAATTTTCGTCGATGAAAGCATTCAACCCCGAACACCCTTAAAATTAAAACATTTTTTTTCTGGAAATTAACAAAAAGGAAAGAAGGGTACCTTGCTGTGACTAGCGAGCGATGGGTAAAAGTTTCGGTGAGATTCGATGGCGAGAGAAAAATATTTTGGAAGGGATAAGATCCATACAATAACGCTGGCTCCTAACTCTTCCCCCCCCGCACCCCCCCCCTCCCCTCCATCCCTCAATTATCTTGTGTCTTTGTTGTGGCAAGAAAAAAAGAGCGGGCCTCACGCGTTGAGATTCGTGCTCTCCGTCTGATATGATGACGAGCATGACGCTTCAAATTAATTCTATTTTTAAAATCTGATATGAGCCCGGTGTACTATAAGTCTATAACAAATGAGAGATGGGATGTGGTTGGAGGTGTGGTTGATGGTGTGTCCCTATCATTTTCCGACAAATAGACAGCGAAACTAGAGTTCGTTGCATCCGGTTATCTTAAACTGTAACCACATGAGTAATATTAGAGTTTGTGTATATCCATATGATTTGCTTGAGATCAATCATTATAATTACGAGCGTTATGCTCGTGCTCCGACCGATTGATTTAATTTTTTTTATTTGTATATCTAATTTTTTCTCTGTAAATTTAATTTTTGGTTATGGCCTTGCTTCTAGAAATTGCAATTGCTTCTATTTAAAAATTTTAAATTATACTAAAAAAATTTTCCTTTGCACTGTTGCTCCTTACTCAAAAGTAAATAATTTAAGTCAGAGTTTTTTTATTCTTATAACAGAAATACAAAATAAGGGCACGGATAATTTTTATATCAAAATTTAAAATTCAAATTAGTCGACTTAATCGTCAATCCCTCATCTTAGGACACCCCTGATTTTTATAATATTTCAAAAGAAAAAAAGAAAAAAAGAAAAAAAACAAGAACACTACCTCACTTAATAAGTGTGTGTGGATAGTTTTCTTTTATTTTTTATATTCAAATTAGGGATGGACATGTGGCAATTTTTTTGAGATGAAAGGCTACAGTAAAACATAAATTACTCACCGTGAGTGACCCAGACAATTGAGAGATTCCAATATGGCACTCATGATCTTAGGTTCGATTTCGGGATAGATTATAAAAAATATCATGATCATTATTCTTGGATTCAGATCATTTCCAATTACATGGTAATTGAAGAAGATCTAATTCTTTAAATGCTCACCCTAAATCTCAAAGGATAAAATGATGTCATATGTCATTTTTACTATTAAAGTAGTGGTTTTCTAAATACCATGGGAGGTTTTGTAACAGCAATTTCGTTTATAAAAAAAAGTAAATATTACTAAAAAAGGGAAAATTGCTTCAAAGCCCCAAAACTCAATGTCTATTATGCTGCAGCCCCCCTTACTTTCCCTCTTTTTTAAAAAAATTACGTCCAGGCCCCTCCAGTCCAAAATCCCGATTTTGCCCTCCCTTCACCTCCATCCTCCTCCTCCTTTGTCGGTCCCCCTTTGCCCCTTCCCCCGCGCCGCCTCCCTCCCCCGCTCCGCCTCCCTCCCTCTCCCCACCTCCGCTTCCCACCGCCGCCTCCCCGTTCCCCCACAGCCGTCCTCCCTCCCACTCCCCCTCTTCCCAAGACCCCCCACGCTCCCTCCCACCCGCCTCCCTCCCCTCACACACGGCTCCTCCTCGCCCTCCCCACCCCATCCCCCCCTATGTTGCGCCTCCTCCGCTCCCCACGCCGCCTCCCTGCCCCTCCCAGATCACACCTCCTCCCATTGCTGCCCCACTTGCCGCCTTTCCCTCCGCCTCTGCCACACGCCGCCTCCTCCGCCTACCCTCCTCGACCCCCTTTCCCCAGGCCCCCCCACCTCCCGTACCTCATGTCGCTCTCTGCCCTTCTCCTTTTCGCCCATGCCCCTACCTCCCCGTACGCGCCACGCTGCCGTCCCTCTCCTCCCCCGGCTCCCGCACCCCTCCCTCCTCACCCACGCTCACTCCCCCGTCTGCACCTCCCCGCGTGCCCACTCCCCACGCCTCCCGTCCGTTCCCCAGCCTCCCCACCCACTTACACCTCCCCCTACACCTCCTTCCTCCTCCTCCGGTCCCCCTCTGTCTTTCCCCTGTTCCGCCGCCTGCGTCGTCCCGAGGAACTTTGCGTGGGCACATTAGTAAGAGTTAACATGTTAGCTGTAAGAGTTAACATATTAGCTGTAAGAATTAACATGTTAGTTGTAAGAGTTAACATGTTATCTGTAAGAGTTAACATGTTAGCTGTAAGAGTTAATATGTTAACGGTAAGAGTTAACATCCGCTGGCATGAGAAAAATAAGGGTAAATTTAGGATTTAAGCCAGCTGACATGTCTAATCATGAGCTGACATGTCTAATCAACTGCTAGTATGAGTTGGAATCATGATGGAGGGGCCTTGGGCACATTTTTTTTAAAAAGGGGATAAAGCACATTAAAAATAAATAGAAGGGGTTGGGGCACATTAAAAGTTCAAATTTTGGGGCCTAGAAGTAATTTTCCCAACTCAATTTCTATTGTGCTGCAGCCCCCCTTACTTTCCCTAATATGTTGCAGCCCCTCCTTTTTTAAAAAATTGCATCCAGGCCCCTCCAGTCCAAAATCCCGATTTTGCCCTCCCTTCACCTCCCTCCTCCTCCTCCTTTGCCGGTCCCCCTTTGCCCCTTCCCCCACGCCGCCTCCCTCCCCCGCTCCGCCTCCCTCCCCTCCCCCATCTCCCT
>NC_033800.1:66235926-66268752 GCF_001876935.1 Asparagus officinalis | reverse complement strand
TTTGCTTGTGCCGGGGGTGCGTTAGCCCGTGGACCACCGATTCACAGATTCTGATTGAATCGTGAAGGTTTTGGGAATTCTTCCTTCGTTTATCGAAGTAAGAATTTGAAGCGAATATCTTATCAATGTAAGATGTTCACTCTTCTAAAGATCAAGTCAGAGCTTAGATCTCTAGGAATCGCCAAAAGCTTCTTGAGGATGTTTGTGAAGAAGGAAGACTCTCTCTCTTGCTTAAATTTACAAAAGCTCAAGTCTCTCTGCCTTAATTGCTCTCCCCAATCTGCCCTCTTATCAATGATGGCCCTAGGAGGGTATTTATAGTCTTCTTGGATGATAACTGGAGAAAATAACCGATCAGCAACTACCCCTTTGGGCGCGGCAGACATAGGTGTCGCGGCTGAAGAGATTTCTTTGGCGTGGCAGTCGTTGCTGTCGCGGTCAAAGGAGTGGTTCCCCTCCGTTTTGTAACCGCCATCCCACGACTTTTAACTCCTTAAATGTCACAATTTTCGTGGGTAGTGGGCATGATTTTTGCTTGTAACTGCTTCCCTCATGTTCATAAATAACCCCCAGCAGTTAATAAGCCATGTGGATCGTACAAAACTCGAGAAAACTGTCAAAAATGACGTGTTCAGCTTCTCAATGGCCGCGGCAGTAGGTGGTGGCGCGCATTGCCGCGGCAGTTACCACTGTCGCGCACCTCCTGGATATTTTGGCTCTAACTTCCTCGTACGATGTCGGAATAATGTGATCCAAAATGCGTTAGAAAGATGACGAAGAGATCTATAACTTTTGTCTTTTGAGCTTCTTCAGATTTGGATCATATCATGGCTTAAATGTGCAATACATTTCCGCGGCAGTCGCTGCTGACGCGCACCTCCAAGACCGTTCGCGCTGTCTCGGGTATTTTGGCTCTAACTTCCTCGTCTGATGTCGGAATAAGGTGATCCAAGATGCGTTGGGAAGCTAATGAAGAGATATACAACTTCCCATTGTCACTTCACTCTGTTTGTTTGCGTGTCACTTTTCACTACCGCGCCTATGCGCGTCAGTGTACATTGCCGCGTACCTCCGAGGCAGTTTACGACCTCTCGGGTATTTTGGCTCTAACTTCCTCGTCCGATGTCGGAATAAGGTAATCCAAGATGCATTGGAAAGCTAACGAAGAGATATACAACTTCCCATTGGCACTTCACTCTGTTTGTTTTTGCGTCACTTTCCACTGCCGCGCCTATGCGCGTCAGTGTACATTGCCGCGCACCTCCGAGGCAGTTTACGACCTCTCGGGTATTTTGGCTCTAACTTCCTCGTCCGATGTCGGAATGAGGTGATATAAGATGCGTTGGAAAGCTAACGAAGAGATATACAACTTTCCATTAGCGTTTCACTCTGTTTGTTTACGCGTCACCTTCCACTGTCACGCCTATGCGCGTTAGTGTTCCTTTGCTTATTTTAGCTTTGGATGATCCTCTTTGACTTAGATAGTGAGCTTCATACCTATAGGCATTTTTAGACGCCTACAGATACCCCCTCCAAAGTATCTCAGACTTATTCTTTTATAGAGGAGTCTGGAATATTTTGGATAAGATAAGTCTTACTTGCAATCCCTTCAGTATTTAGTTGAGAAGATCGTGTAGAAGGACCTGTGAATGGCTTTAACTCTTGACTTCTTCATCTTTTAGTCTACTCAGTGCTTTGTAGAATAGTTAAAATTCTTCCGGTGCTGCGTTTATCGCTTGACCGTTATCAAAGTCTTGAACTGAAACTGATGTTTTGATTTGTGAATTAGCTCTTGTCGTTGAACTGGTTTTCTTCATTAGGAATTCATATCTGGATCGCAATTGAATCCCCTAAGATCATCCATTGGACTTTTTTCCTTAGCCTTATTTTGGCAAAATCATTGACGCATTGACAGGCGCTAACACAGTTTATCCTTGTGTGTTTACTGGAGTCTACACAGTTTAAGCTCTTAAGACGTTGGAGCATAGCGGTCTTAGTGTCGAGACTGCAGGACCAATTATTCAGATCGGTTCATCTGCAGGTATGAATTTTATCCTGAGTTTGTCGGATACTCAAGTCACGAGACCAACTAATGAAGCTGGTGCGTCAGTGATTATCGTATTTATAGGATTTTTGACAAACCCTCAGCCATCAACGGGTTTGATGAGCCTTTTACAGACTACCGTTTGAATCGGGCTAGCATGCAGATTGTTTAAGTCCGTTCTGTATGTAACGTTGTGCTAAAAGAATAAACTCTCTTAGACTTGGTGCTATGATGTTGAATACATAGGCTTTATCGTTAATACGGGAATGTACCACCCGGCGACGTGTGATAGACGTAAATTTATCTCTAATAAGGGATTGAGATAACGTCCCCCACGTATAAAATGTGGATTTGAAAATATTGATGGGTTACGTCTTTTTGGTAAAAAGATGAACCCGATACTGGAGAGGAAGAATTTTATATTCTATTTTCTGGTCTCTTGTTTGTTGGTAGAGATGAACCCGAAATCGGAGAGGAAGAATTTTATATTCTATCTCCTTGTCTCTTTTTTGTTGGTAGAGATAAACCCAGAATTGGATAGGAATAATTTTATATTCCATCTCCTAGTCTCTTGTTTGTTGGTAGAGATGAATCCAGAATCAGAAATTAAGAATTTTATATTCTATCTCCTGATGCAAAAGAAACTCAAAGTGGGATCTCCATTTAGAGAATCTAGACTGGTTTGAATAATCCTGACTGTCATAAGGTTTGATTATTCAATTCAAAAGTAGACCTCTCGTTCTTGAAATGAATCGAAAGGGGATTTTGGTTGTGGTCCTAACTGTAGTAAGGTTTGACCAAGTAGGAGTTTTGAGATAATCCTAACTGTAGGAAGGTTTGATCGCTCGATTTGTGGACTTCTCGTTCCTTGGAGGAATCGAGAGAGAATTTTGGTTTTGGTCTTAATTATAGGAAAGTTTGACCAAGTGGGAGTTTTGAGACGATCCTAACTGTAGGAAGGTTTGACCGTTCGATTTGTGGACTTCTCGTTCATTGAAGGAATCAAAAGGGATTTTGGTTTTGGTCCTAACTGTTTAAAGGTTTGACCAAATAAGGACTTGAGACGATCCTAACTATCTAAAGGTTTGATCGTTCAATTTGTGAACCTCTCGTTCATGATAGGAATCGAGAGGGGATTTTGGCTTTGGTCCTAACTGTTTAAAGGTTTGACCAAATGAGAATTTGAGACGATCCTAACTGTTTAAAGGTTTGATCGTTCAATTTGTGGACCTCTCGTTCATGAAAAGAATCGAGAGGGGATTTTGGCTTTGGTCCTAACTGTTTAAAGGTTTGACCAAATGAGGACTTGAGACGATCCTAACTATCTAAAGGTTTGATCGTTCAATTTGTGGACCTCTTGTTCATGGAAGAAATCGAGAAGGGATTTTGGCTTTGGCCCTAACTGTTTAAAGGTTTGACCAAATGGGGACTTGAGATGATCCTAACTGTTTAAAGGTTTGATCGTTCAATTTGTGGACCTCTCGTTCATGAAAGGAATCGAGAGGGGATTTTGGCTTTGGTCCTAACTGTTTAAAGGTTTGACCAAATAGGGACTTGAGACGATCCTAACTGTTTAAAGGTTTGATCATTTAATTTGTGGACCTCTCGTTCATGGAAGAAATCGAGAGGGGATTTTGGCTTTGGCCCTAACTGTTTAAAGGTTTGACCAAGCAAACGGAAGGAGTGGGGGTACAAATAACAGTAGGAATGTAGATTTGCACAAATCACTTAGAAGAGGTTTTTGGTAACCAGTGACGAAAAGGGGTTTGCCAATTGTCATGGATTGAAATTTTGGGTGTTGTGTCAAAGCTCAATAGTGGGAGTGTTAAAGGCTAGGACACAGCGGGAGTTTGGGTAGATTTAACCATGAAGCATTTTGGTGGACCTACCATCAGTTGATTTGTTCGGTGATGGATTTTATGGTGAAGGACTGTGAATCATCAAGCACTCCACAACTAGACCGTAGGAGTTTCGTGAGGAAAGACTGATCCGATGAGGTCATTGAATCTCGTCTCAACGAAAGAGTACTTGGAAAGTCACAATGGGAGTTGACGAAATTGATCCCGACTATTAAAACCAACCAAGAATCGGATAAAGGAAAAGCAAATGGGACATGCTTCATCCTTGAAGGATTTCAGAGTTTCGTGAAGGAAGATTGACTTGATGAAGTCATTGAATCTCATCTCAATGAAAGAGTGCTCTGAAAATCACAATATGAGGGGTTTTGATCATTTTGGACATGATTAAATAGCCACATCGGGAGGTTCTTAATCATTTTTATCATGATTAAGAGTGGATTACTCAGATGATTGGTTTTCACCTTGAATAATCAATTAGTTTCGGGTTATCCTTAAGAATACCATATATAGCATTCTCTAGGAACTTCCCGTTAAATAGGTTACCCTGAATGTACTAGGGATAGTACTTTTTCAAGAACTTCTCGTTTGTGAGCAATGTTACTGTTCTTGATACAGAATCAGGTCTTAGTTCTTACCTTTGTATTCAGCCATGATAACCTCGTATCCACCCCCAGCTTTTAGGTGAACCTGAGTCTAATCACATTTGGTTACATTATTGGAGCGCATAATTTAAAGAAGCAGTTTTTTAACCTCTTATACTAGTCGGAGGTTCGGGAAACAGTTTATACTCGTATACCCTTTGGAGTGCATGGAGAAGCAGTTTATACTCGTATACTCTTCGGAGTTAGGAGAAACAGTTTATACTCGTGTACTCTTTGGAGTTAGGAGAAACAGTTTATACTCGTGCACCCAATGGAGTTAGAGTCGTCTTTACTTGGCTTGTTTCGCCATTATGATGCCGGAGTCAATTAAGGCTTGGATTTTGTTTTTGAGTCCGAAGCAAATCTCGGTGGGATGAAGAACCCTTCTGTGGTACGCACAGTAGTTTGGATCCGTAATCCTCTTAGCTCTCTCCTGATCTTTAATAGGTGGTAGCTCGATTTTGTCATTGGCGAGGAGGTATTTCAATATGGCTGGAGCTTCATTATTTTCGAAAGAATACTCCTTTTGAAACTTCGGATTGAGAGTCGCGTTCCCAGTGATTATAGATGTCGTCAGTCGGCTTCTCTCAGCTTTCTTTCTTTTAAGAAAGTGTTCAGCTTGTTCACCGCGCATTTTTAAATCTTTCCAAGTTTTGGATGGTACAACCCCCAGGGTTTCCAGGACATCGATGGAGAGATTATTGTGGCATGTTTGCAGGAAGAACTCCTCTGTAACAGGATCTCTGTAATTCATTGCCTTGTTACGGAAGCGCTTGACAAAATTGTCGACTGACTCTCCGTCTTTTTGCTTCTCATCCAGAAGGGTTCCGATTGACACTTCGGTGTCATCATCGAATAAATTGCTGAGGAACAAACTTTCCATGTTATCTCAGCAATTGATGCTCCCTGGCTTAAGACATCGGTACCAATCGAAGGCGGGCCCACGAAGGGTGCCAACAAATGACCGGACCATTAAAGCCTCGTTTCCAGAGATCATACCCAAATGAGACTTAAAATAAATCAAGTGCTGAATAGGCGAGCTCTTTCCATCAAACGGTGTGAAGTTGATCAGATTGAATTTTGTCGGGTACGGTATTGAATCACATTCTCTTGGATAGGGACACGGAATACCCGTCTTCTTTACTTCCTGAGTGGACATCAAAGCATTGACTTTATGTTCAAGGTCTTGCATTTTCTTGTCCTCATCTTCATCTTTCTTTGAGTGATGTTGAGCAGAAATAATTGGGCCACCCACAGTGTTATTAAAAGGTGAAATTGAACCACCCCCAATATTGTTGTTGGGAGGATCCGTTGAAATGATTTCATCCACTTCTGGATCGCTGTCATCTATAACATTCTGAGTGTGGCGGCTGGATTCAGCTCGCTGACTGGATTCAGGAGGTTGAGGCCGTTGAGCTTGCAATTCTTTCATTTATTGAATAGCCAAATCTATTTCTGTCTTTATCTCAGCTCTAATTTCTTCACGTTGTTTGGCTAGAGCTTCTTGAAGCATTTGAGCAAACTGATCAGGAGTGATTGTGAGCACTTCTCTGGTTTGCCCCGTGCTAGACATTGTATCATCAGAAGCAATGGCTGAACAAGTGTCTGAAAGTTCATCCTCCGAGGATATTCCTTCATGCATTCTCTTGTAATCCATGCGTCTGATGGCTCCTAATTGGAGTCGAGACATCCGTTGAGCAACTCTTGGATTGACTTTTCCTCTTGGGGAAAAGTCAGGATTTGAGTCACTTGAATGCCGCTTAGACTTCCTTTTATCAACCATGTTGATGGTGACTTTAGGGAATTCGTCATCTTGGACAGCTGATCTTCTCTTGCGGAAATGTCTTGGCTTAGGCTTCAACATTTCGGTGAAAAGCCTCTGGAATACAGAAGCTCTTAGCGGAACGGCTTTAGAGCAACTATATTCAGATAATACTGTTTTAATAAGCCTCTCACATACACAATGAGATTCTGTTCCTTGAGCAACCCTTTTTCGTGACTTGTTTCCACTTTTAGTTTGATAGTACAGCTCGTTAGTATTGTCACCAAAGCAACATATCCTCTGTTTTTGTGTTTGAACCTTGTTGATATACGCAGGACGACTTGTCGTCACCTCTGAGTGATCCAAGGTTATATGTTTACATCCCACCCCCCGTGGGTGTGGAATTTTTACAGGCCTCAAGCGAGAGTGAATTGGTATATTCTCTTTTTTGGCTTGTTTTGTTTTGATAGGAGGATATTTACGACCCCCAGTGTAAAAATTTACTTGGGGTTTGTTCACGGGACCCAAGCGTTCCTAAACCGAAGCTTTGCCTCAGTCGTCAGATGAGGGACTGGGGCGATTCGCCCTTGTGATCTTGGATTTTGACAGGTCAGGACTGACCCGTGGCTTCCTTGGTGATGGAACAGATATGGCTGTAGTAGACGGACCAAGAACGGATGTTGACGGGGCTGAAGGGGAACTCCTGGGAGCTTCTTCTTGGCCGCGGCAGGAGTAATCGTCGAGGTCGAAGGGTGCGCCGCGGCAGTGGAGACTGCCGCGGTTGAAAGCTATGCCGCGGCAGTGAAAACTGCCGCGGTCGAAGGATTTGCCGCGGCAGTGTGCACTGTCGCGGTTGATGGATTTGCCGCTGCAGTCTACACTGTCGCGGTTGAAAGATGGGTCCTGCTGATCCAATTCTTGTACGAATTTGGATTTAGGGATCCACACTTTGCGACTCTCTGGTGTTTCCTTAGACACCATTTTCTTCTTCCCTTCTTGCGTTTGTTGACGAAGGGCACGAACACGAATAGCGTTTGCACGACGCTTCTGCATACGATCTTTGAGGGTCGAACGAGCCCTTTTGACGAGAGTCCATTCCTCCGTTGTGAGTTGTGCAGAGATATGAGTGGTTTGTCATTGGGACGACTAGACCACTTGATGCTTCCTCGACTCTAGGTCCGCGTAGCAGTGAACCCCGTCGGTTTGTTCCAAGGTCTTAGCCATTTGACGAGCGAGACGTTGGCGTTGCCTCTGACAAGCCCTCTTCGTTAGAGTTGGTGAACTTCGATTGAACGATTCCTTAATTAGGGTGGAATCATTGTGAGCAGTGCTTCCGGCTTTGGGGGTCGCCGGGATAATGTTGCGAGGGGAGGCCTCGGTAACGATTGGGTGAGAGTCTTCACTTTGTGCCTTCTTTGGCATGTAAGTCTTCTTCAATGGTGAGATCCTCTTGTACTCGCGAGACAATGAAGATCTTGAAGAGGATGATGAGAGATATTCCTCAAACTTGGTTTGGTCGAACTCGTATTCGACCGTAGATTCAACTGGGATCTTGATCGGCTGTGACACGACGGTCTCGGCAGCGAGACCGTTGGCTCCCACTGTGGTCGCCAGTTTGTTTTCGTCGAAAGTTGGTTTCATTGTGGAATTCATTATATCTTCGATCAATTACAATAAATTCAAAAGAAAATAGTCTTTTTATAAGACCTCTTTTACACAATAAAAGAAAAATTATAACTTTCTAGAAAATAACATAGAAATCGTTTATCGATTCCTGTTTTGTGGGACTTTGCCTGTGCCGGGAGTGCTTTGACTCGTGGACCACCGATTCACAGATTCTGATTGAATCGTGAAGGCTTTTGGATATTCTTCTTCGTTTATCGAAGTAAGAATCTTTAAGCGAATATCTTATCGATGTAAGATGTTCACTCTTCTAAAGATCAAGTCAGAGCTTAGATCTCTAGGAATCGCCAAAAGCTTCTTGAGGATGTTTGTGAAGAAGGAAGACTCTCTCTCTTGCTCTAATTCACCAAAACTCAAGGCTCTCTACTCTAATCTGCTCTGAAAATGCTCAGCCCCTAACCGTCATCCCACGACTTTTAACTCCTTAAATGTCACGATTTTCGTGGGTAGTGGGCATGATTTTCGCTTGTAACTGCTTCCCCCACGTTCATAAGTAACCCCCAGCAGTTAATAAGCCATGTGGACCGCACAAAACTCGAGAAAACTGTTAAAAATAACGTGTTCAGCTTCTCAATGGCCGCGGCAGTAGGTGGTGGCGCGCATTGCCGCGGCAGTTACCACTGTCGCGCACCTCCTGGGTATTTTGGCTCTAACTTCCTCGTACGATGTCGGAATAACGTGATCCAAGATGCGTTAGAAATATGACGAAGAGATCTATAACTTTTGTCTTTTTAGATTCTTCAGATTTGGATCATATCATGGCTTAAATGTGCAATACATTTTCGCGGCAGTCGCTGCTGACGCGCACCTCCGAGACCGTTCGCGCTGTCTCGGGGATTTTGGCTCTAACTTCCTCGTCCGATGTCGGAATAAGGTGATCCAAGATGCGTTGGAAAGCTAACGAAGATATATACAACTTCACATTGTCACTTTACTCTGTTTGTTTGCGCATCACTTTCCACTGCCGCGCCTATGCGCATCAGTGTACATTGTCGCGTACCTCCGAGGCAGTTTACGACCTCTCGGGTATTTTGGCTCTAACTTCCTCGTCCGATGTCGGAATAAGGTGATCCAAGATGTCTTGGAAAGCTAACGAAGAGATATACAACTTCCCATTGGCGCTTCACTCTGTTTATTTGTGTGTCACTTTCCACTGCCGCGCCTATGCGCGTCAGTGTACATTGCCGCGCACCTCTGAGGCAGTTTACGACTTCTCGGGTATTTTGGCTCTAACTTCCTCGTCCGATGTCGGAATGAGGTGATCTAAGATGCGTTGGAAATCTAACAAAAAGATCTATAACTTCCCATTAGCGCTTCACTCTGTTTGTTTACATGTCACCTTCCACTGTCGTGCCTATGCGCGTCAGTGTTCCTTTGCTTATTTTAGCTTTGGATGATCCTCTTTGACTTAGATAATGAGCTTCATACCTATAGGCATTTTTAGACGCCTACAAGGATGACTTAAGTTATTTTCATTAGCTACAATATATCATTTTTATTGATTTATTTTTCTTGTATAAGATTTGATTATTCATGAGTTCAGAAATTAAATCTGAAAATGGAAGAGAGAGTTATTTATTTTACACATAATTGGAGAGTAGTTTTCTATTATTTATTAGTTTTTATAAATTTTTATTTTGTCATAAGTAAATTTATATTCACCAAAATGTACTACTTTAATTGTAGAAATCCTATGTCGCATTGTTTCATCCTTTGAAATTGAGATCGAAGGTGATGATTTAAAATTTTAACTCTCTAATTACACCTTAATTGTAGATGATCCAAATCCATTGTTATTATCTTAATTAGCCATCTAAGGTATGATGTAACATAATGTAGACGGTAAAAATTACCTCCGCAAACTTATACATGAATTCGCCCGTGAGTCAGAATCGCCCACTCAAATTAAGGGCGGGGTTCACCCATATGTTGGACTCACTAGCGCAAACCCAAATCGCGCGAGCTCCAAATTCGTCCGCGGTTGTTCATCCAGATTCGCCAGCATGATTGACTCGCCCGCACGAGTCAAGATCATCTGAATCCGCCTGCTCGCTCGACTCGCCCACACAAGTCGAGAGTCGAATTCGTACCCAACAGGCGCTACGCTGCGTACAGGGATGAGTCTTCCCACTTTCCACGACGTGAAGGGATGGAGCACAGTACTCCAAGCCCATCAAGTAGCCGCTCGTAGTACGAGCTACCAGTCAAATCCATGCAGTCGCCAAATCCGCCTGCACGCTCACGATTGAAGCTCACCTCGCCTGCACGAGTTAAGAGCTGAATCCGCCTACAAACAGCAAGTCGGCTAGACCCACTTGAGTACTTGACAGCCGCTACGCTGCGTACAGGGATAGGTCTTCCCACTTCCCTCACGACGTGAAGGGAAGGAGCACAGTACTCCAAGCCCATCAAGTAGCTACTCACAGTACGAGTGACCGGTCAGTCGCCAAGTCCGTTTGTAGAAAGATTGCCTCGCCTGCATGAGTCAAGAGTTGAATCCGCCTACAAATGGTAAGTCGGCTAGACCCACTCGAGTACGGGGCAGCCGCAACCCCACTCATCACGACGTGAAAGGAAGGAGTACAATACTCCGAACCCATCAAGCAGCCGCTCACAGTACAAACCCAAGACATGGTCATATCCCATGATTCAAGGAGCGGTCACGTCGCCTCTCCTCTATTTAAGAACCTCTCCTGGCTACAAGAAAGGGGTTCGTTCGTTCGTTCATAGTTAATTGATTAATTCAATCATTTAACCGAACCACTAGCTCTCGACTCTCAACAGAGTTGACGACACGCTCTTTGCATAATCTTTGCACTGCAGCATCTTTTCCCAGTTTCAGGCCCTGATCGCCGTCAAACTCGGAGACTCGAACTCCATCGATCCGCGCTTCTACTGCGTACTGAAGCTCGCCAGCAACCTCAGTCGAATAGTCCAAGGGAAGCAGACTCGGTGCGAGAACCGAGCGAAGCGTCCTATAGCTACCGAAAGTCCCCACGTTAAATAAGGAGGGCATTCCCTCCGCTTCTGTTGTAATTTCGATTCATTAGTTTGTAATAAGCTGTTCTTATAAATACAAACGAAATCCCTATTTCGGGAGATCAAAATTTACACCTACACATAAACACTAACATATTCTTCAAATTACTATTAATATCTATATGAAAATTAAAATATGGGTAAATTGACACTAAAGCTCCAATAAGATTGGGCATAGACACTAAACTCCTACTACCTTTCAAACTCTCACTAAACCCCTAATAACTTTTAGCACAAAGCTTCCAAATTAATAATGTTAGTAATGTATGGTCAAATTACCAAAATATGTTGGAAGGAAATACCCAATAACTTTTAGTTTTTTGGTAGTTCTTTGTAAAAATTTTTTAACTTTTTAAGGGTCTTCTTACAATTTTTAGATGTTTTTTAGAAGTTTTTTTGCAATTTTAGATTTTTTGAGGGTTTGTTTATAATTTTCATATTTTAAAGGGATTATTTGTAGTTTTGGAGTTTTAAGGGGGTCGTCTATAATTTTTAGAATTTAAAGTGGATGATTTATAATTTTTAGATTTTCAGATGGATCTCTATAAATTTTCGAATTTAAATGGGGTTTTGTGACTTTCATATTTTTCAAGGGGTTGTTTGTAGTTTCATATTTATTAGAGGTCTATTTATAATTTTTGTAATCTTAATAATTGTTTGTAAATTTATGGGCTAATCTACAAATATAAAGATTTGAGGGGTATATGTTGGACTTGGGGGATAATGTTCATTAGTTTAAAAATTATGAGGTAATGTCTTTATAGGGTTAAGTGCAAAAAATAAAATATTTTGGTGGTTTTCTAAAATTCTGAAGCTTATTGGGGGGCTTCAAAAAAATTGCAGGTTTAGTATCAAATGACTAAACTTATTGAAGATTTAGTAGAATTTATCTTTTAAAAAATTAAGGAGATCCTTATGATATTTTTTTTAAAAATGCAAATCTAATAGTAAAATATTAAACCCTCCTTTATATATAAAAGAACAATGAAATTATAAATACAATTATTAGAATTTTTTTATTATGGATAAATAAAGAAAAATAAAAATATGATTATTTAAAAATTTTAATTTACGGATAAATATGTTTTTTAAGATTACCAAATATTTAATTATAATTAGAATTTTTTAATTTTAGATAGATTTAAGTTGATAAGGATTCTAATTACGAACGTAAAATACTCATTATACAAGAATTCTAATTTAATGTTAGAATAGCATATGATACGTGTGACGTGTCCTTATTTATGCATTTAGGTACCGCTGCTTGGTGTCTTTAGTAGTATCATCAATTTCTCTCTATATATAAAGGAGGGATATAAGCCCTTGGAATCTAAGAACATGTTAATGTCGTCATTTTTTCTTAAGCTATAGTTCTTGTTAGATATTGGTTACATTTATAGTTAAGATTGGGCTAAAATTAGAGTTATGTTTAGAGTTATAACGAAGGTTATTGACTGTTAGGAGTTATACAATGATGCTTAAGTTGGTGATCTTTGTTATAACCCTAACCCTAACTAAAAACTCTATCATGTTCCTAACACTAGCTAACATCCTGAAGAACTCCAAATCAACAAAATGAAGATACAATGTTATTGTTGCTTATATGGTTACAATCAGTAACCTCAATATTACCTGCATAGGTACGTGCATTCAGGATCGTCCTGTGTAATTATATCATATCTCAAGGTATCGCAGTGTACTTAATAAAAAGGGAACTAACAGAGGTGGATGGAGAAATAAAACAAAGTTTTGAAGTTGCTAGGTTGAGAGGAAGTAGAGGTAGAGAGGTTAATGTTAATATTAGATTTATGTATTTCCCCTCATTTGGATAGCAACATTGCAACTACAAAGTTAAGTAAACTTGGAATCCACAAAATTTACAACAAATATTACAGATAGTTTAGTGTAAACAAGATTTAAAACTTTTCTTAAAAAGGAAATCTGAAAAATACAAAGATGGGTGCATCGCATGAAAAATAATTTTCCGGTTTAACCTGGAGAAAGTCATCTCTTATATTATAAATAATGTTGCTTTATAAAAAAAATTGCGCCATATTGTAGATTTCTTACAATTAACTAGTTATAGTACTTGTTTCCTTTTAATAGAGAAGGTGCCATCCAATTTTTTATCTTTTTCTAGTGCATGCACATAATATTTCTGTAAAGTAAGAGGTTGTTTGGTTGGTTTCCTAAAAATCAAGAAAAGAAAAAGGATATATGAAAATCAATAAAATATTATTTTCATCAATTTCCATCCCTAAAACTCATCACAACATCCAATAAAATATTATTTTTATCCCACAACTCATTTCATATCATCTCTTAAAAATAAACCAAACACAAGAAATGAGTTACATCATCCAACTCATCTCATCTCCATCACATCTCATCTTTAAAAATCACTCACATCATCCAATAATATTGTGACAACTCATCTCATCTCATTAACATTTTATTTCCACCAATTTTCTCCAAAAAACTAGAAAAAATTTACTAAAGTGTGGGTCACATCATCCAATAATATAATGATAACTCATCTCGTCTCATCTATTTTTTTATTTTTATAAATGAACTAAACACAAGAAAAGAACCTATTACAGGAAATAAATTTCTTATAATTTATTTACTTATTCTTTTAACCAACCAAACAACCTCAAAACAAATTTTCTTAAAAAATCACACAATCATCCAATAATAATGTGACAACTCATCTCTCATTCTTTGATTTCCTTCTTTTTTTAGCCAACCAAACAATCTCAAAATAATTTTTCTTAGAAATAGGTTTCATATTCTTTGATTTCCCTCCTTTTTTAGGCAAACAAACCGCCCCTAAGAAAAAAATTTGAAGAAAAGAAAGAATAGTGAAAATTCTCTCTATCTCTCAAAAAAAAAGATAGTTAATTTCATTTCTTAAAAAAGCAACCATTGAATAGATTCAATCCCTAGCTAATTTTATTTCTTAAAAAAGCAACCATTGAATAGATTCAATCCCTGGCTAATTTCATTTCTTAAAAAAAGCAACCATTGAATAGATTCAATCCCTCAGAGGCTTAGAAACCAGGACATCCACGTGTACACCGCATTTGAACAAAGGCTTCGAGACGAACAACGAAATTACTCAAAAGCCCCTCGTCTCCGAGCCGAACAAACGAACGTACAAGGACATTTAAGTAACTGACCAGCGTCTTCACTGCGTTCGCTCCAGAAAAATTAACAAAAGGGTAAAGAACAATAAAGGCGAGCTTGAAGGTCTCTTTCTCGAAAATCCCCCTCAAAAATTTCAATCCTTTTGGTCCTAAATCGCATGAATTTTCTTGAACTTTAGGTATTCTACTTACTCTGTACTTTAATTTCTGCGATTATTTACGGATAATTTCATTTTCAGTTCTCAATCTATCATCAAATTTAGTATCACCAGTTGTTGAAAGATTTTTGATCTTCATTTGAACTTGTAATGCGCGCTTGATGATGTCGAAATCATTCAGAAGGCTGTGCTTTATTCCGTAAAATATTGTGATGATGGAAGTTTAAAGTGGAGAGATGTTGGTTCTCATCGATTTTTTTAAATGAATTTTACTTTATACTTGATTAACTTATAATTTTAATTTGGGGGGTTTGACTTTGTTCTTCAAATCGATGGGAATGAGAAGCTGGTGTGCTTAAAAAGTAGTGGTAGTGAAGGTCTTGTATTGCTTAATTATACATTGAGGCTGGAGAAGATGATAATAGAATGAGGAAATTAGAGAATATGGTCAGCACCTAATCGTTGAAATTTTTTTGGTCTAATTAGTATTGAGCTGCATGGAGCAATTTGGAGTTCTATCCAAGCAATCCAATTAATGTGGATTAACATAGACGGGGGATTTACATCAGTTCATAGTGGTCATGTTAGAAAGAGCCTGCAAACTACAGTTTAGATAGTTTAGTGCTAAGAAAATCAACTACAGAGATCCATTTCATGTTTACTCAACAATAATGGATATAAAGTAAGAATAAAGAGCACTTTTATCTTATATCACAGCGAGAAATATCAAAGATTGTTAGAGCTTCCGAGGAGGTCAAGCGGGTAATTTGGTGACAGTATAATAGGCATACGAAGTAAGGCGAAGGCCTTTAAACTTTAAACACTGAGTATCAAGTGGAGGATTGATGACTAGTGGAGCTGATGTTCACTATCTTTATATTTTCCAGATTTTCATAGTCAACCAGGACTCCATATCATTGAAAATGTTACAGAAGTTAAAAAACCATTTCACATTTGGAATGCATTGTTTCCCCCTTCTTTTGCTAGTCATTGAAACTTATAGTGGGTTTATTTGAACAATTGCATTAACCTGACAAGTGGTATGAAAAATTCTTTTGACGGCCTCTATGTAATTAGAGACAGATGTTAAGCAGGATTATAAATAAAACCCATTGTTATGTCTTTTCAAATATGAATTACAGTGGCGACACTTAGTAAGTCTTGTAGACCCAAGTGGCTACTCACTCACCTATTTTGCATAGTGAATTTCTAGTTTCGAGGTTGGTTATGATCTTTTACCATGAAATGTGTACGAACTTATTTAGATTGCAATAGAGCTATTTGTATCTGTTAACCACCTGGCAGCTTTTCATGTCTAATTTATGATATTACCGGGTTCCCATACTTGATTTTTCTCCTGGGTATTGCAGATATTGAGATTTTGGCTGTGAGATAGATCAATTGACTGCACAATGGTGGGCAATGAAGTGGTGATAACATACAAGCGCAAGCGTTTCTCCTCTCAGTCAGATCTCATCCATGGGGCCAAAGTGTTGAAGTCATTTACTAGGTCTCCTACCAGGGTGTCTTCAAGAAGATCATGTCCAAAAGGAGGGTTTGAAACCTGCAACGAGAAGCTTAAAAAAGATTCTTCGGTGAGCTTGCTAGTCTAGGAGGCTTTTATATCTAAGACACACTAAGATTTGTCTAGCAATCGATTTCCTGTGAAACTTACAATTGTCACTGGTATCATATTCTTAGGTTAGTTGTAGTTCAGCTGTCCTGCTGCAAGAAGAATTTTGTTAATTGCTTTATGAACTTATTGTACCGTGAGGTTGTCATTTTTACACAGCAGTTAACCAGCATTATGTTCAGTAGCATGTGACCATGATGTTGTCCCAAGTGCCTTAGCTTATGGCTCACCCAACATTTCAGAAATCTGTCTTTCTTCGTGTCATGCTATGATGTCGCCATGGCAAACAAAATGTAAATCCATGAAAAGATTCAATGCAGGTAAAAGGGCCAGGAAATGTTGATTATAATTTATACCCTGTACAGTGCGCATGTTTATTTTATTAACCGCAAAGTGTTTTGAATGTTTAAAGTGCATTTATTATGCATTCAACCAACTAACTTCATTGTAGAAATGCTTGTTGCTTATAGTGTTGTGCACTGTACAAATAAAACCAAAGCAAGCACATACCATCATATACCCAAAGGACAAGCTTCTGTGACTACTTAGGGTCATAAGCTTCATTGATAATGTTTTCCTTTTACAAGCCACATGTTTAGTGTGTAATAAACAGGTGACTCTAGTAGATCAAATGACTATGATTTGTCATAAATTAGTGACTCTTTGTAGAAAAAATGATTGAAATTCTCGGTCATTCCCGTGAACTGTTTTCATGGTAATCTGTATGCTTTGGTACTGTGTTGTAGGTTGTCAGCAGCAACATTTATAACGAGTAACATCAAACATTGTTGTAAGCTGAACTTGATGATATTCTAAATGATGTTTTAGGTATATATTGTCTCCTAGTGGAATCTTTATTTTTCATCAATTTGTAGGGCATTAAGTTTTATCTTCTTTCTTAACATTCATGCGCTTTTTCTACCTAATTCACTATTCTCATAATTATGGTATTAGACGGATATCGAGGTGGATAAGTTAAAATTAAATATTAAGAGACCTTCTCACTTCAATTACACTATCAGTAGTTTTATGGTTCTTGATTGGACAGTGACACTGTCTTCTAATGGAATTAGTTTGTGCTGCTGCTAGTAGTCTCATAATTACAGTACATCATCACCTCTATCCACTGACATGGGCTCAGACATGGAGGTAGACTTCTTGTTGAGAAGGTTCCATAGATAGCCATAGACGACATGAATAACTTTTAGACCGGATATGAACCTAGTTGTCAACTCTAATTTGGTGTGATTTCTAGCTAATAAAGCTCAAGCAGGATTGGGGGATTACCACAGACTCCAGTTCGCCAGATACCATGTAAGATATGTCTAGCACAAATATCATATTCCTCAAAATTATTAATCTTTTCCTCTTTGCAAACATCTAAACGCTAATGTATAGATAAAATGGCAATATGATCAGCCTTAACTCATTAAATTTGTTTAGGAAAACGCCATCAGAAGTATACTGGCAGAAATACATACATCAACATGGTTATGTTTGATGATCATACTTGATTGAAAATGTTGTCATGTAGATAGAAGATACGTTCACCGTGTCGCTAACAATATGCCATTGTAACTTACCAAAAATTTTATTCTGTATGTGATGGCCTTTGTGAGGCATGCCATCTATCTTATGGATGATATTGGTAGTAGTTAATCATAATAAGCCTAAGAATGCATAACCTGGCAGTTGATATTCTTCTAAATGCTATAATTTAATTTCCGCTTGATGTTTTTAATCATCAAATCAAAAAACCAACTCTTTCTCAGACAGGGACGTTCATCTATTAATTTTATTGCAATGTCATGAACACACCCTACATAGCTGAATAAAATCTATATAAGAAAATTATAATATAGACAATGTTGTGGGTTTGGATCAAGATGGATTGACGTTATATTTGGGTTGACCCAAGATGGAGGAAAACATTACCTGGACATGACAGGGATATTGCTCAGAATATAGCATATTTCAAGATGGAATAGGGCGCTGAGCAATACTTACATCTTCCAATGCTTATATGATAACTGATTGCAAGCTGAGGTAACTGGTGAAGTATGGTGAATGATTTGAGAACAAAAGTGCTTTTGTGGGAGCAGCACCTTGCATTTCTGTCAATGCTTTTATCTTGTCTCTCTTTTACTGAAATTTTGGCCTAAGATGTAGAAATAGTCTGAATTTACTTTAATAGTTTGAATAACTAGGCAATTGATATATAGTTATGTACCAATACAGCAATAACAGTTTGCTAGGACCGAATTCATGTATACTAGAAAACTAGATGCTAATAAATGTTTTAATAACTGCTTTTATCTCACCCCTTTTTCCATTCATTGCTGTTAGAAAACTAGATGCTAATAAATGTTTTAATAACTGCTTTTATCTCACCCCTTTTTCCATTCATTGCTGTATTGACTGTAGTAAATGCCATAACTGCCTGTCTCTTCTTGCTCTATAGCAGCGATGCTTTAAATGCGGCAATTTCGATTCTGATGAAAACCTGCTGCACTGTGGATGTTGCTCTGAAACGCATCATTTTCATTGCATGGACACCCTTCAGGAGGTTATATTCTATAATATTTATTAAGTGTTTGATATTGAAGATCAATTTTTACTGTAAATATAAAAGTCTTCAAGCTGATAGATTTTTTTTATCTTATGTCTATCTGAAGTCTGTTCCTCAGAGAAAATGGCAATGCCCAACTTGTCACAGAAGAAATGATTCCAAAGAGTCTCAGCACTGTGATGTAGATTCCAGAGGAGGAATAAAAAGTAAAGGAATCGAGAAATCTGAGATGGTGCCTGTAGAACTTCATTCACAAAAACTGTTGTTAAGCACCAAAGTTTCTGAGGTCCTCCCTAGGAAAACAAGCTCTTCTGCTGATGATTCTTCTCTTAAGGAAGAAACAGATTCTATTCAATTGGATTGTATAGATGAAAACAGTCCAATATCTCCATCACTGAATCAGAGTGATATAAAATCAAATCCTATAATTTTGAATTCCTCTAGCAAAGTAAAATATAGTTCTGGATCCTCTGAGGCTTCTACTACGAAACTAAATTCAGATAAAACTAATGAATGCCCAAAGGAAAAATGCAAGGCTCCTTTGATTACATTTAGCAGAAGAGTGAAAAGGAAGCGGGAAGGAACTGAGAAATATGCTGAAGGAAAACCAAAGTCAGAGGAGGAACAGTGTTCACCCGCCAGGAGAGGTAAACTCATTGAAGGTTCAACCCTAATTTCCAGTTCCAAGGAGCAGTCACCTAGTGCAGCTGTTTTACTAGAACAAGCCGAGGTAAACTCATTAAATTTACTTCTCCAGGATGTAATTTCTTTGGCTTAGTCATTTGAGGAGGCATCTCTATGTGGCAGATTCGTACTCAGATTCATGATGCTGTTGTTCTTCCTTTTGAAATGGTTAATTATTAAGCTCTTTATATCTTGTGCGGTGCATACACATTTTTGGTTTCAGCCTACCTGATCTGTAAATAGATTCTGGTAACTAGACTAGGGGACCGATCTAGTTTTCCTTGTTGGTTTAGAGCATGTTCTGTTAAAGAAGAAGCAAAAAAGAACGAAAATAGCATATGAATTAGAACCTTGATAACATTACTGAATAGCATACAGTACATATGACCATTGAAAAGGAAAAATACAAAATAAGGCTTGCTATTGAAATATTTTATTGTTTTGATAATGCTAATGTGGTACAACTGATGTCTAATTTGCATAATCTCATCAATGTCATCTAAAGTGTTTCCATTAAACTGGGGTTGGTCATGTAGCACCATGGCTTGTGAAAGATTGGACAGGTTCTTTTTAATAGGCTGACAATCTGATGTGAATCCCTCTAATTGGCCTGAATCTTTGTAGCAGAGAGGAGGTTGCAAATTTGCAATGTATCCTAGATGCCAGTTGAATGTAGCCAAACCTACCTTTTGGGTTATGCAAGTTAACTAGTGCAACCAAGGAGCAAGTGTTTGCAAAGGCATTGCTGATGCAGCACGTGTATTGTCATAGATATAAGTATAACATAATCAGTTGACAACAATGTTGACAGCAGTGGCTCTTGGTATGTGTAACTGTAATGCAGGGTTAACTTCTTTCTCCTTGTGCTTTACACATTCTTGTTCTTGAATCTCAAACTGGAAAATGTAGGTTTCCAAACAAGTAAATAAAGTGACCTGACAGTTGAAGTGGTCAAATCAGTGTAAGCTTGGTTATTCAAGCAAATGCATACAATGTTCTCTCCAAGAATTATTTCACTAGTGTTACACGTGGTTTGGAGTCATATTAAAAAAAGCTTATTTTGTCTTCTCTATACCGTCTTCAGTTGCATTAGGACTTTGTTCGCTTGGAATATGATTCTTAATTTAGCATGAGATTTCATCAGGGATTAGATCAAGAAGAAATAGCAGGAAGGATGTTCTGTAAAACATATGCATCTGTCATAGGTGCACTCCCTTTCCGTTAAATATTCGGAAAGCAGATCTTTTCATCTCCGCATAACAACTCTTAATTGCTTGCAAATACTCGTGAATGACTATCAATAAATCTGTATGTCACCTTTGTGGATGCTTAATAAATATTTTAAGCGACGAGTCAGTTGAAACTTTTCAGGTTCCTACTGATGTTTATTTTTTTCTGTATTACAAATTAAGCTGAGCGGATACTTTTTTTGTGTCAATATGCTTGACAGGTGGCAAACGTTGCTAATGGTGCTGGGTTCAAATCCGGGGCTGATGGAGATTTTGGAGAAATTAAGATGTAAATATTTGCTGCTTTATTGCTCTTATGCTACTTGTTTAATATGCTAGAACTGTAACATCCATTCGGAACTGTAACAGTGCTGGTGACAGGCCTGAGGAACTTCCATCTCATAGTTTACAGGACGCAAGTATTACAAGTCAGAATCCAGTGCCTCCAGGACCAGCAACAGACATTTGCTACTCTGAAGGTCAATCAAACAAATCCATGGTAGCAGCTGAAACAGTTCTCATAAAAAATTCCATCTCAATTCAGGACACCAAAATTGGTAGTCCTGTCAGAGAGAAATCCCCAAATGACCATCCTTGTAAACAGCCATCTTCTGTTGAATTACCTGCAGCTACTTGTGTGAGCAATGCAGAATCAAGTAAACCTTTGTTTAATGTTGCGGTAGAGAATCTTCTGGAGTCTCTAAGTTCATCTACTTCAAGTTTTCCCATAGCACCACTGGATGAGGAAACTGATGGAAGGGTAAAGGAACTTGAATGGTTGGAAGACCTTAATAGAGTATTGCAGGACAAACAAAAGAACAGAGGAACAAGCTCATTTATGGAGCATGGCATTGACTGCGAGCTGGCATCTCAATCAAGGGTTTTCAGTGCAGCCCCAGTGAAATCAGCTGTACAGGGTACATGTAATCAGGTTGGTTAGCTCTAAAGACTTCAACCTTTTTCTTCTGTGCAATGTGCATTTTGATTACTGTTTAGGCTTTCTTGCAAGTGATTTGAAATTATGAGGCTGAAGGTTCAGATCCTAGCTGAACTTTGAAAGAACAAAGAAATTGCAATGTAGTAACTGACAAAAACACATAATTATTGTCAGCATCATCCAGTCTTCTCTCATGAAAACGGGATCTTCTGCAGAATATAATTTCCTAGCCAAATTACTAAAAAGGCCAGTTATTTTGACGGCCAACCTAGACTTGAAGAAAATTGGTGAGGCGTCTTACTCAAGTGCCCCTCGAACCGCGCGAAATGGTCACCTATTACACGGCTCACAAACTCTGCCTGGGGTGGGGGTACCTATTATTCGTCGGCATCTCAGCCATGTTTCAGAAAAAAGAGTTCAATAAATTTTTTACTAAATGGAGGTTTGTAAAATGAGTCCTATTCTTAATCTTGACTACGAGAATCTTAAAGAAGTATGTATGAGCAAGAGAGGGCCCTGCTGGAAACCTTGATGGCTAACCTATAGCTTTGATTATTCAGGTTAAGCTCATGCAACCAAAGAGCAATTGGTTTCATCTAGGGCGGATAAGCATTTGGGGTAAGAGTAAGAGAGAAACAAAACATTGATTTTTGCTAATAGAACAACATCCATTTTATGACACAAGATTAACTTAAGAACCCAATGAAATCATATGTTCCTAAGCTACTATGAATTGAAAGGGCAAAAGATGTTTTTTCTTCCTCTTTTTATCTATAAGGAGAAGAGGAAAGTTGGACCCATGCTGATCTGTTGCAAATTCATATATTACTTATATAAACTTTCAAAGATCTTTCTTTTTATGGTATGATTCATTGTAATTTGAATGTTTCATCATATTGCAGGGTGCATTTCCTGAGTACATGAATCAGATAACCCCAGAGCTGGAGAAATCATTTCTGACAAAGTTAAGAGACCCAAGCTGTGAAAACCAACACCATGAAGAAAGTTCAAGCAGATCTTGCCATCTTACTAACTTTCTTGGCCCTTCGCTGCCTCTGAATCATCGAGGAAATGTTGTTAATGACCATCTTCATGTACCCAGCAGGCATTTTCCATGTCATGCATCCAATGAAAATTCAGTTTTCCTAAGGGAAAAGCAGATGCTTGAAGATGGTTTGAGTGGCACAAAGATGTTGAGAGAAAGGCAATTTTCTGCTATGGACATGATTAGGAGGTATTCAAGTGAGTGGTCAGAAGAAGAGCTAGATTTCCTCTGGATTGGAGTCAGAAGATATGGGGTAAATAATTGGTATGCTATGTTAAGGGACCCGAAACTGCAATTTTCAGAATTAAGGGTTGCAGAAGACTTGGCGTTTCAGTGGGATATTGAGCAAAGAAAGCTTTTGCATGGAAGTCCACCGCAGCCATTGGGATTCCCTAGAGCAGATCGATATGGTGGCAGAGGGTGGCTTCATGGTTCAGAATTTCCGATGCTTGCCAACGAGACTAAGCTCTCTCTTGGAGATGTATATCACCAGAAAAGAAACTTGTTTCATTCTTCAGGTGTGGGCATAGCCAATCAACTGCCTAAGTCTTTTCTTAATAACTTACCAGTGGGTTCTGTGTTTGCCAGAGCTGCTATCAGGCACCAGATGCCTATGAGAACCCAAAATAAAATGCATGATTGGGGATCATCTATGCCTCAACCAGGTGAAACATTAATACATGAATCATCAACGAACAATACTCTCCCACATTGGTTGAAAGAAGTTATTAATGATAGTGGTCTCAAGCCAAGGGGATCGTCACTGCCTCCAGTTTTTCCAAGCACTGCAAATTATATAGGCCTGCTCAATGATGACTCACAAGAGCCATCTGCTCGAGCTAAAGATCATCGGAGGCGAGGAATTTTAAAAAGGAAGAGTGTTAAGAACGTTGGCTTGAGAATTGATCCAGAAAAGAATCTTGAGCAAGCTGCATCGGATATAATAATTAGTCCAGAAAAGAACAGTGTACCTAATTTTAACATAAATATTACAGGTCCTTCAGGACCAAGTGATTTGGTGATCATTGATAGCGATGCATCGTCGGAGGAAACAATATCAGATGATGAAGGCAGGAGAAATAGCTAATTCGGTAAGAAATAATGAAAACTGCAATGTATTGAAGTTTGTACAGGATTTTTGTATGGGCCTGTGCAGTTTTGTTGTATATTGATGAACTCGTGATGGTGTAACCCTCAATGTACTCATCCTTGACCGATATCCCCTCTCTGTCGAGTAGTTTATGATAATACCAAAATGGAGCAGCTTTATGCTCTTGATAATCTTTGTTCTTTGAATAATGTGTGAATGCTTGAGCTTGCCAATCTTTTTTAACCCAAAGGAAAATGCGTGTAATCACCATTCACCATTTACCCCTATTGTTGATGTCTTTTGATCTCATTCTTGAAGCGCCGAGAAACTCTTAACCTTCCCTTGCATCTGTATCATGCATTTTAGAGACGTTCAAAAAAAATTTTTTTTTTTTACTCTGTACAGTATTCCTCATCAACTTGTGTCTTCCCTTTGCATATTTATACTTTTCTGATATGCTAATAACACCATGGCCTAATAAAAGGTGAATGGAGAAACTTTGTTCAACATTAGCTATGCTCGAAGATATTCGAGTTTAGTTTAATATGTATATCAATAAATGGAGAAAGTGATTAATAGCTCAGACTAGCAGCAAAATTTGGATAGATGCTTTAACATTACTGGTCTACTGTTGTTATAAGACTAGCGCTGCACAATTACATGGCAAAGCTTATGGAAGATTATCACAAATTCTATTTCCACACACTATCTCAGCTAAATTTTTGCAAACAAGTGTTTATCACTGCAAAATATTGGTTACCAATTATCTTCATGTAAATGATATGTACATCAATAGGAAGGACACTGCAGTAAGCAACGCGAATAACAATGCTTCACAGAACGAACCACCTAGAAATATGATGACGATTATGTTATGCAACAATAAGAACCTCTTTTTTCCTTTACAATTGATGATATACACCAATACTGCTTGATACAGAACTCGAACCAATTTTCGAGATCTCCATACAATCGATAACAAAACAAGCAAAACAAGAGCTCAAGTAAATTGGGATTTTCGCCAAGTGCTAGCATATCTGCATACATGAAATGCAACCATCTATACCGTCCAAATCTCATAGCATCTCATCATCAGGTCTTGAATCCCTTGATCTCTCATCATCAGGTCTTGAATCCCTTGATCTCTCATCATCAGGTCTTGACTCTCTTGATCTCGTAGTTCTTCTCCTTCTCCTAGGCATGAAAATCTCCTCATCATCATCGTGTTCATCGTCCTGCAAACCCAACAGATTTGCTCCCCACAAGTATCTATTAAGCGACGATGAGCGCCTTCGCACCCTCCTCAAGCCTCTTGAAAACGACTCAAATTCATCATGAACCCCAAAAGTCCTATTCATCATATGAAAAAGGAAAAGAGTAGCCAACCATGGTCCACCGTCACTCCCCAACTCTTGATCATGAGTAAGCACATCTTCATCATTGATCGCATAATCCCCGAACATCACAGATCCAGGCATTGCTGATCTGATCGCACTAAGAATGTCGCCATACTCTCTTTCATGTTCTAAGTGATGCCACGCTCGTTGTCTTGATGGATCAACATCTGTAGGCCTAGTAGAAGGGTGGACACTTCTCGCGTGTCTTCGAAGCTCGCCATAGTTTCCTGAAAACGAACATGATTCTCTTGAGCAGCTCCTCGGTCTCGTGTCCAAATATTGCCTTGCTTCCTTAATAACTTGATATCCGATTATAGTTCCTCTGCAAAGAGGACATTTTAAGCTGTTTGTCTCCGTTGTATCTCTGACAGTGATACTTTCTTCTACTTGGGCTCCTAATGAACCTTGAGTACCTTCTGCAGTAATTCTTCTCATTCTTGGCCTCTCAGGAATCTCTATGCTGAAATTTTCAGGAATAGGGAGCTCATGTAAAGAAGAGATGGATTGAGAATGACGATGGTCACTACTGTGATCTAAATTTAACTTTTTGAATCGATCAAGGCAATTAGAATGCCGATAGCTTGTATCACATATGTATGATCTGCAACCTTTTTCATGAGAAGTGCAAATAAGAAGAACAGCATTGTGTGGATGTTCCATACAGATGGGGCAAGAAATATCATCCCATTCCTTTTGTAGCGAATGGATATCAGGATGCAAAGAAGTGCTTCCGTTTGTATCCATCTTCAATGAGCTCTGGTAATTTTTATAGTGTTAGGCAACAAAAATATCACCCTATACACACACACACACAAAGGATTGGCAAAATAACAAATATTAAAGTGGACAAAAGCAATCTTGGACAATGCACAATTTCAATCTATGAATATTAAAAAAGAAGAAAATTCACTGGCTTAGTTCATCTTCTTAGGTTTCTCTAGTCAGTGAATAATCCAGCTATCAAATTCACACTCCCTGTCTCAGTGAAACAAAAGGAAATGCTGAAGAAGGATTTTGCACAACCATAGCACATTTCTGAGTATCCAGTACGCTAACCTGTAAGTTATCCAAATATAGTAAGCTTCTCACACTCTAAAGCTCTCAAATCTACCAACTTAGCTGTGAAGACCTAATAGATACATCTTCAATCATCATTATAACTTCAAATCACAAGATTTTGAAGGTTTTACTGATAATATATATTAAAAATAAGCAACTGCACGATTAAGTTCAACTTTGAACTAGCTCATGTCGAGTATGAGAAAATTTATTTACGATAGTTAAGAGAATCCGCCAAGACTGAATGACTAGCCTTTTAACCACCAACAATAACTTCCTTCCCATGAGGTCACTCATCCTAGTACTATTCGGTCCACTCTGGCTCAGCCCACTTTATTACAGAGCTTTTACCATGGCTCCTCCTTCAACTATTCTAGCTAAAATTAATTCACGAATTGATAGGAACTAGTATAGTTTCATACAAATAAATTCACTATGGCTCTCCTTTTGGATTCCGCCTTAGAAAATGTTACTATAATTAACTCCTTCTGGGTTATGGCAAGATTCTTTATTTGCATCCAGTGGATCCAGCCACTTAAGATAATGTTTTTATTTACCAAAACAATGGATAAACTTCATTTCTGCTTTCTTCATAATCCTGACCACCCTTGATGACAAGTTCAGTAAATCAATGCAGTTATGACCAATACTCCAACATAATTGGCGATCACATTTTGCTCTCCAAAACTTCCCTTCTAGTAGGCAGGTTATTTGGAAATTTGCTAGTCATATCAATTTATAACTCCCTGCAAGTCACAACAAGTAACAAGCAGGCTCTTCAACTGAATGCCATGAATCATTCAAACTCTGCAAGCAAGATGTCAGTCATGTGCAATATATTCATATGATCTAATTTGAATTTGAATGAATGAAGTTCCCAATAGAGACATCCCCCAAATGTGATTAATTTAGCACACAAATGATGGCATTTTATCTATCTGTCATACACAATGTCTATAAAGTACTTAGATTAATTTTTTAATGAGTGTCATCTATTCTAAACATAAAACTGCTTGACACAATCAATAAGGAATTACGAGCACAAGCAAACACCTATAATTCACTTCTTTGATCTTCTTCTTCTCCTTTTTTTTAAGATAATGGATGGCGTTCTTGCTTATGAACCTCAGCAGCTACTTCTTTAATCTTCTATCTTTGGAAAATACAATAATGTGTTCGGAAAATAAAAGAATGTGATGTTGAGAGATGATATCAGACCTTGGCTTCTAGGATTTTCTCCATACATAACGTGATCCCTCTGCAAGAACAAGAAAATAAAATAAAATCCTCGGATGATAACAAAACCTCCAAATCCATAACAAGTTTTCAGACAATACAAAATAAAATAGAGCCAACATGTACTTAAGCCATCTCATAAGTTATGAAACAAAAATGAGTGTCATCTAAAATAAATACTGGGATATTTCATAGATCAAGTAGAACACAAACATTTATGATCATTAACCTGCAAACCTCGGCATGATGTCATAAATATAAGTAAACCGTGATTACAGCTTAAATCATTAGTCTGGGAGGAGCAAGTTGACATCTTTCTCCAATTACATCACTTTCACCCTAGAACCTAACTAAAAATATCAAATTTGAAGACATCCAAAAAAAAAGTTGAGATCTTTTCGCAAATTTAATAACTTACAGTTCAAAACCCTAGATAACCCATCTGAATCAATCCGATCGCAAGCAAAAAAAAAAAACCAAATCTTAAGGAGAAAACTATTTCGCAGATCTACGCTGCAAACCCCAATATTTTAAAGAAAAGGTAACACAAGAGACAAAGGAGCGATTTTTACGGCGAATGATTCATGAGCTCGAGATATTTCTTTTTGTTCTACCTTTCTTTTTCTCTCTCCTTCTCTTTTTTCTGGGTGGAGAAATTGGGACAGAGATGAGAAAAAGAGGAAGATAAAGAAATAAATTAATTAATTATGTGGTAATAAGTAAGTAATTGCAGCGGAAATTTTGAACTGAGCAGCCTTTCGTTAAATGGCTTTTTGTATACAGTCCTCCATCTTTGTTATTTTGAACTAAGTCCCCCGGATCTTCATACTTCTGAAATTAGTCACCCAAATCCTGAGGTATTTTGAAATTAGTCCATCAAATCTTCATATTTTGAATTAGTCCTTTGAATCTATCAAGTGTTTTGAAATCACTCCCCCAAATCTTTTCAACTCAGTGCTAACTAGATGGACTTATCTCAGAACACTTAAAAGATTTGTGGGACTAAATTTTGGGAACTAAGTTAAAACCACTTAAACATTGGGGGTACAATTTCAAAATATGAGGGACAAATTTTAAAATATGGAGATTTGGGGAACTAATTTCAGAAGAGCAAAGACTTGAGGGACTAGGTTTCAAAATAGCAAAGATTTGGGGACTTACACACACACAGAGAGAGAGAACCCTTATTGAAAATGGTTGTACGTATTTCATGTAGGAAAAGGAACAATTATACTAGATCTCCCCCTTTTTTTTGGTTGGTTTGAAGATGGAACTTCTCATAATCCTTCAAAATGGGTAACAAACCTCCGCACTTGGCTAAAGGTGTAACCCCCAATGCACAAGTTCTTCGTTTGGCAAAGGGTTAATGAAGAGGAGTTAAAGAGAATGATTAATGTACTTAGCCCATTTGATAATCCGAATGACTAAATTATTAATCCGTTAAATAAGTTTTATTTTAGCCCTTATGATCAGTTTTAGTGTTTGGGAATAACAATGATTTTGACTATTTTCTTTATAATTAGAATGGTTAACTCTTATTCCATCTAAATAGGAGTATTAGTAAACCCCTCATTTTGAGGGGTTAAATCATTTTAACCCCTCTAGAGGGGTTAACTTAACCATTCTATATTTTTTATGTTTGATAAATTATGGAGGGTTAACTCACTTTAACCCTTATATAGATTTGTTGTGTTTGGCAGGTTAAGAAGGGGTTAAGTCTCCTTAACCCCTCTCTTAACCCTTTGCCAAACGGTAAGAAATTAATTTTGTATTGATACTTTTCAAGGGAGTCGAATCTAAGATCTCACCTACAACTCAATGTTGTGTTTAAAAAATAATATTTGTTGAGCAAATGAAATAAAAGTATTTGTCATTTTATGTCATTTATATAATTCTTCTAATTCTTATCATAAATTCTGTTAGATTTTTGGAAAAATTGCTTCAAGGTCCCAAAACGCCTCGTGCACTGAAATGATCTAGCCCCAAATAGTTTGGCCCATATGCTAAAGCCCTTAAAAATTAAAAAATATGATTTAACCCTAATAAAGCTCTCTGTACCCGTATTTTGACCCACACACCCGAAAATACCCTTCGCTCTCTCTCTCTCTCTCTCTCTCTCTCTCTCTCTTTCTCTCTCTCTCCTCTCTCTCTCTCTCTCTCTCTCTCTCTCTCTCTCTCTCTCTCTCTCTCTCTCTCTCTCTCTCTACCTCGAAATCCAAATCCGAAGCTGGAGATCGATCGTGGTCGTAATTAATGCGACTTGATGGCGGTTTTGGGGGGGAAAGTTTGGGGGTTTCCCTCCATTATATCTCCTCTTAATCCATTCTTATGTGAATAGAGTTTATTTATGGTGGAAATGACACATTTATGAACTTAGGGTTTATGATCTTCAACCCCCCTCTTGTCCTAACATTCCCTTCATTACTCCTCTTAAATCCCCTTTATTTATGACAGAGAAACATCTGATATTTGCATGGTGTCCTTGGATGAGAAAACAGTGTTCTCAAGGGTAATGTTCAACCTCTCTTTTGAATTCAAGTTTGACGTGGCTGAGAGGTTGAAGGTTCCATATGATGCGTTATCAATGGTGTATAAATCTAAAAGGAACCCTGATCTTAGTTTTGAGATTGAGAATGAGGATGATTTGAAGTGTATGGTGGAGCACAACAGTAATATTGGGTGTCTAGAGATCCATATCCGAGCTACTATAGATGTAGATGTTTTCAAATGTCAGACACTCCGAAGGAACCTCCTGAAACGTAAGTTATCTTTAAATTTTTGAGAAAGTTATGAATTGTGTGAATAAAATGTGGAGAAATGATTAGTATAGAGAACTATTTCAAGTTAAATGTTATATATGACTGATATATGTTAACTATTTAGTACGGCTGTTAAGCTTTACGGTATATGTGTTACTTTTAAATATGTAGAAGTTAACTACTAGCCATCATCGTTATTTTAAGAAAAAAATTTATATTTGTGCAGCATTATGACTACATTGAAGCCCTAGTTTATTGATAGCACTCTTGCCGCAAGTCATAGTTCAGAAAATATTCCTAATGATAATCCCAGTGGTGACAATATAATGCGATCGGATGACATTATTAACAACACGGTAATGATTTCTGCTTGGTGGCACACTGCATTAACTGAAGAGGATCAAGAATTTGAAAGTGCTGATGAATTAAGATTGGCTTTGACATACTATTCTATGGCCAAAATGTTTGATTATGAATTTAAGAAGAGCGAACCAAAACGTATCCATGTTTATTGTCAATATAAAGAAACTTATGAGTGCTCATGGATGTTGTTTGTTTCTCATGTTAAGAATGAAAAGAGACTTTCGATTAAGAAGTTTGTGAATGAACACACATGTGGACAGCATGGGCAAAATGAAGATCGTTCAAGGGCATCCCGTAATTCATTACAACACAGTTGTAACCACTCCTAAAGGTCCGTCCAGAAATCCGCCCTGTTGATGTTCAAAAGGAGTTCCTCATAAACTACGGCCTTAGAATTGATTACAGTAAGATATGATGGGGGGTAAAGAGAGAGCATAATAGAAGCTGTACGGGGATATACATAAGTCGTATGATCAACTATAAAGGTAAAAATTTGAGCTTTATTATTACAATGTTTTTAATGTCTTTTGATTACGATAGTCGCATGTTAAGCCTAACAATTAATATGTGAATGTTACTTAATGCTTGTTAACTTACACCGATAACATGTTAAGTCTATTGTTGTTCATGTTAAGCTACACCCATAACATGTTAAGTTTCATGGTTTGCTTGTTAAAACACATCGATAACATGTTATTTTTTTGCAATTTATTTGGTAAATATCATCGGGAACATGTTAACTTCCGTTGCTCACTTGATTTAAGTTACGCTAATAACATGTTAACTTTTCCAGTTCACTTGTTAAGTTACACTGATAATATGTTAACTTTTGATGGTTGCTTGTTACTTTTCTAGGTATGAACATATGTTAAAAGAGACAAATCTAGGAAGCTATATTCATGTTGAACATAATGAGGGAATGTTTTCAAGACTATTTGTTTGTTACGCTGCATGCATCAATGGTTTCTTGAGTGGATGCAGACCCCTTCTATTTTGGATAGTACTTTTTTAAAGGAACGATATAAAGGTGTACTCCTTTCCGTCATAGTATACGATGAGGACTAATGGATATTTCCCTTAGCGTATTGTATATGTGATTAGGAGAATTTAATAAATTGAAAGTGGTTCCTCCAAGGTCTATGGTCCATACTTTATGAGAGGGCTGACCCTTACAATCCTCCCCACCAATTGGTTATAATTTTGGATGCAGATAAAGAAACTAAAGAATCAGTGAAAGAATATTTTTCAGAAGCTCTACACTCTAGGTGTGTTCTACATCTCGTTGAAAATTTAGGTTAAAGCTAAAGGACTTGCGTATGAAATCGAAGGACACTCATGTTTTGGGGAACTTGCTTCAAGTTGCTTGTTATAAATACACAATAGCAGAATAGAACGATTATATGAAAGAGATACATGATATTGATCCAAGGGCATACAACATTGATGTGAACTACTCTCCTGACCAGTGGGAAAATCCATTCTTTTCGGGAATAAGGTAACGTTATACAACACATTTAGATTTGATGAATTAACAAGGAAGCTTTTTGTCACTGAATTTAAGTTTTGTTTCGTAACTGTTAACTTTTATCACGAAACTGTTAATGTTTACAATATAACCGTTAACTTCCATTCTAGAACTGCTAACTTACAATATATAATTGTTAACTATTAATTGTTCTCTGTTAACTTACATTGTTTAATTGTTAATTGTCAAACTATAACTGTTAACTTACATTGTATAACTGTTAAAGCTCTCCTAATATATTTTCAGGTATGGGCACTTAACATCTAATGTCACTGAGTCTTTTAATAATTGGATATGGGAGGCTAGAATGCTATGAATTTTATAAATAGTTGAGCATATTCGTAAACAAATCATGGTCCGACTGAATAATCGTCGGGTACTTGTAGATAAATGGGGTGGATATCTTTGTCCAAAAGCAGAGATAGTGGTTAAAGAAAATATAAATAAAGGACGTCTATTGGATGTTAAATAGCTGCAAATGTCATATTTGAAAGCAATCCCATAAAACTACACGGGTTGATTTGGAGAATAATACATGCACTTGTCGGGCTTGGGACGTCATGTAAATTCCTTTAAACATGCATGTGCAGTCATCTTGTATATGAAGAGAGACATTTACCAATATTATGATTAGTTTATGTAACAGACATGAATTTTTGATATTACTTAAAATAATTTTTTGGTATTTTAAAATATTTAATTATTATTTTTAAAAGAGTATTTGTATTTTCTTGATTTTCTAGAATTTTCTATAATTTAAAAGTCTAATTTTATAATTATTTAAATGATTTTGATATTTATAAATTAACTTGATGTTGTGAAAACTTTTGAATTAATATCTGTTGTGTTATTATTATTATTACGTATTATTTGTAAATAATTTTCCCCTAATTATTCAATTTTAATCCTTAATTAAATTATTAATTATGTTTAATATTTAAACCCTAACCCTAACCCTAATCCTAACC
>NC_033800.1:66224081-66235428 GCF_001876935.1 Asparagus officinalis | reverse complement strand
CGTCGACCTTCGCCCAACCGCGCCCTCAACCGTCAAATCCGTCGCCGTCATTTCCTCTCGTCGACGCTCGTCACTATCTCACATCGCCACCTCACCCACAAACTCGCATGTCAGCATCGATTCGTTCGACAAAACCCCGAGGCAAGGTCCCTCTTGCTCAAATCTAAATTTTAGATCCATTATAAATTATATGCATATATTTGGCTGTATTATGATTAGTTGTAGCATGTATACTGTGATATAATTATCTGCATGTGATTGTTTGATGAATAATATTCCGTAAGGAAAAGAATTTTCTTTTGACAAAGAATTATTTTTTAGAAAAATTATTATAATTTAAAAGAATTTATTTTGAAAGAGAGAATATTAAAAAGAATATATAAAGAATATTTTTAGAATTAATTAAAAGAGTTTATTTTGGAATAAGGGATTATTTTGAATTTTTATAATAATAAATAATTTAAAAGGAGTTATTTTGAAAAAGGGTTTATGTTGAATTAGTATATGAGAAAATAATTTAAAGAAAATTATATTGGAAAAAAGGTTATTTTTTGAATTACATAGATGCTATTCATAATTTATAACTCTTAATTTTGATTATTTGTGATATGTTATGAAACTATTACACATGATCAGTTATATTTATTATTTTCCTGTTGTGATTGAGAACCATTAGTAGTTCATGACTTAATGGCATTGTACTTCATGAACAAGACTTAGTAACATGTGTGGGTGTGTTGACTAAATTAGGAGGTGAACCAGAACTCTATTATAGGTCGTGTTTGTTGACTTAGAAAAGTAAGAGATGTTGGGATGGGAAAGTCTTGGTTCACATGATCAGATATGGTTGTTGATTATCTTCTAGGCTCGCACCAGTGAATCATTTCGCACTGGGGTTAGTTCGTTAGGCTAGTGAATCGTTTCGCATGTGGTTAGTGAAATCGTTTCGTCACCCGAGTTTTGCTTGAGTTCGGACCATGCTAAAATCGGATTGCGTGTAGTCCTCTTACCGAATCGTTTCGCGGTATTAGATGCATGTAGAGGATCGTGACCAGTCAGTTATCCGAAAATGTGAACCTTGACCTATTTGAGATGTGGATCAATGAGTTTTTTTAAGGATGGCTACTACTCGACCCTATTATTGTATGATGTTGGCATTATGATTATCATGATTTAGTAGTGGATCACATTTTGATTTTGTTAGATTTCCAGTTGCACATATCTTTTGTCATTTCTGTTGTTGCATCGGTTATCGCATTGGTCATTCAACCGTTTTATTTTTCTTTTGTGGGGTCTTGTCGTGTGTCATGCACGCTGACGTACACCTGTTTTCTCTGGTGTACGTCAAATTTAGAAGATGGGAAAGTCTAGTATGGAGACGCCTCGCAGTCCGAGTGTATTCCAGATGGAGCAGAAGAGCAAGCTGGAGTCTAGTCTTTTCTTTATGTAGTTGCTGAGAGATATTAGATTTCTTATGTAGTATTTTCTCTTTTAGTCTTCGAGGGATTTAGTATTTTCACAATTCTTCTTTTTATACTATTGGACTATGTATTTTTATATTTTGTTGGACTGTTTTGAAATAAGGACACGTTTGATCCAAACTTTGTGTTTAGGATGTTATCTCATTTGTGATATGACCTTTTTGTTCTGAGTTGTTCATTATATTCTTGCTAATTGTGATCGGGGACCTGTGATGTAATGATCATAAAATTTTGATACTAGTTAAAATAATTTTTCTGGTATTTTAAAATGTTTGTAGGCTGTATAAAAACCACAATAGATAGCTTATCCCCCATCAAACACCGGTGATGGAAGTTACAATCTGACGACTTCCGGAAGGCTGTAATCTGAAGACTTTCGCGTAGATCACCGAAGGTTACAATCTAACGACCTTCACGACAACTGATGGAAGCTCTAATTCAACAGCCTTCACAATCAACATCGGGAGTTACAATCTGACGACTCTCATATTCTCAAGGAGCTAAGACGAAGATTACAAGACAATGATCTTTGCAACGGTATGACAAAAAGAGATTACTTGGTGATAATCTCTTCAAGGAAAGACGCGGAGGTCCTCCCCGTGTATCAACACCAAAACGCGGAGGTCCTCCCCGTGTGTCAACATCAAAACGCCAGGGTCGAACCCGCGTTACAACATCAAAACGCCAGGGTCGAACCCGCGTTACAACATCAAAACGCTGGAGTCGGACCCGCGTTACAACATCAAAACGCGAGGGTCGAACCCACGTTACAACATCAAAACGTCAGGGTCGAACCCGCGTTACAACATCAAAACGCGAGGGTCCACCCCGCGTTACAACATCAAAACGTCAGGGTCGAACCCGCGTTACAACATCAAAACGCCAGGGTCGAACCCGCGTTACAACATCAAAACGCCAGGGTCGAACCCACGTTACAACATCAAAACGCTGGAGTCGGACCCGCGTTACAACATTAAAACGCTGGGGTCAGACCCGCGTTTTTTAATGCCCAGCGAGTACCCAACTCCGCGTCTCAATTCTAAAACACGGAGTTAGGATCCTGAACACCCACGTAGGCGTTTGACTCGTTCAAACACGAGCTGAACGGTTGCAGGAACCGTTTTCCCTCCACGATTTGAGGGATTTCCGCCCCACTATGGAGAGAATTAAGGGGGCGGTTACACCCCTTAATTCCCTATAAATATGGGTAAACTCAACTGAGTTAAGGGCTGGCATTTTTCGGATCTGAGAGTTGGCAGCAAGGTTGGATTTTCTTGGCTTGGATCGACCACTGGAGACAGGCTTTTGAGGAGATCGGCATCATCTTCCAACGAAGATCATCTTCAACTTCAGCAACAGGGAGCCTCTGTCCTTGGCTTATAACCGACTTTCGGCTCAAATCAACTCTTTTTCAAGAGTTAAAACTCGTTCAGAGTTATCAACTCATCAAGAGTTTCAAACTTGCCACGCAAGTTCTCCACAGCCTCGAATCGTGAGGAGAAGGCATCGTTCCAGTGAAGCAAAACATCGGATCGTCAACGGAGAGCAAACTCGACGCAAGCATTCGAGGGAGGCACTCCATCACCACTGTGAAGAACCCAGTTTTAAACAAAGGGGAGAACCAAATTCGTTCTTCTCTCTTTTGTAATCAAGTTGTAATCAGAATCAAAGAAATACAAGTCAATTTTTTTTATTCTTTTCATTGCAATTTTTCCAACATACAAAAGATGGCGACTCCGCTGGGGACAAGCTTCTGTGATGAAGAAGTGGTGGCGCAATCCGATATTCATCTCACTGGAATGACCGTCAAAACTCTCGTGGTAGAGTTTGATCAAGCCAAATACGAGGAAGCCCTCTCCTCCGGATCGCTTAGCCCCAAGGCCAAGCGTGGTGTCCGCAAGATCTCCAAGGAGGTCAAATCTGTTGTTGAAATGCCAAAGAAAGTCCTCTCCTTTGGCCAAAATTCGTCGAACAGCCCCTCCGCTCCAGGAGCGGGCTCGGCCTCTGCTGAACTCCCACAGCGAGTTGAATATCCCACCTCCGCATCAGCACGACGTGCTACAGGCCATAAACGGCCTATAGAGGAGACAAGCTCTATAAACGTCAACGACGTTGCTGCTAAAGCCTTGAAACAGGCCAAGAAGAATGCTGCTCGTCGAAGAAGAAGGTCTCAGCGATGAGCACAATTTCGAGAAAATCGATCCTCCAACCAACGCGAGATTCACGTTCGTGAGGCTGAACGCGACCCTGAGCTCCGCGTTTATGAGCCCAAACATGAGCTTCGCGAGAACCAGACTGAACATGGCCCTCAATGGCGCGTTTTACAGCCAAAACGCGAACCTCGAGCCTTCGTTGAACGCGAACTTCAACTTCGTGTTTCCAAGTCAAAACACGACCTTCGTGTCGACGCTAAAGAACGCGACCCTCATGTCGCCAAACCAAAATGCGACCCTCGCGTTTCAGGTGCCAAACGCGACCTTCGCGTTTCAAGTGCCAAACGCGACCCTCGCGTCCCAAGTTCCAAATCCAATACCGCGAATACTCTGCGTAGCGCGACTAGATTGAGGGGCAGATATAAGAAGTTTATGGATTCAAGGCATCTCAACCAAATCCATATTCACCAAGAGCCAGTTCTGTCCAATCATGGACTGGGGGTTCCAGTTCAAACCTCACGATTAGTGAGTAATTCTCCTTGAATCTTTACAACAGATTTGAGAGAATTCATATCGAGAGAAAGACCGATGCAGCAAGTCATTCGTTCATTCCAATATGAACGGCTGATTCCCATGGTCCTCTCGGGATATCAATGCTGCTCATATGCGTCCAAACCATTGGTGTTCGACCAATTAACGAACGTTGCTTTGTCTAACCAACGACGATGTTCTCACAGGAAGAAGTCTCCAGAGACCGAGTATCCTGGGGTCACTATCAATATGATCAGTAGAGGCAAAGCCTCGGGTCCTAGTTCCGATGACTCTGAGACAAGTCGTTCGCCGACCGTCAGAGAAATCGCTAACGAGTTTGAAGGAGTTTACCGACACACTCGGACGCGAACATGAGCCATTGCCCCTGTCAACTATCAGAGGTTAGCCAGGGGAACCAATTCCAATGATGAACACTCAGCCATTGCAGAGTCCCAATCATCAAGCTCTTTTGTTGAACATGAGAGCCCCGCTTATATGACGGGAAACCATGAAGATCTCCTGAAGAGACTTGATGAGCAGGAGGCCATGATCAAAACTCAGCAAGAGGTCATCAATGAACTCATGACCCTGTTGACTCAAATTATCGCAAACAAGGCTAAATCTAAGAAGACATATTCGCCACCCAGGCAAGAATCTTACCGGAGAGGAAAAGCGTCTTCATCCCGACCTCACACAAGCAAAGGGAAGGGAAAAGTAGTTGATGATGCGGCTTCTGACCAAGAAGCACACAGCCTGGAATCTTCCTCTAATGAAGGAAGAGAGACTGAGAACGAGTATAATCTCCAGTCTGCCAAAATGGAAGAATTGGAACCAACATATATATCATTTCAAGTCACAGACTGGGAATGTGATATCAAACGACGCCATACTAGCTCGATTGTTCATTGGCACCCTCAAGGGAGTTACCTTTGAATGGTTCAGGAAACTGCCTGCAGGATGTATCCAAAAGTGGACAGATTTAGAGAGACTCTTCCTGTCAATATTTTTTGAAGAGGATACAGAAGTCTCCATCCATACCCTTCTCGCCACTAAGCAGAAGAAGAGGGAATCTGTCAAAGCCTTCCACAACTTGCAGACCGACCTCCTAGCCCGAATCGGAGTTGTAGAATGTCGTTCTTGGAGACAACTAATCTCTCAAGGCGAACAGGCTCAAAAGATTATTGCCAGGATCAAAGTAGGCAGGATTCTCCTGAGCAATCGGACCAAGCCCAACCTTCTCCTGAGCAATCGGACCAAGCCCAACCTTCTCCTGAGCAATCGGACCAAGCCCAATCTCCTCAGTCAGAAGGGGAAGATACTACGACCACTGAAGCTAATCCTCTTCAGTAGGATGCCGGGTCTCCAATAACTATCACATTAACAACTACCTCTGATAGTCAAACTCGTTAGATAGTGGTCCATTAGGCGATGCGCCATGTCTGCTCCTTTTTCCCCCGTACTTGTTCAAGACTGGGGGTTGGTTTATTTGTAGTTCATTGGATTATGAATAATAAATTTTCTGGGTTGTTACGTTCAATAGAATACCTCTGTCAACCACAAAATCTACCAAAACTATCACGTTAACAGTTACCTCTGATAGTCAATCAACTTGTCAATCCGCTTCAATAGGATGACATGTCCACTAAAAACTATCACGTTAATGATCACCTCTGATAGTCTGATTTCTCTAAATTCCCCCACCAATCCTCTTCAAGTAGGATGTCGGGTCTATCAAAACTATCACGTTAACAGTTACCTCTGATAGTCCATCAACTTGCCAATCCTCTTCAATAGGACGGTAGGTCCACAAAACTATTATGTTAACGGTTACCTCTGATAGTCCATCAACTTGCAATCCTCTTCAATAGGATGGCAGGTCCACAAAAAACTATCATGTTAACAGTTACCTCTGATAGTCAAACTCATCTGATAATGGTCTACCTAGTGATGTGCCTCTATTCTGACTTCATAGATAGTGCCTCACTAGGCGATGTGCCTTGTCTGCCTCTTTTTCTTCCCCTGCTAAGTCTTAATCAAGACTGGGGGTTGGTTACTTAGAATCCATTAGATTAAGAGTAACGAACCTTTCACATCGTCAAGTTAACATTATACTTCGGACGATCATCACCCCCACAGGGTATGAATGCAACCTGCATCACTCCTAATTTGTCATGTTAACAATATACCTTTGACAACAATCAACTTATCATCCTTGACAATAGGATGATAGGTCCACAAAATTGCTCAAATCGTAATCTTCCCCAGCAAGACACTAAGTCTTCAAAATTTTATTCAAATCACGAGCATCAAAACTCATCGCTTCTGATGATAAACTCACCTAGCAAGTCTCTCTAGCGAGACGCTAATTCCCAAAACCTTGTGCAAGTCACAAGTACACGAATCCTGTCACGTTAACATCAAACCTCTGACAATCCACTTATCAATCCTCGTCAATAGGATGATAAGTCCACAAAGTTGCTCCAATCGCAACATCATCCTGTCACGTTAACATTATACCTCTGACAATCCACTTATCAATCCTCGTCAATAGAATGATAAGTCCCCAAAGTTGCTCCAATCGCAACATCATCCTGTCACGTTAACATTATACCTCTGACAATCCACTTATCAATCCTCGTCAATAGGATGATAAGTCCCTAAAGTTGCTCCAATCGCAACATCCTCCAGTCACATTAACATCACACCTCTGACACAATCCACTTATCGACTCTCTCTAATAGAGCGATAGGTCCTCAAAGTTGAACATCACACCTCTGACACAATCCACTTATCGACTCTCTCTAATAGAGCGATAGGTCCTCAAAGTTGCCATGATCGCAACAATCCACTTATCGACTCTCTCTAATAGAGCGATGGGTCCTCAAAGTTGCCCTGATCGCAACAATCAACTTATCGACTCTCTTCAATAGAGCGATAGGTCCACGAACCAGTCAGGTTAACATCACACATCTGACGACCAAATCAACTTATCGACTCTCTTCAATAGACCGATAAGCCCATAAAATACTGTTAGGTTAACATCACACCTCTAACAGTCAAACCCTCCTCAATGAACTTGTTAATTCTTTTTCAACAAGAATAGCAAGTTTTCATTATAAAATCTCCAGTGGATTAAAGATTTTCTGGAATTATCCTAGTGATAATAAAGAAAATTTCTGAATTTCACTCTAAGTGAAAACTCATGCCAAGTTAATATTACACCTCTGGCACTTCTAATTTTCTTTCAGTGTTTCGAATAACACAGGAAGAAACAATGTCAAAGTCTACATATTTAATATCGTAGCCAGTGATTATCATTAAATTGATAATCTCTGAATCCATACATTGCATGCATGGGGAATTTTATCCCGAATCCTAAGTAGGGATAAGTCAACGCCTAACACGCGTTGCCGGTTAGTCTTTCACCGTAAAAAAGGACAAAAGTCTACGTATTCAACATCGTAGCAGGTTGTTATTAATAACGCCAAAATTCATGCCTTACACGCATGGGGAACTTTGTCCCAAATCCTAAGTAGAGATAAGCCTACGCCTAATACGCGTTGCCGGTTAGTCTTTTTCCGTAAAAATGACAAAGTCTATGTATTCAAAATCATAGCATCAAGCCTAAGAGAGTTCATTCTCTTAGCACAACGTTACATGTGGAACGGACTTAAATAATTCACATGCTAGCCCGACTCAAACGGTAGTCGGTAAAGGCTTATCAAATCCGTTGATGGCTGAGGGTTTGCCAAAAATCCTATGCATGTTCGTAGGTCCATTAGCTTGATGGATGTGAGCCGAGACTTGAAACAGATGAGCTAAAGACAAGTTTTAAAGACTTAGTAAAAAATGCACGAAAGCCACTTCCATGTCTCAAGTCAAAACGCCGAGGCCAGACCCGCGTTGCAAAAATCATGATGCCGAGGTCACACCCGAGTTTCAAATTCAAAAAGCCGAAGTCAGCCCCGCGTCTCAAATTCAAAACGCATGGGTCCACCCCCCGCATTCCAAAAGCAGGATTATGACGCATACCTTCATAAAGGTCCTACGTGGCAAATCCCTTCAACCAAGATGCATTCAAAGCAAGTGCAGAGAACGACTCCTTTACGACAAGGAATCAACAGCTCTAAAATCAGAGTTAAGATCCAAAGTATTCCGAAAATTCGTCCCAGTCAACCGCGAACTTTCAAAAACTTTGGAGGGGGTTCTGTAGGCTGTATAAAAACCACAATAGATAGCTTATCCCCCATCAAACACTGGTGATGGAAGTTACAATCTGACGACTTCCAGAAGGCTGTAATCTGAAGACTTTCGCGTAGATTGCCGAAGGTTACAATCTGATGACCTTCACGACAACTGATGGAAGCTCTAATTCAACAGCCTTCACAATCAACATCGGGAGTTACAATCTGACGACTCTCATATTCTCAAGGAGCCAAGACGAAGATTACAAGACAATGATCTTTGCAACGCTATGACAAAAAGGGATTACTTGGTGATAATCTCTTCAAGGAAAGATGCGAAGGTCCTCCCTGTGTATCAACACCAAAACGCGGAGGTCCTCCCCGTGTGTCAACATCAAAACGCCAGGGTCGAACCCGCGTTACAACATCAAAACGCCAGGGTCGAACCCGCGTTACAACATCAAAACGCTGGAGTCAAACCCGCGTTACAACATCAAAACGCTAGAGTCGGACCCGCGTCACAACATCAAAACGCGAGGGTCAAACCCACGTTACAACATCAAACGCTGGGGTCGAACCCGCGTTACAACATCAAAACGCCAGGGTCGAACCCACGTTACAACATCAAAACGCCAGGGTCGAACCCACGTTACAACATCAAAACGCTAGAGTCGGACCCGCGTTACAACATTAAAACGCTGGGGTCAGACCCGCGTTTTTCAATGCCCAGCGAGTACCCAACTCCGCGTCTCAATTCTAAAACACGGAGTTAGGATCCTGAACGCCCACGTGGGCGTTTGACTCGTTCAAACACGAGCTGAACGGTTGCAGGAACCATTTTCCCTCCACGAAAACTTGCCACGCAAGTTCTCCACAGCGTCAAATTGTGAGGAGAAGACATCGTTCCAGTGAAGCAAGACGTGCGGATCGTCAACGGAGAGCAAACTCGACGCGAGCATTCGAGGGAGGCACTCCATCGCCACCGTGAAGAACCCAATTTTAAACAAAGGGGAGAACCAAATTCGTTCTCCTCTCTTTTGTAATCAAGTTGTAATCGGAATCAAAGAAATACAAGTCAATTTTCTTTATTCTTTTCATTGCAATTTTTCCAACATACAATGTTTAATTATTATTTTTAAAAAGAGTATTTGTAATTTCTAGATTTTTCTAGAATTTTCTACGATTTAAAAACCTGATTTTATATTTATTTAATGATTTTGATAATTATAAATTAATTAGTTACGGTGAAAACTTTTAAATTAATGCAGGTTGTCTAAAAATTACAACAGATAGCTAATCCCCATCAAACACTGATGATGAAGATTACAATTCGACGGCTTCCAGAAGGCTATAATTTGAAGACTTTCATGTAGATCGATGAAGGTTACAATCTGACGACCTTCGCAATAACTGATGAAAGCTCTAATCAACAGCCTTCAATCTGACGACCTTCGCAATAACTGATGAAAGCTCTAATCAACAGCCTTCACAATCAACATCGGGAGTTATAATCTGACACCTTCGCAATAACTGATGAAAGCTCTAATCAACAGCCTTCACAATCAACATCGGGAGTTATAATCTGACAACTCTCACATATCAAAGAGCTAAAGCAAAAATTACAAAATGATGATCGTTGCAACGTTCTGACAGAAAGAGACTATAAATCGATGATCTCTTCAAACCAAGACGCAGAAGTCCTCCCCGCGTACTAGCATCAAGACGTACCGCGTTCACAGCCGCTGACGCAGTGCAAACGTAGCTCACATTCAGGTCCAAACGTAGCTCATGTTCGGCCGCAAACGCAGCCTCCAAAAGCTGCCAACGCAGCTTCCATCCGCTACCAAACGCAGCTCTTAAATACTGCCAACGCAGCTTCTAACAAGCTGTCAATGCAGCTTCCATCCGCTGCCAAACACAACTTCTAACAAGCTGCCAACGCAGCTTCCAGACGCTACAAATGAGCTTCCAGACGCTGCGTCCGAGCTTCCAGATGCTGCGTTCGAGCTTTCAGGCACTGCGTTTGAACACAGAATTCACTTCAGAATGCGGATTTTGTATTTGACTTGTTCAAACATGACCTGAACGGTTTCAAAACCGTTTTTCATAATATGAGGGGATCACAACTCCACTCAGGAGTGATTTAAGAGGGGCGGTTACATCCCATTCAGCCCCACTTAGGAGCGAATTAATGGGGATGGTTACACCCCTTAATCCCCTATAAATAACTAATAAATCAGCTTAGTTCCGATCATTCGGCTGGGTAGCAAAGAATAGATCCTTTGATCTTTTGAGGGGAGGGGGGATATCTTTGGATCTTTGAGAATTTTGGAGATCTAGAGATCAGCTTCTTCGGATCATCTTCTCGGTAACAGATTTTTGGGGCTATCTTCGTGTTTGGCTTGTCTAACTAATTACGGTTAAGATCAATCAACTCCTTTACAAGGGTTTAAACTCGCTCTGAGTTATCAATTCGTTCAGAGTTTCAAACTTGCCACACAAGTCCTCCACAGTGAAATCGTGAGGAGAAGATATCGTTCCAGTGAAACAAGACGTTCGAATCATCAATGAGAAGCAAATTCGATGCGAGCATTCGAAGGGGGCATCTCATCGCTACCGTGAAGAACCTAAACTTAATCAAAGGGGAGAATTCATATCAATCCCCTCTCTTTTGTAATCGGAATTCAAATTGTAATTAAGATCGAGAGAATACAAATCAAAATTCTTTCATTCTTTTTACTACAAGTTTTCCACCAAACAATTAATATTTGTTTTATTATTATTATTTTTATTTTTAATTATTTATAAGAATTCTCCCAGATTATTCCTATTTTCCCTATTTTATTTTCTTAATTATGTTAATCCTTTTAACCCTAACCCTAACCCTAACCTAAACCATATATAGGCTCTGTCTCTCCCCCTAGGTTTTCATGCCGCAACCTTGTCACCATCACCCTCTCTCTCTCTCTCCACCATTCCCAAAGAAAACCAACCTAGC
>NC_033800.1:66198453-66223821 GCF_001876935.1 Asparagus officinalis | reverse complement strand
GCTCCAGCCGCACCACCCAACTCCTCTCCCTTCAGCCCCTCCGAATAGCCACCCTCCTGCAACTGCCTTCCCCACCCTGCCAGCCCCTCCTTTTCCTCCACCTGCCCCCTCAGCGCCCAAGCCAAGCTCAGCCAGCCCACGCCACCAAACGACCTCCTCTCTGTTGGCCTTCTTGTTTTGATGATGTTTAACAAACAATTTATTACTAATGTTGTTTGTCTAGTATTTGTGCATTCCTATGTTTTGTAGACAAAAAACTTAGCGTCATTTTAAAGGGTGTTACAGTGTTGCGCCAGGAATGGCGCAACACTGTAGATATGGAGATTTTGGTTTTTCCCAAGTTTGCCCTTATAGTTTGTTATAACAAATCAAATATTCCAACCATATCCCATTTTATAGTTTATAAATAAAATGAATATTTTTTTTGGTGTAAAATTTGATGTAATGGTTGGAGATGGAATAGTGATTTGGTGTAAAAACTACACCAACTTGGTGTAAAAACTACACCATTTTGGGTTTTTGGGTTGGAGATGCTCTAAGCCCTTCCCATCTCCGACCGACCCCAGCATATGTATATATATAGTTATATATATACATGCATGGTTTTGGGTTTTTATGTTTTGAACACTTTTGCAAAATAATGAGATTTCATAATTGGGAAATGCAAATTGGAAAATTCTTTTTGTAACATGTTCAAAATATCATTTGCAAACATTTCTCAAAGTTTCATCAAGTTTGGAATTGATTTGTTATGTTTAAAGGAATTTACAAATTCACGTTTTCGTTCGTGCACATGTTCGTGCATGTTTTACAAAACTGATGAGTTTTTACAAATGAGAAGTGATATTTGAAAAATTCTTTCTCTGACATGTTTATATACATGTTTAGAAACTTTCCTCCAGTTTTTACTATTTTTGGAGTTGATTTACTGTGCCTACTTGATTTTACAAAATCGTGTATCACAGCAGATTTTCAGAAACTGTATTTTTGTGTTCAAACATTTATTTCTCTCAACTGGGAAATGATTTTTCAGAAATTCTTTCTCTGACATGTTAATCTACATGTCTAGAACATTCCCACAAAATTTCATAATTTTTGGAGTTCATTTACTATTTTAAATTGATTTTACAATATTGCTGTGCATTGCTACAGTAATCCGGTCGACCGAAATTTTGGTCGGTCGACCGAAATTTCCTCCGGTCGACCGGTACGGTCGACCGACGCTGTTTCTGCTCGATTCCCAGGTTGGGATCTTCATCGCGGTCGACCGACGATATTTTCGGTCGACCGACAAGTTGACCGTTGGCTTCCAACGGCTCTTTTCTGAGCTGATTCACTGGGGCTGTTTTTGTCTTTTGACTTGGGTTTTTGCTGAGATTTCTAGTGGGTATATATACCCCATTGCTGATGTCTTTTCAAGTCATCTAAGAGAGTTTTAAAACAAGTTTAAGAAAGTTTTTAATCAAGGGTTTAAGTTTTGTTTAAAAGAGTTTAAGAGTTTGTTTGAGTTTAGTTTGTGAAGCAAATTTCACAAGAGCAAAGAGGAGATCATCCTTTGGTGTTTGGGCATTCAACTCATCTCTCTCTCATTCTTGATCTATAGAGAAGTTTTCCTTAAACTCAATTCTAGCTATTTATTGTTTTGATCTTAATTTCCATAAGCTAGATTTCTATATTGAGTTTAAATTGTTTTATTGATACTCTCTGTTCACACACAACCTATTGAGCTTATTGTATTTACATTCATAGTATAATTTTGGGTTGTGAGATTAGTGACTTAGAGTTGTGCTTAATTGAGTTCTCACCTTGTTTAGAGAACAAATCATTTGATTTATATTGTGCTTATTGTGAGGATTCACTTGTAATACACTTGTACACCGAGAGAAGTGTGTGGTGAGAGACGGGGTCGAATCCAAGAGGAGTGGCGTCGGTTGACGTGCCTAGGGAGAGGTTGTAACCGAGCACTTGAGGAGGAGGACACGGGCTAGGACCAACACTTAGTGTGTGAGGTGTGATTACATAGTGATTGTATTGTGAGGTGTAAACGTTGTTCGGGTGAACGTAGAAAACCCGGTTGTGATAGTGGAGATCTCCTCGAGGTGAGGAGCGGAGACGTAGGTCGTGGGGACCGAACTCCGTAATCATATATTCTTGTTTTCATATCTTATATTGCCTTTGTGTATTGCTCATCATATTACCCTATCACTTGTGTAGATTGTTTATTTTACCCTTGTGTTAGTTCATATATCCTTTGCATATATATTTCATCATATAGGATATATCTTCTTGTTTACATTGCTTATCCTAGCTTACAAATATTGTTGCATCTCATACTTGCTAGGATAACGTATTAATTAATTTTAATTGGCATTTAATCAGATTAGATTAGCATAAGACCCTAATCACCCCCCCTCTAGGGTCTAACAATTGGTATCAGAGCTTGGTGCTCTTTGATTTAAGGACTAACCGCCTTGAGTTAAAGATCCAAGTTATCTTATTTGTGCTAATCTAGTTATGATTGCATTTGTCTTGCTTGCATATGTTCATATATATATCTTGAATATGAATGTATTTTGTTTAGGCTATAAATCCAATGTTGCTCCTAAATTCATTAATTTTTCCTATGCACAATGGGCTTCTAGATTTAAACTATTTGTTGAATCTAGAAATATTGACTTATGGAAAATTATTGATTGTGCTTATATTGTGCCCACATTGGAGAAATCCAAGTGGAGCGATCATGATAAGAAAATGTTTTCAATGAATAAGCTTTTGTTAGAATACTTGCTTAATGCCTTTGACTCATCATTTTCTAACAAATTTGTTCATTTTGATAGTGCTTACAATTTATGGAAATTCATAGAAGCACATCAAGGCAACTTGGAGGAAATCCGACGTAGTTTGGAGGATTGTTCTTCAAGTGAGTGTGGAGCATCATCATGCACACGGCCACTAGGCGATAGCCCTAGTGTGGTAAGCGATTCGGAATCCGAAAGTGATATATCCATCAATGAACTCGCTTGTGCATATGAGAAATTATTGCATGCCTATACAAAATTACAAAATAATTTTATTGATCTTAAAAGCAAGCATGTAGAATTGAAATCCGATCATGAGAAGCTAGTGTCCAAATTTGACATCATTGAAAATGAAAATATAATGCTTAAAGAAAACAATGATATGTTAAATTTGAAAAATAAAAAATTAACCTCATCCATCACTAGCTTATCTCATGTTAAAAATAATGCCATGTTAGAAGTAGAGAATGATGAACTCGCTTGTGCATATGAGAAATTATCGCATGCCTATACAAAATTACAAAATAATTTTATTGATCTTAAAAGCAAGCATGTTAATTTAAAATCTGATCATGAGTTGCTAGTGTCCAAATTTGATGTCATTGCAAAAGAAAATACTATGCTTAAAGAAAACAATGACTTGTTAAATTTGGAAAATAAAAAATTAACATCATCCATTTCTAGCTTAACTCATGCTAATAATGATGCCATGCTAGAAGTAGAATGCATTAGAAATGAATTTGATTCTCTTAAGAATAATCATCCATGCTCTACTTCTATGTCCAATACATGTATGCAAAATGATGAGTTGAGTCAAGTTAAACATTACATATCTAGTTTAGATTCAACCTTGAAAACATGTATGGTTAACAATGATAAGCTTATGGACATGTGTGCTAAGTCTTATGTTATCACACCTAGACATATTACACATCATGCACACATGTATAGCAAGATTTACAAGTGCTCCATTTGCGGCCGAAAAGGCCATTTAGCTAAATTTTGCTATGATGCACATAAACCCACTAATGCTCATATTAACCCTTCTTGTGCATCTCATCAAGCTTCATCATCACATTTTGCACATACACATGCACATACTCATCATGTTCATCATAAGCATGCTCATGTGTTTAAATGTGATCATTGTGGTCGATTTGGTCATTTGGCTAAATTTTGTTTTGATTTAAAGAGAGTTTCACATTTGCAAAATAATTTTAAAAGAACATCCATGTTTGCAAATGTTTCTAATGTTTCTCATGCACATGCTTATGGCCAACAAAATCAAATGGGCCTTTTTCATTGCACAAATTACAATCGGAAAGGTCATTTACATAATTTCTGTTTTGACCGTGTTCGTGCACCATATGCGCCCAAGAGGGTTCATAACCCTAGGGCTTTGAGCTTCAATAATAGGGGTCGTGTCCCTAAACCTTTTGGTACCAAAATTACTTGGGTACCAAAACAAATTTAAATTTTAGACCAAGAATTCTTTTGGTACCAAAATTACTTGGGTACCAAAACAAATTTAAATTTTAGACCAAGAATTTTAGTATTTTTATTTTTCTTTGTCTTGGTTTTGAAAATTATATTTTAAGAACTTTTGGTTATGAAAACAAATTTTTCTTTTATCAAATGTTTTGTTTTCATGATTATTAGTTTTTATTTTGATGAGAGGTGTGTATTTATATAACCCTCCGGGTTTATTGGGTGTTTATTCCCAAATCAAGTTTACCAGATGCTAAAATGATAATATGGGTTGGAACAAGCTCAAGAGCTTGATATAATTGTTGCCTCTCTTAAAAATTGTGTTTTGATTTGTTGCTTTTGAATTCATTATAATTCACTTATATGATGATATTTATGTGTTTGTGCTAATGGATCATCTATTCGTGCTTTATTTATGTGTTTGTGCTAATGAATCATCTATTTGTGCTTTATAATGTATTTTATGAGTGGTTTGATCAAGTTATGTAAAGAAAATTTTTCTTTATTGATCAAACATTGTTTTTGAATATAAACTTTGATTTATGAATTCTTTTGGTTGATTTGTTTTCATTTGAAAACTTTTTGCATGATTCTCATGTTCCTCTTCTTTTGATTTCATAAATCTATTCTTATACATGGTTTTTATAATGAGACACTATCTTTATAATGTCATATCATTATGTGTCCTCATTGTATCTTGTTTGCTTCTTGCTCACATGTTTGCCATAATCTTTATTTATTGCATATTTTCTATATGGCATTTTGATAGGGGGAGCAATCCCTATATCCTTTTATGCTTTATACTCACCTATGCTTATTGATAGGGGGAGCTTTCTCTCTCTTAATTCATTTGTCCCCTTTTTGATGTTGTCAAAGGGGGAGAAATATTGTGAGTATACGTATACATTTATATGCATGTGTATTAATATGTTCATTTCCTTCATGCATATACTTTGTTTTGTAAATTGTTTGTCATCATCAAAAAGGGGGAGATTGTTGGCCTTCTTGTTTTGATGATGTTTAACAAACAATTTATTACTAATGTTGTTTGTCTAGTGTTTGTGCATTCCTATGTTTTATAGACAAACAACGTCGTTGGAGGATGGATGGAATAGAGCTTCAACGATCATATCCAAAGGAGGTTGGCGGAATGTCGGTGAAGCCTTGCTATTCAAAGTTCAAGATCCAAGTTCAAGCTTCATCCGCGAGATTACCAAGTCAAGCTTATTGAAGATCAAGATCATTGCTTGGGTAATTTAGTTTAGGAATTTATATTATGTGTGTTAGTACTTTAAGCTCAATCATATACACACATACACGTTTTGGTTTTTGTATATATATAGTTATATATATACATATATGTTTTGGTTTGATAGTTTTCAAGTTTTACTATGAAACAAATGAATAGAATTGGAAAATACTATTTTGTTTCATGTTTATATGCCTATATATGATTTCACCTTTAACAAGCTTATATTTAATGAAATCATATTTAGTGTTTTGAATATATTGCATAGAATATGCAAATTTATGAAAATATTGTATTTCTAGATTATAGACTTCATAACAACATGTTATATCTTTTATCAAGTCTATACAATCATTTCATAAGGTTTCAAAATGTTGTTTAAGTCAAAATATCAAAATATCAATTTTCAGGTTTTCATGTTTTGGACTATTTTGTAAAATGATGATATTTTTCATTTGGGAAGTCCTTTTTCGAAACCAGTCATTGTAGCATGTTTATTATCATGTCTACAATCATTCCCCAAAGTTTTACATTTTTTGGAATTTATTTGATATTTTTAAACAGCATTTCAAAATCAGATAAACAGTTTTCATATCAGTTTTCGGTCGACCGCACCGGTCGACCGAACCTGAGGTCAAAAGTTCAGTAACCGACAGAGAGTTCGTCGGTCGACCGGTCCGGTCGACCGAGAGCTCAAATCGGTCGACCGACAGAATTTCCGGTCGACCGACGATGGATCTTTCTGTTTCCAACGGCTAGTTTTTGTACCGTTGGCTGGGTCTTTTGGTCTTTTGTTTTGGGTGTTTTTTTGCTGAGATTTCTAGTGGGTATATATACCCCATTGCTGATGTCTTTTCAAACTGATCAAGAGAGTTTTAAAAACAAATGAGAGTTTTAAAACAAGTTTAAGAAAGTTTTTAATCAAGGGTTTAAGTTTTGTTTAAAAGAGTTTAAGAGTTTGTTTGAGTTTAGTTTGTGAAGCAAATTTCACAAGAGCAAAGAGGAGATCATCCTTTGGTGTTTGGGCATTCAACTCATCTCTCTCTCACTCTTGATCTATAGAGAAGTTTTCCTTAAACTCAATTCTAGCTATTTATTGTTTTGATCTTAATTTCCATAAGCTAGATTTCTATATTGAGTTTAAATTGTTTTATTGATACTCTCTGTTCACACCTATTGAGCTTATTGTATTTACATTCATAGTATAATTTAGGGTTGTGGGTTTGTGACATTGAGAGTGAGCTTAATTGAGTTCTCATCCATAGTTGAGAACAATCATTTGTTATATTGTGCTTATTGTGAGAATCACTTGAGAACAAATCATTTGATTTATATTGTGCTTATTGTGAGGATTCACTTGTAATACACTTGTACACCGAGAGAAGTGTGTGGTGAGAGACGGGGTCGAATCCAAGAGGAGTGGCGTCGGTTGACGTGCCTAGGGAGAGGTTGTAACCGAGCACTTGAGGAGGAGGACACGGGCTAGGACCAACACTTAGTGTGTGAGGTGTGATTACATAGTGATTGTATTGTGAGGTGTAAACGTTGTTCGGGTGAACGTAGAAAACCCGGTTGTGATAGTGGAGATCTCCTCGAGGTGAGGAGCGGGGACGTAGGTCGTGGGGACCGAACCTCGTAAACATATCGTTTTGTTTGTGATTGCATTGGCGTTCTTATTCTTGTTTTCATATCTTATATTGCCTTTGTGTATTGCTCATCATATTACCCTATCACTTGTGTAGATTGTTTATTTTACCCTTGTGTTAGTTCATATATCCTTTGCATATATATTTCATCATATAGGATATATCTTCTTATTTACATTGCTTATCCTAGCTCACAAATATTGTTGCATCTCATACTTGCTAGGATAACGTATTAATTAATTTTAATTGGCATTTAATCAGATTAGATTATCATAAGACCCTAGTCACCCCCCCTCTAGGGTCTAACACTCTCATCGCACTGCAACCCACCGCGTCGCTGCCGCACCTCCACAACAACACACCAGCTCCTCCCACTTCTCTCCCTCTCCTCCTCAGAGTATCGCCATCCTCAGCCTCGGCCCCCATCTCTAGCCCCTTCTTCTTGCTCAGCCACGGCTGCCCGCTTACCCCTAACGCTACCCTCGCTCGAACGCCAGAAGCCCCTCCCCGAGCCTCTCCGCCACCCTCGCCGTCCACCTCTAGCGAGCAAGAATGCCGCCGCTGAGCACCGAAAACCCGAGCAGCACTCGCGACGGCCTACCCTCCACTTTACATCACCGTCACACCTCATCGTCGCCTCCCCTCAGCTCAGATCCGTCGCTGTCCTCTCACCGCCGTCAACTCCGAACACCACCGCCAAACACCCCCAACACCGCCCCTTCTTCCTCGACGCCACCATGCTCCGCCACTCCCCTCTCTGACAGTCCATTCAACCATTGTCACTGCCTGCATGCAGAGACTCTTATACATCGACGTCGATTCGTCCGATGAAACCCCTAGGCAAGATCCCTCTTTCTCATTGACTTGTCATTTTAATATTTATATTTGTTATTATTGATTACATAGATTAGTTTGTGATATAATTATCTGCGTGGGATTGTTTGATGAAGAATATTAAATATATCATAATAATATGATAAATAACATTTTTAGAATAATTATAATGAATATAAGAATTTAGTTCGGCAAAAGAATCATTTTTAGATAATTATAATAATTTAAAGGAATTTATTTTGGAAAATAATTATTTTAGATTAATTATTAAGAGAAATAATTTAAAATAAATTAATTTAGAAAAAGATTATTTTTCTGAATTATGTAGATATTGTTTATGATTTATAATTCTTAATTTTGATTATTTGATATACCATGATATTATTGCACATGATTAGTTGTATTGATTGTTCCTTGTTGTGATTGAGAATCGTTAGGAGTTTATGACTATAGTGACCTGTGTGACATGAATAAGGCCTAGAGGTTTGTGTGTTGTTGACTTAGAAATACAATAAATATTAGGGTGGGAAAGTCTCTGTTCATGTAATTGGATAAGACTATTGATATATCTTCCAGGCTCACACCAGTGGATCGGTGTCACCAGTGGGGTTGGTTTGTTGGGTCAAAGTGGATCGGTGTTGCTACTTTGGTCCGTGAATTTGATATTCACCCGAGTCGGCTTGAGTTTAGACCAGGCCGGAGTCGGATTGCGTGTAGTCCTACTGGATGCACGTAGGGGATTTGTGAATAGTCAGTTATCCGATAATATGAACGTTGACTCTGTGTGAGATGTAAACCAGTGACTTGTTATAGGATGGCTAGTTACATGACCTTGTTTCTTGGCTAAGTATGAATTCTTGTGAGATGTAGGTCAGTTGTATTTCTTTTCATACATAGACCGAGATTAATATTTAATTACCTATAATTTGAGACATATGGTATATACATGAGAGTTTCCTTGTTTGGATTATTTCGTTCGATGTACTATGTCTCTTGTTGTAGATTTTTAAGTATTAATTTTATCTAGTCGTATGACCTTGTTACTTAGATGATTATTCTGATCGCTAGCTGCATGATCGACTTGTTACTTGGTTGATTTTTTTACATTCTTCTGATTATTATATTCTAGTGATAGATTGCATTTAGATTATTAGTATTCCAATAGCATGCTTCTATTATTATTATTACTGTTTTTGCATTGGTCGTTCGATCGTTTCTATTTCTCTCTGTGGGATCTTACCGTGTGCCATGCATGCTGACGTATACCTATTTTCTCTGGTGTATGTTAGATTTAGGAGACGGACAACCTTAGTTCAAAATCATATAGGAGTCAGAGGATTCTCATCAGGAGTACCTTGCAGACGGAGCAGAAGAACAAGTTGAAGCTTAGCTATTTCCTTAGTTATTTGATGGTCTTTAGTTTATTTTTGCAGTACTTCCTTTCTATTCCTATTGAACGATGTATTTTCATATTTCTTTAGTACTTATTTGGACTGTTTTGTAATAAGGGCATGTTTGACCCAAACTCTGTATCTCGGATAATATTCTATTTGTGATATGTCTCTTTTCCATTCTGAGTTGTTCATTATATTCTTGCTATGTGTGATCGGGGACCTATGACTTCGTATTTTATATTGCTTGACGCTTAGCATATTAGATTGAGTAGAAATGGTCTCGTATCTATTTCTTCTCAATCTAATACGTCGCGGGCTTGTTCGCGTCCCATCTCTCGGGTATTTCAGGAAGCAGAGTGTGACAGGTTTTTTTGGTAGCCCATGCAGGTCATGGTCCTGAGTTTCCATTAGTAAAAATATAATGGATAATTTAGACGCATATCATATTTCATCCGTAAGACGATAGTTAGCCCTTATTCTATTATCTTAATGAACTATATTTTAGTTCCTATCTTACTAAATTTTAGTTTTGATTTTGACCTTAATTTTCCTCTTGATCATTGCCTTCCTTCAGAACCATGGTGGGTACACGTAGCAATGGTAACCCATCTAATAGTAGTGCCCTGGTGCTTGAAGTGGACCCGAACCAACTTCTAGCGATGATTCATAGGTTGGTTGTAAATCAGCAGTTCTTGGCTGGGCACTTACAGCGAGAGCCTCAGTACCAGCCTCTCCCTCGTCCAGAGTCTAGTGTTAGGGAGTTTCGGTATATGTGGCCCCCTTCTTTCTCTGGTGCTAAAGGACCTCTAGCAGCAAAGGAGTTCTTGAAGGTTACCGAGACCATTCTCACTGTGACCCGCATTGCTCCTGTAGAGTGGGTAGATCTTATGGATATTCATCTCACTGATACCATTCGGATCTGGTGGGCAGCTGAGAAGACCCATCTTGTGAGGCCAATTCCGTGGGAAACATTCACGGAACGCTTCAACAGGAAGTATTTTCCCTAGTTTGCCTAGGATGAGCTTCTGTGTAGATTTGTCGAGCTCAAGTAGGGAGTTCGATCGGTTGATGAGTATGAAGCTGAGTTCTCTTCCCTTAGTCGATATGCTCCCCACCTGGTTACCGACCCTACTATTAGGAGGCATCAGTTTCAGAAGGGTCAGGATAAGTATATTAGGTTTGCTCTGGTTGGAAGAGCACTTGCGACTCACGATGCCGTACTGGATGCAGCACGAGAGATCGAGAGTGTTCAGAAGGAACCTGAAGACCCACATGTGATTCAGAGCAGAACACCAGCAACTCCAGCCAGGAATAGCAAGCGTTCCCCTCCGAGGCAGCAGCAAGCTCCGCAGCAACAACAGTTTTCTCAACGCCAGCCACTTCCTCCTGTGCATCCCTATCAGCACCTTGGAGTGCAGACCTGGGCTAGTCTTCAGTAAAGTGTTCCTATTATGGCCACGTTAGACATACCCAGTAGGAGTGTCGCAGGCGTCTTTGTCTGTGCTACGCCTGTGGATCCCCCGACCATGTTAGTCAGGACTGTTCGTAGCAACAATAGCTTCCAGCTCCATCTCTACCTGCCCCAGTAGCATCAGCATAGCAAGGACCCTATAGGCGTCAAAAAATGCTAATAGATATCCAAACATAGAGAAGATCATCCAAAAGTCACAAGAATGAACCTCATACTGTCTTAGAAAAGAAATCAAGGCAGATATGAACTATTTCGCCAGCGAGACAGTGTTTACTGTCTCACAGCGAGACAGAGTTTACTGTCTCGCAGCGAGACAGCTTTGAAATGGTAAAAAAACTATCTAAATAACTGCTACACACGTCCATTAACTGCCAAGGGACGTGGGAAATATCGTGGGCGAAAATCACGTGAATAACTGCCAAAATAACGAAGTTTAAAACGTGGGAAGGCAGTTACAACAAAACTACCAGACAGTTGCCTTTTTCCGAGATAGTATTTACTGTCTCGCAGGCCGAGACAACAAACACTGTCTCGGCCGTCGAGATAGCAAACACTGTCTCGCCAGCTAATTTCTTCGTTTCGTTGTGTTTTTTCAGTTATGTACTCCAGAGTCTATAAATACCCCCCTAGGGTCACTACTGATGAGGATCGAGCACTTGAGAGAGCAATCCAGAGCAGAGAGAGAGCAGACTTGAGTTCTTGGTGTGATTCCTTGAGATTCGAGCTTTGACTTGATCTTAAGAAGAACGATTGTCTTACTTTGATAAGATCTTCGTTTCAAGTTCCCACTTCGATAAATGAAGGAAGAATCATTAAGCCCCCTTCACGATCTGTGATTTGGCGGTCCACGAGTCAAAGCGCTCACGGCACTGGCAAAGTCCCACAAAACAAGAATCGATAAACGATTTTTGTGTTATTTTCCAAGAGAGTTGTAATTTTCTCAAATTTTTATTGTAATTCTCTGTAAACAATTTAAGTTTTAATAGAACCATCAATGAAAACAACTTTCGGCAAAAACAAACTGGCGACCATAGTGGGAGCCAGCGGCCTCGCTGCCGAGGCCGCAGTGTCGCAACCGATCAAGATCGTGATCAATGAAGAGATCAAATATGAATTCGATCAGGCGAAATTTGAGGAGTACCTGTCATCCTCATCATCAAAACCTTCCTCACCTCGTAAGTATAGGAAGTTTTCATCTCCCAAGAAAAATTTCAAGTCTGCAATGCCAATGAAGGCCGCAGGTGAAGGTTCTTGCCCGACTGCTGCTAAGGAATCTGCCTGCAACATCTCTACTCCAAATGACTCTGCACCAGTTAAGGAGTCGTTGAATCATAGCTCACCGGTGTTGACGAAGAGAGCTCGTCAGAGACAGCGCCAGCGCCGTGCTCGACAATTAGCTAAGGCCATGCAACAAACCGACGGGGTCCATTACTATGCGGACCTAGAGTCGAGAAGACAAAAAGTGGTTCAGTTGCCTCAACGGCAAAATAATCATATTTCTACACAGCTTACGACGGAGGAATGGACCCTCGTCAAAAGGGCTCGTTCAACCCTTAAGGAACGTATACAGAGGCGTCAGGTGAAGGCCGCCCGTGCTCGCGCTCTTCGTCAACATGCACAAGGAATCAAGAAGGAGATGATGTCTGAAAAGCCACCAAAGAACCGTAGAGTTTGGATACCGAAGACGCCGCAAACATCCGTTCCGGGCCCGTCTACTGCATCACCAGTCAAACCCTGGGTTAGCCCAGATTTATCCAAATTTAAAATTACAATGGCGGATTACCTCGGTCCTTCGGTTGACGATCGAGGCAAAACCCCAGTCAAAGAACAATCAGATCCAGCAAATAAACCCTTAGTGGTTTCTTATACAGAGGGTCGTAAACACCCTCCTGTCAGAATTGCACCAGTCCAGAACGAGAGAATACCAATTCACTCTCGTTTAGGACCTATGAATACTCCACACCCGCAAAGGGGTGGAATTAAAAATTTAACCTTGGATTGCCCAGAGGTGACGACTAGTCGTTCTGTGCATGTTAACAGGGTTCAAAAACAAAAGATGGGTTGCTCAAATCACAATAATGATGAGCTGTACTATCAAAACAATAACTCAAGAAAAAAAGTTGTCCGAGAAGATGAGTCTCACTGCTCCTACGAGAGGCTCATTAAAGCAGTACTGACAGAATGCGGTTGCTCTAAAACTAAGTCAACAAGAGTCTCCGTATTTCAAAGACTGTCTACGGAAGCGTCAAGACCCAAAATAAGGCGTTTTAACAAGAAGAAACCTGCCATTCGGCGAGATGAATTCCCTGAGGTCACTATTAACATGACCGGCAGAGGAAAGCAAGGAAGGGAGAGTTGAGCGGGGTCTATCTCAAAGAATGTCGCGGTTACAAAGAAGAGCCAACCGACGTCGAGACTACAAGAAAATGCACGAGGGGTTATCTTCAGATGAGGAACTATCAGATACTTGTTCAGCCGTTGCATCGGACGATACCACGTCTAGTGTTGGACGAGCCAGAGAATCTTTTGCAATCACGCCAGATTAATTGGCTCAAATACTGCAGGAAGCGTTAGTTAAACAACGTGAGGAAATTAGAGCCGAAATCAAGACCGAAATAGAGTTGACCATGCAACAGATGCGAGATTTGCAGGCTCAGCAACATCAACCGGAATCGAGCCAAAAGGCAGAATCCAACCAGCGTAACGTTATACCTGTACGTATAGCTGAGATGGATAATGAAGAAGATGAGACTATTTTTGCTGATCATCATCTGGATAAAGACAATTCCGGAAGCGGACCGACCAAATCATCCACTCAACCTCCTCAAATTTACTTAAAGAAGAGTGAGGAAGAAGACAAGAAGATGCAAGATCTTGAGAGCAAGGTCAATGCTCTGATGACGGCCCAAGAAGTTAAGAAAACGGGCATTCCATACCCGTACCCGAGGGAGTGGGATCTGATTCCTTATCCCCCAAAATTTAATTTGATTAACTTTACTCATTTTGATGGCAGGGGTTCACCCACTCAGCACTTGATCTATTTCAAATCACATCTTGGCGTAATATCCGGAAACGAAGCCTTGATGGTCCGGTCATTCGTAGGAACCCTCCGTGGGCCTGCCTTCGATTGGTACCGACGCCTCAAACCCGGGAGTATCACTAGCTGGGAAGATATGAAAGGATTATTCCTTACTAATTTCTTTGACGACGACACCGAGGTCTCTATTGGCACTTTGTTGGACGAGAAGCAGATAAATGGGGAGTCGGTTGATGTCTTTGTCAAACGATTCCGGAACAAAGCGGTAAACTGCCGAGATCCACTCACAAAAGAGTTTATCCTACAGACATGTCACAATAACTTGTCGCTGGATGTATTAGAGGTAATGGGAGTTGTGCCTTCTAAAACTTGGAAGGAATTGAAAGTGAGAGGTGAACAAGCCGAGCGCTTTCTTAAGAGAAAGAAGTTAGAAAGAGGACTGCTACAAGATAATCATCAAAAACAGAACTTTAACTCTCGAGGCAGAGGAAGAGGGTCCGGGGCTGCTGTTGACGCGCATCAAACATCACAACAGCCACAATAACAACCACAGCAGTCATCTTTCCAATTAGCGTCGAATCAGAATCAATAGCCTCCGAAGCAGTTTAAGGCCTCAGAGCCTAAATTCCCGAAGGAGTACTCTTTTAAGGATGATGAAGTTCCGGTCATCTTCAAATACCTGCTAGATAACAACAAGATCAATCTTCCACCGGTCACAAACCAAGAAGAAGCGAAGAAAACGAATGATCCGAAGTATTGTGCATATCACCGAATGGTTCACCATCCTACTAAGGCGTGTTATGTCTTGAAATACAAAATACAAACCTTAATCGATGTTGGAATCGTAACACCAAAACCAAAGGAGAAGAAAGTAGGTGCGAATGCAGTGTCTATCAGCTTCGGATCGGTTCCTTTATCCTGGTTTCAAGCCGAACCAGTATCAAAGGTCAAGATGCAGACCATCAACGATGACCCTCATGGACAGCGCCAAAAGGGGCTTGTATCTCACACAACCCCCAACGGCGAAATCCTTTGGGTTCATCCGGATTTGCTTGAAGACGAACAGTGGACGACATCCACGTCAAAGAAGAAATCAAATGGCAAGGGAAAAGAGAAGTCCTATTACGGAGCCTCGGCAATTCCTGAGAAGAATGACGAAGAGATTCCAGCTTTACCGCTTTCTGAAGAAGAGTAAGAATCTTTCGCTACAAGAGGTGGGAATGAATACCATTATAAATATCCTGAAACCTCTAATCCAAATGCTAAAACTCTTACGGAGCTGGGGGTAGTTGCCACTCCTCCTGTAGCTGCTGGGAAGCCGCAACAACCGGCTAAGCAAAAAGAAAAGGAACCCCAACACAAAGAAGTTCAAGTTCCGAAGCAGTCTCGTTTCAACCGACCGATTAGACGAGACAAACCAGAAAGCTCTAACGCTCCATACAGTTTCGACGTCATGGCTCAATTAGCTAATATCCCAGCAAGAATCATGCTGTACGAATTACTGTGTCTTTCTAAGGATACCAGAGAAGCTTTACAAGAAGCCTTGGCTGATTCCGAAGTATTCCTCACTCAAATTAAGCCAACTCCTGAAGAGCCAGAATCGTCAATTCAACACTGCAACTTGGCAGCCACAAAGTTTCCTTGCATTGCTTTCACGAAAGAAGATATGCAAGTCAGGAATTCAAAGCATGACAGACCTTTATATTTTACTGGATATATCGGTTCGAGTGTTGTCAACCGGATCCAAGTTGATCCGGGTTCCGCTGTTAGCATCATGCCACTTCGGTTGATGTATCACCTCGGAATTCCCGCCAGCAAGCTAGCCTCTACGGGAACTGTCATCTACGGATTCAATACTAGTGGATCAAGACCGTTGGGAAAAATTCGAGTGAAGTGTCAGCTCGGAGACTTGAAGTCTGAGTCATCTGCTATGTAATCGATGCAGAGACTTCCTATAATTTACTGTTGGGTCACCCATGGATCCACAATAATCTTATAGTTCCTTCTACCCTCCATCAGTGTCTGAAATATGTCGACACTAATGATGAGGTCAAGACGGTGGTCATGGATAAGCAACCATTCAAGGGGTTAGAAAACTACTTTACTGACTCCCTTCTTTATGGTGCTGAATCCGATACTGAACCATCGGCCCATGGTACGGACAGCGGAGAAGAAGCTGATACCGAAGCTGGGCTCGATTATAGGGAAGGTCTTGTGCTAAATGACATTGAACCTCTTGTAATCGATCTTGACGGTGGTAATTCGTCGGATGAAAGTTGTAACTGGCAGCTTGCCGATGAAATAATAAATGATGATTTAGAGTACTCGCGTTGTCTCGATAATGTAATGCAGGAATTGTATGACGACCCTAGTCTACATATGCCACTTCGTTCGTCTTGCACGACGATGAAATATATCCGAAGTTCAGACGAAACAACTATGCTCCTACCCGCAAAGACAGGGGGTGAAAAAGAAATAGTTTTCGGGAAAGGGGAACCGTCCCCTACCCCAGATCTTTTCTTAGACACTAATTCGGATGACGAAGCACCCGGGTGACATTTCTCTCGGTACAGTTCGCAAGCGAATGGTTACATGACGAGCCAAGGTTATGACCTCTCGCTCGGTGAAGGTCTTCATTTTAGTCAAGGCGTCAGGGTTCCACCCCGTCCTGCCTATGTACCAAAAGGGAGACCTGGCAATTATTACAGCTATAAAAGGGGTCTAGGTTATGTTTCATCCTCTGATGATGGAGATTGCCAGCAGATCATTAGTCAGCTAATAAGCAAAAGCGAGTATTCGTCCGATGCGTCAACTTGGGATTCTGACGTGAGCATTGGGGAAAGATTCAAGACCCTAATGTCGAACATGGTAACGGTTGATCCTTCAACAACAGAAGGAGACGATCAGTTGCCCACTTGGGAAGATCCCTGGATACATTACATGAATATCCAATACGGTGATCAATTTAAGCAAAGAGAACCTCCTACTGAGGATAAAGTAATCCAAGTTAATATGGGTGATGAAACTAATCCGAAACCTATATTTATTAGCGGTGATCTTCCACCGGATGAGAAAGAGGAACTAATCACCCTCATTCGAGAGTATATCGACGTGTTCGCTTGGAATTACGAAGATATGCCGGGACTCGATCCAGATGTAGCAATGCATAGCCTTAACATTAAACCGGATGTTAAGCCCGTCAAACAACAACAGAGATGGTTTCGTCCGCAAATTATGGAGGCAATAGAAGTTGAGGTCAAGAAACTGATTGATTCAGGTTTTGTCAGAGAACAACAACATCCTGAATGGTTAGCCAATATCGTTCCGGTCCTTAAAAAAAACGGAAAGATCAGAATCTGTATTGACTTCAGAGATTTGAATACCGCCTGCCCTAAAGACGACTTCCCCCTACCAATTACGGACGTCATCATTGACAACACATGCGGGTTTGAGAGAATGTTATTTATGGATGGATTTTCTGGGTATAATCAGATCAAGATGCACCCAGACGATGAAAAGCATACCACATTCTGAACACCCCTTGGTGTCTTTTGTTATACTGTTATGCCTTTCGGTTTGAAGAACGCTGGTGCTACGTATCAACGAGCAATGATGAAGATCTTTCAAGAACACCTTCGGAAGACAGTCGAATGCTATGTTGATGACCTGGTCGTTAAGAGCCGTGATAAAAACAATCACATTAACGATCTGAAGATGATGTTCGAACTTATGAGGACTCATCAGTTAAAGATGAACCCAACTAAGTCCTTCCTTAGAATGTCCAGCGGTAAATTTCTTAGATTTGTCGTCACCACAAAAGATATTCATATCGATCCTGATAAGGTTAAGGCGATACATGAATTACAACCTTCGAGGAATCTTAAAGAACCCAGAGGGTTGCAAGGTCGATTGGCATATATCCGTCGGTTTATATCAAATCTGTCTGGAAAATGTCAATCGTTCTCTAAACTCGCGAAGAAAGGCATATCGTTCGTTTGGGATGAAGCATGCCAAAAGGCATTCGAAGATATCAAGAAATATCTGGCGAATCCACCTATTCTCGTTGAACTAAAATCAGGCAGACCGTTTTTGATTTATGTCAAAGCGACGAGCCATTCGTTAAGTGCATTACTCGCACAAGACGACGATAACGATCACGAACAAGCTGTATATTATCTGAGTCGCACACTGGTTGGAGCTAAATCTCGTTATCCAATGATCGAGAAAGAATGCCTCGCCTTAGTATTCGCGATTCAGAAAATACGACACTATTTAGTTGGACAGACAATTTATGTCATCTCCAACATAAACCCAATCCGAGTATTCATGACCCAACCGGCCTCCATGAATTGGCGTTTAGACAGGTTTCAAGCAACAAAAATCAGTTAAAGGACGAGCTATTTGCGATCTTTTGGCGGAAAATCCTACGAAAGATGTAGTGGAGTTGTACGACGATCTGCCGGACGAAACTCACGAAGTTAATACCACCTCACATCAATGAGTGTGGCAATTATACTTTGATGGGGCTTCCCAAGCAACCAACGTGGCAAGCGCGCCCGGATGTTCTAAAATCTTCTCAGGAGTGGGGGTCGTTTTAGTTTCCCCGGGAAAGCATGTCTTACCTAGAGCATACTCGTTGACCGAACCATGCTCTAATAACGTAGCCGAGTACAATGCGTTGATAATTAGACTCAATTTCGCCAAAGAGCTGGGGGTCGAATACCTTGAAGCTTTTGGAGATTCTCAATTGGTAGTTAATCAGATTCGAGGAGAGTATGAAGTCAGAAATCGAGACCTGATTCCATACCACCAGGTGGCCATTGAAATGGCAAACTCGTTTGAAGAATTTTTCATCGAGTACGTTCCGCGTCTCTAAAATACATACGTAGACGTATTGGCGGCATTGTCGGTATCTCTGGCTCAGCCTCCCGAGACAGAACAATTAATTACAGTGAGAACTCACCAACTTATTGTTCCTATCTACGATTCGGTTGCCAAAGAAGTATATTTAACAGGAGTTGAACCCGAAGTTCGAGATTGGCGTTTCCCTATTATTGATTATATCCTACACGGTATCTTACCTGAAGATGTGAAAGAAAGGGATTCGATTCGGCGGAGAGCACCGAGATTTTACTACAACGCTGAATCACAAATGTTGTACCGACGGTCGTACGACGGTCTATTACTCCGTTGTCTATCCAATAAGGAAGCAGAACAAGCACTCAAAGAGGCGCATGATGGGACATGTGGTGCACATCAACCCGGTCCTAAACTCTGCGACCGACTTAGGAGAATTGGATATTATTGGCCAACTATGGTAAAGGATGCAGTTGACTACGCCCGACGATGTCAAGTATGTCAATTACATGCAAATTATATGCACCAGCCCCCTGAATATCTACATCCTTCGGCAACATCGTGGCCGTTTGAGACCTGGGGAATGGATATTATTGGTCCTATAAATCCCTCGTCAGTCAAAGGTGATCGGTTCATCCTAGTAATTACCGACTACTTCTCCAAATGGGCTGAAGCGATTCTGTTCAGAGAAGTTAAAACGAGTAACGTCATTGCATTCATCAAACACCATATCATCTACCGGCATAGTGTCCCAAGACGAATCATACATGACAACGGTCCTCAATTCGTCAGCAACGCCTTCATCAGGTTTTGCGAGAAGTTTAAAATTCAGGATATTTCGTCGACAGCTTACAATCCCACATCAAATGGATTGGCTGAAGCCTTCAATAAAATAATCATAAAGCTCTTGTCAAAACTCGTGAAAACTAATAAACGAGATTGGGATGACAAGCTTGGCGCGACTCTATGGGCCTATCGTACCACGGTACGTACACCGACGGGAGCGACCCCATATTCGCTGGTATACGGATGTGAAGTCGTTCTTCCATTGGAAATACAAATTCCATCTCTTTGGATTGCTCTCGCAACACAGATGACAACCGAAGAACAACATCAGAAACGTCTCGAAGAACTCGAGATGCTCGACGAAAAGCGCTTAGAAGCTCAACAGCATATTGAGTTCTACCAAGCCAGAATTTCTCGAGCTTTCGACAAAAAGGTTCGACAACAGAGTTTTAAAGAATGAGATTTGGTCCTAGCTGAAAGATGGCCTATGATCCTTAACTCCAAGAAGAAAGGAAAATTTGAACCCAAATGGGAAGGACCATTTGTAATAGAAATAGTCTATTCAAACGGTGCTTACCGTCTGATTACTCAGGATGGCAGTAAATTAATGATGCCAATAAATGAGAAGTTCCTGAAAAAATATTATCCGTAATACATTCAGGATAACCTATGCAAAACGGAAAGTTCCTAGAGAATCCTGTATAGGATATTTCAGGATAACCCGAGATCAGTTAATTGTTCTAAATATGAAACTGATCTTTCAAATAATATGTTTTTGATTATCATAAAGTTCTTTTATAGCTTTTGTTGAGATGAGATTCAAATCTGAGTTCTTTTATAGCTTTTGTTGAGATGAGATTCAAATCTGTAAACAGTTAATCTTTCCTCACAAAACCCTTCACCGATCAAATCGATCGATGAAGGGTACGTCAAAATCTGTCATGGATTAAAATCATTTAAACTCCCAATGCTCACTTGGTCAAACCTTTAAATAGTTAGGATCAAAACCAAAATCCCCTCTCGATTCCTTTTATGAACGAGAGGTCTACAAACTGAACGATCAAACCTTTAAACAGTTAGGATCATCTCAAACCCTTATTTGGTCAAACCTTTAAACACTTAGGACCAAAACCAAAATCCCCTCTCGATTCCTTTTATGAACGAGAGGTCCATAAATCGAGCGATCAAACCTTCCTACAGTTAGGATCGTCTCAAAACTCTCACTTAGTCAAACCTTACTACAGTTAGGACCACAACCAAAATCTCCTTTCGATTCGTTTTGTGAATGAAAGATCCACTTTTGAATTGAATAATCAAACCTTATGACAGTTAGAATTATTCAAACCAGTCCAGATTCTCTAAGTGGAGATCCCACTTTGAGTTTCTTTTTGCAATAGGAGATAGAATATAAAATTCTTCCTCTCCGATTTTGGGTTTATCTCTACCAACAAATAAGAGACTAGGAGATAGAATATAAAATTCTTCCTCTCCGATTTTGGGTTTATCTCTACCAACAAACAAGAGACCAGGATATGGAATATAGAATTATTCCTATCCGATTCTAGGGTTTATCTCTACCAACAAACAAGAGATTGAAAGATAGAATATCCAATTCTTTCTTTATAATATCGAGTTCGTTATCCTATATAGGAAACACAACCTATTTACATTTTAAAATCCATGTCGTTCATGCATGGGGGACGTTATCTCAATCCCTTATTAGAGATAAGCCTACATCTAATACATGTAGCCTACATATTCAATATTATAGTTCAAAGTCTAAAAGAGTTCAATTCTTTTAGCCCAACGTTATATGTGAAACGGACTTAGATAATTCGCATACTAGCCCGACTCAAACGGTAGTCGGTAAAGGCATATCAAATCCGTTGATGGCTGAGGATTTGCTAAAAATCCTATAAGTATTATGGTTATTTATTCTAAAACAAGAATGAGTAATCATAATAAAATCTCAATAAGCAAAAGGATTCAATATATTGATCAAGAGTGTTCAAACAAAGCTACAAAAATATATGTTCTCCAATTACAAGAGCTTATATTAACGAATCTGATCTTCAAGCTGCGAAAGCTCTAACGCATGAGCCTGTTCAAGCCTAGCTGCCAATTTAATTTTGAAAGCTTCTTCGTCAACACTTTGAAGCTCGGCAACCTCTTGTTCCTTTTCGGCAAGTATTTTATCCTGAAGATTCAGTTGCTGTTTGAAGCTCGGCAACCTCTTGTTCCTTTTCGGCAAGTATTTTATCCTGAAGATTCAGTTGCTGAAACAAGTATTCTTCAGCTTGAGTTACCTTCGTCAACTCAGACTCTAAAATTTCATGAGCATCCTTGGCATTTACAAGTTGCTCTTCTAAGCGAGCTATTTTCGCTCGACTCGACTCTAAGTCCCGGCGCAGGTTAACCTTGGCTTGTGTTCTCCTGCCAACAATCACCCTAAGTTGATTACTGCGGGCTCTTAGCTTTTGGAGTTCGAGGTTAGCTGATTTTTGAGAATCACGTCACGCTTGCAACTTGGAGTCCATGTGAGAAGCAATATAGGAAGGTACACTTTTGGTGCGAAGAGCCTTCAGATGTTCAACATGTTGCTTCAAGTCAACCAAATAAACGTCGATCGAATCGGCTAGCTCGTTATATCCTTCCTCTCTGATTCCTGACATATAGCGATCAAGAGGTTTCTTAAAATTCTCAAAATATGATCCTTTGAAGAGAATACGATCGATCATAGCGTTCAAAAAGGAGATGAAGCCTTGAAGATCAGAGCAAATGACAACCTTATCCGGATCCTCGTCTGCTAATAAAGCTTGGATATGATTTGATAATGATGAAGGAGCTGTGATGAGGGCAAATAAATCAGTACAGAACATATATATGTATACACAATAATGAGCCGAAGCATACCAAGTTTAACAGAAGAGCCTTCAGCATGACCTTGTTCACCCAATGGTGGTAGTCCGGCCTCCTGAACAGCCAAACTTGGTTCAGGAATGGCAGCCTTTGACGTACCTACTACATCAGAAGATTTTTCAACTTCAACCTCAGAGAACTTTGGGTCCAAGTTAAGAGGTTCCTTGGGAGAATATTCTGCAAACAAGAGAATCGCAATGAGTATAATGGAACCGTAATCAGAAGATTAAAACAAATGATGGATAAAACTCACCAACTCTAGTCATGACATCTGCCGACGTACCGACTTCTTCAGTTGGTCTCGCTTTTGTTGCGACAGGACTAAGTTGGGGAGTGACAGTAATTTCTATCATCATGGGGTCTGCAGGGGTAGTAGGTTGAGATTCGAGAATTGATGATTGCAAATCAACCTCAGTTCCCGCCCATGACAAGAGATCACGACCCTCAAGTTGATCAGAAGTTCCGGTGATTATAGTTGCATCAGTTCCGGTAACTGGTCCTATAATTCGAACACTTACATGATTAATCAAGTTAATATATATATATATATATATATATATATATATATATATATGGAGTTTAAAGAACAAAGGCCTTACTCTCAGAAGGACCTTCTTACAGAGTTTACAGAACGAAGGCCTTACTCTCAGAAGGACCCGCTTCTGTTAAACCAACTCCAACAGTTGATTCGATGGCTGTATCAGAAGCTTTCCCCGATAATAAATCGGAGATATACTGATGGTCACCATCTGAGAGATCAAGATCGAGGTTATGCTCATTGAAATCCTCAACCTCTGTTGCGTGGGCGGCTTCCCCTCCAACAGATTCTTTCATTATGGCGTCTACAGAATGTGTTGAGTCATAAATAACATATAAATTTAGACGAATGTGCTCGAAAATGAAGATTAATTTTACCTTTGTCGACCGGGACGGATTCGAGAGCTCCACTACCTGCACCCGCTTCTTTTAGTTTGACTAAAAGGAGACAAAGCGCACAAGTCATTAGAAGAGGCACACGGTCCGACTCATTCATTTCTCGAAATTGCATTCCGAATGGGGAAAAATCAGTACCTGTGTCTGAAGCCGATGGATCAATATCAGAAGTTGGTGGAACAACAGCTGTTTCGTCTTTCATAGCGTCCTGCATTTGTTGGACGAAGCTGGGATCCTCAGCCTCCATACCGCTGAGAGAAGCAGCTTCAACTCGATATTCTCCCTCTTCTTGACTCCCTACAGAAGTCGAGTATGGAGTAAGTTCGAGCGTTAAGAAGTTTGAGAGCAATAAAGACGAATTGTTACCTTGTTCATCTGAAGAAGCGCTGCGAGCAGATGTCTCCTCTAAAGCAGGAAGACGAACGCGTGGCTTAGAGACAGCCTTCTTCCGTCTTTTTAATGGACGCACCTCATCCTGAACTCCAGATCCTTCGTGACGATGCTTGGTGCGCAATTCAGCTCCGGGAAGGGCTTGAGCTTGAGCTTGAGTGGAAGATTATGATCTCTGCCGACGAATAAGAGGCACTGTATCTTCTTCATCCTCTTCATCCCCACTGAGAACCTCTACCGTCATCCGATTAGGATAAGTCATGACGACTCTCTCTCTCTCCTTCTTTTCGGAGCATCTTGCGGTGTTTGTAGGAAATTTGATGTAAAAAGACAATGAAAGAAAATTTGACTTGTATTCTCTCAATATCGATTACAATTTGGATTCCGATTATAAAAGAGAGGAGAATGAATTTGATTCTCCCCTTTGTTTAAAACTGGGTTCTTCTTGGTAGCGGTGGAGTGCTTCCTTCGATTGATCGCGTCGAACTTGCTCTCCGTTGACGATCCGAACTTTCTGCGTTTGAGAGAGGTTGTTGACTTGTAACCTCATCCATTATAACATTGCGAAGGCTATTGTTTATTGATCCTTGCCTGTTATAGGATATGAGAGTCGTCAAATTGTAACTCTCACTGTTGGTTGCGAAGGCTGCAGAATAGAGCTTTCATCAGTTGTCGGAAGCGTCGTCGAATTGTAACTCTTCTCGATCTACGTGAAAGGTCCTCTATTTACCGCTTTCGATTGTCGACCCGAAAGCTATTTGATTGTAGCTTTCGTTGTGAGAGCTTGACGGGAATCAACATCCATAGTGTTTTGAAGATGAATATTTGCCCATAGCTCTCTACCAAGCAACTCACCAACTAAGTCCAACCTTTGATTTCTGAAATCACTACACTGCTCATCAGCATCTCTAATAGTTGCTAATATCATATTAGTCATGCTGTTGTCGCAGCCATCAAGATCAGTCATCTCAGAGATGAGGCCGTGTCTATAGCGGTTGCAGAATTGCGGATGCAAAGATCAGAAAGTCGTCTGATTGTAACTTTCATTATCAGGGCTTGATAGGGATCGACTATCTATTGTGATTTTTAGACAGCCTACAGAACCCCCTCCAAAGTTTTCGAAAGTTCGCGGTTGACTGGGACGAATTTTCGGAATACTTTGGATCCCAAAATTTAGAAGACATTGTCAGACTTGGTTGATTGTAATCTAATTGTACTCATCCAATGGACTCTTCAGTGGAATCACCTGTTTCTTCTTGGCTTTAGTCGCCTTGATGGCTGACATTAGCCTCCCTCTATTTATTTGGAACCATGTCTTGGCTATAAACATAGAGGAATTCGTCTGATTGAATTAGAACGCACGGATGGATTTCTTGCGTTATTGAGCCGAAACGCAGGGTTAAATTCTGCGTTTAAGGGTTCTATTAATGCAGACGCACAGGCGGACTATAACGCAGAGCTGAACTCTACGTTCAGAAGCTCAAACGTCACAGACATACAGGCCACATTTGGCGGGCATTTGGGCCTACGGCGCCGACCCGATTTGACAGCTCATAGCTGTCTATA
>NC_033800.1:66197107-66197453 GCF_001876935.1 Asparagus officinalis | reverse complement strand
ACCTCCCTCCTCCTCCTCCGGTCCCCTTCTGCCCCCTCCCCTGTTCTGCCGCCTGTGTCATCCTGAGGAACTTCACGTGGGCACATTAGTAAGAGTTAACATGTTACCTGTAAGAGTTAACAACATGTTAGCTGTAAGAGTTAACAACATGTTCGCTGTAAGAGTTAACAACATGTTAGCTGTAAGAGTTAACATGTTATCTGTAAGAGTTAACATGTTACCTATAAGAGTTAACATGCTAGTTGTAAGAGTTAACATCCGCTGGCATGAGAAAAAAGAGGGTAAATTTGGGATTTAAGCCAGCTGACATGTCTAATCATGAGCTGGCATGTCTAATCAACTGCTG
>NC_033800.1:66195758-66196107 GCF_001876935.1 Asparagus officinalis | reverse complement strand
AACCGATTTATATACATGAAAATATTCTTCTCTAATTCAAATAACATGTAAAATAAGAATAATGTGCTTTGTGATAGATTTGGCATGCATGACATGTCCTGGATGAGGTGTTGATGATGTATTTTTTTATTGCTTGTTTATAGGATTTTGGGAGTTGATATTTAGCGATTTACAATTTGAGATATATGGTATATACGAGGGTTTCCTTGTTTGGATTGTTCCCTCGACGTACTCATCTCGTGTTGAGGGTTTCTAAATCTTAACTCATTTTAGTACGGGGTATAAGATGTGTTTTGCGGTAGACATTGTTTGATATCCACAATTAGCAATTTCCTTTATCATCTTTAAT
>NC_033800.1:66194396-66194758 GCF_001876935.1 Asparagus officinalis | reverse complement strand
GTGTGGTGCATGGCAGGTTTGACATTCTTGGTTTCACCTTAGACTGCAGCCTTGTGTGAACCCAGGGGCATCACAGTTGGTATCAGAGATCTAGTTCCAATATCCTTAGGATCATCCTGTGTCGAGTCGTGGAACTAGGATAGAGTTTCTTATGATTCATGTATAGAGTCCGAAGGAATTCCTAATATGAGTGAGGACGATATATGCGTATATCTCAAAATTTTGAGAATTTTTTTTATTATGACGACTATTTTGTATAAATTTAATGTATTTATGCAAATACTATATAGGTGAAATTGTATTGTGATACGCTATTTATAGAGGTCTATTTTGACTCCTAAACTCTTATTTTCTTTTGAACA
>NC_033800.1:66192989-66193396 GCF_001876935.1 Asparagus officinalis | reverse complement strand
TTGGAGGGGGTATCTGTAGGCATCAAAAAATGCTCATAGATATCCAAACACTACTCAAGGAGGAGAAAAGAACAGTGTAGACAGAACAATACACCAACAAGCAAGCCAGGGTGACATGCCTTAGGCGCGATAGTTCAGAGTGTCGCGCCTTAGGCGTGGCAATTCAAAGTGTCGCGCCTTAGGCGCGGAAATTCAAAGTGTCGCGCCTTAGGCGCGGCAGTTAAGAGTGTCGCGCCTTAGACGTGGCAGTTAAGGATGTTACGCCTTAGACACAATAGCTCATGACGGCGCGACTATTATAGGAGGTGCTACGGCAGTTATAAAGAAGTTATACGATAATTTTTTGAAGCCCACGTGGCGGCATATCAGAAAGGGAACGTGTGCTGACGTGTACAAGCAGTTAAACC
>NC_033800.1:66191499-66191989 GCF_001876935.1 Asparagus officinalis | reverse complement strand
AGGGTAAATTTGGGATTTAAGCCAGCTGACATGTCTAATCATGAGCTGGCATGTCTAATCAACTGCTGGTATGAGTTGGAATTATGATGGAGGGGCCTTGGGCACATTTTTTTCAAAAAAAAGGGGGGCTAAAGCACATTAAAAAAAGGAGGGGTTGGGGCACATTAAAAGTTCAAATTTGGGGCCTAGAAGTAAATTTCCCAATATTCAAAAAACGTATAAATTGTGTTATTCTTGAGAAGGATTGTTTTCGTCGAAAGTTGGTTTCATTGTGGAATTCATTATATCTTTGATCAATTACAATAAATTCAAAAGAAAATAGTCTTTTTATAAGACCTCTTTTACACAATAAAAGAAAAATTAAGACTTTCTAGAAAATAACACAGAAATCGTTTATTGATTCCTGTTTTGTGGGACTTTACCTGTGCCGGGAGTGCTTTGACTCGTGGACCACCGATTCACAGATTCTGATTGAATCGTGAAGGCTTTT
>NC_033800.1:66189978-66190499 GCF_001876935.1 Asparagus officinalis | reverse complement strand
AGAGAGAGAGAGAGAGAGAGAGAGAGAGAGAGAGAATGAAAATAAAAAGGAAAAAAAACAAGAACAAGAGAAGGAGTAGGACGAGTTTTGGATTTGGGATTCAAAGTATTTTTTGAAAAATCGGCAAGCATTTTTATCCTTTTAACTCTTTATTTGATCGTCTTATTTTTTCATAAGTGGCAAGTATTCTTTTCCTCAATATTATTACTTTATAATTGTTATTATTTTTGAATTCCCCCCACTCGTTACATATATTTTTTCCATGATTTTTAATATTTGTAAGTTATCAATCTGATTAATACATATGATATTAGTTGATGTCATTCGTAATAAATAGTTTGATGGCATTAGCTATAAATAGTTGATAGCATTAGCTGTAAATAGTTCACGGCATGAGCTTTAAATAACTTGATGACAAAGCTATAAATAGGTGAAGATTTATATGAGCAAGCATTTTCTTCCCTCAATCATTTTAAAAATTTTCTTATTAGTTTATGCTTCATGCAACACCATCTTTTTTT
>NC_033800.1:66188394-66188978 GCF_001876935.1 Asparagus officinalis | reverse complement strand
AAATCAATTCCAAACTTGATGAAACTTTGAGAAATGTTTGCAAATAATATTTTGAACATGTTACAAAAATAATTTTCCAATTTGCATTTTCCAATTGTGAAATCTCATTATTTTGCAAAAGTTCAAAACATGAAAACCCAAAACCATGCATGTATATATATAACTATATATATACATAGAAACCAAATACGTGTGTGTATATGATATTGAGCTTAAGGTACTTCACACACATAATATAAAATCTAAACTAGATTAACCAAGCTTGATCTTGATCTTCATTGTAGATCAACTTGGTATACATGCGGATGAAGCTTGAACTTGATCTTTAACTATGAATTGCATGTTGCTTCACTCCACAATTCCGCCAACCTCCATTTGATATCGTCGTTATGGCGCAATCCATCCATCCTCCAACTACGTTGTTTGTCTACAATACATAGGAATACACAAACATTAGACAAACAACATTAGTAGTAAATTGTTTGTAAATTATCATCAAAACAACAAGGCCAACATAGTTCTCTCATGAAACACTGGATTCTTTGCAATGTGGATAGCAGATTGATTATCACAATGCATAGGCA
>NC_033800.1:66186789-66187394 GCF_001876935.1 Asparagus officinalis | reverse complement strand
ACAAGATGGAGAGGAGGATTGAAATGAAGTTCAGACACTGTGAATGATCTTCTCCACTTGTAAAACAATTTTCAAACCAAACAGACTTTGAACCCAACTAAAACCCTTTTCAAAACTCTTTTTAAACTTCTTCAAAACTCTTTAATGGGTTACCAAAATAGAAGGGGGTTTGGGAGTTTATATAGGAAAAAACAACAGCTAAAACCCAAAACCAAATCAACAAAAATCCTAGAAAATTAGGAAGCAGATTTTTATACAATATTACCGTTGGGAGTCCGGCGGTCGACCGAAAAAATTCACGGTCGACCGCGATCCAAATCCCAATCTGAGAATCGAGCTGAGACTTCTTCGGTCGACCGGTGCGGTCGACCGATGGAAATTTCGAGCTCTCGGTCGACCTGTGCGGTCGACTGACAAACTCTCTGCTGCCCAGAAACAAATGAACAATTGAGCGGTCGACCGAAAACTGATATTACAGATAACAGTTTTAAAGCTGATTTTTGAGACTTTGGAAAATATGTTAAAAATAACAAATAAAGTCCAAAAATAATGAAACATTGGGAAATGTATATAAACATGTAAATGAACATGTTACAAAAAGAATT
>NC_033800.1:66184975-66185789 GCF_001876935.1 Asparagus officinalis | reverse complement strand
AGTCAGTCAACGACTTCGTGAAGAGGTTCCGGAACCGATCAGTCCACTGTCGGGACCAAGTTTCCGAATTCACACTGATCGAGATGTGCCGCAATAATCTCTCAATCCATATTCTATCCAAAGTAGACACGGTGGAAACCCGGACATGGAAGGAGCTTGTTCGTCAGGGCGAACAAGTAGAAAACATGATCAAAAATCTAGAGGTCGAAGAGCCGCAGCCCAAGAAGGGAACTACGGAACCAGCCGTGCCAAAGAATCCCCCTTGGTCAAGGGGAAAAGAGATCATGGCCGTTGACTCCACCCCGGTGCCAAAGACTGCTCAAAGGCCAAAGCCCAGACAATTTGAGCAACGCCCCTCACGGTAATACGACTTCAAAGAAGATCAGGTGGTGGCGACATTCAATACTCTACTCAAGAGCGGTCGAATTAAATTACCGGAGGTCGTGAAGCCTGAGGAGGCGAACAAAACCAACGACCCGAGTTATTGTGCCTACCACAGATTCCTTGGCCACCACACGACTAAGTGTTACGTCCTTATGGACAAGCTCCAAGCCCTCTACGATGCGGGAGTCCTAAAGAAGGAGAATGTTCAAAAGCAGGTGACTACGAACATGATCACCTTGAGCTTTGGGATAGATCTCCCGGAGGTCCAAGCTCCGGCAGGGATAATTCCTATCCCTAAGGTAGTCTTGAAGATCACCAATGATGACCCTCACAATCAGCGAGGGAAAGGTTTAGCTCCGTGGATTCTGCCATCGGGTCAGGTGATGTGGGTCCATCCGGACCTCCTCAACGACGAACAATGGACTACAAA
>NC_033800.1:66183116-66183975 GCF_001876935.1 Asparagus officinalis | reverse complement strand
AATTTTTCCCGTAACACAAATTTTTTCGAAAGAAATAAATTCCTAAAACAAATTCAACGGGTAACCCACCCGTAACACAATTCAAATCCTAATAAAACTCTAATTATGACTATTATCCTATCACATGTAATAGCTCATGTCTATATATAAACCAAGAAAGTACATACTTTTCATAGTAAATTCATTTCCTTCAACATGTATGTTTCTTCTTAATTTTCATGATTATTCTTTAAAAATATTTTGTATTTGATTTAATGGTGATATCTATTTAACACTGCAATTATTTTTTATGGCAATTGATTTTTTTTATTTCTTCAATTTTCATGCAGAATTTAGAGGGTTAAGGATTTAAGTGTTGCAGGTTCTCCCATCAATCAAGGTAAATCTTCATGTTTGATATTATTTTACTTTAGATGTATTTGATTATATTTTCCTCTTCTATTTTCATTTTTTTAATTTTTTTCTTTTCATGCTTTTAATTAGAGAGATGAAAGAGTATCATGTAAACTAAAGAAAAAGGACACGATCCTTTCATGCACATAACACCATAGTCACAACTTTGTTCTTCTAATTTTTATTAGAATAATAACTACAAAGTATGAAAATGTTATACGAAAACAAGGAGGCAAACTAATATTATATGGGAAGCAGCTAGCATATATTCTACACGAAACAATTAAGAGGAGACGTGACAGTTTTTATCATCATCTTTGAAGCATTTATGATCTAAAGTGAATTCACAAAGAAGGGCAAAACTAAAATAAAATAACATCAGTTTTTCCCAATTTTCTTAATGAACTGTATCTAAACACAGAGTGAGCAAGATCCTCTTAGCATTTTCCTGACGTTGCGTATCTAA
>NC_033800.1:66181160-66182116 GCF_001876935.1 Asparagus officinalis | reverse complement strand
TTTTTTTTTTTTTTTTGGGGGGGGGGGGTTGGGTAATGTGACACTTGTATTTGAAATTTTCTTTAAATTGTTTTAAAACTTTAAACCATAGAAACTTTTCAAGATTAAGAACTTTTTCTAAAATATGAGAACTACAAGAAATGCAACTAGTCAAAGTACGTTGAAGTGGGGAAAAAAAGAATATTTGACAGTGTAAAAACCTGAAAAGTCTGAAAGTCTTGTAGAGTTCTTAAAACTTGAAAATCATAGGAATGCAAATACTAAGGACATGGAGAAGTACAAAAGAAATTAAGCATTGAATTTTCCTCAATGTGGTATCCAGACAAGGTGAGCAACAATTTTTCAGGCAAACACAGAACAGGCCATGTAAATGTAATCGAGGACAAAGTTAAAAAAACAGCTGTGATTCAAGGACGAAAATCATAGGCTGAGGAATATGGAAGAGGACATCCTGCAAAAATAAAAATAAATGACAATAATGTCAATGTAATAATTCGATGAGAAAAAACTTGAAGGCAAGGGGAAAGCGATTGATGACGAGATTGAGTCTCAAGGGTCTTGGACATGGGTTCATGGCTCAATCTGTAACAAGAATGGTTATTTTGGATAATATGGTCAGTGATAATTTGTGGGAAAAATTGTTGTGAGATCATTTACAGATTAAGTTGCAAGTATGCAACCATGCAATACGGAAAGATCGACTCAAATCATGACAGTGATTTTGATTTCGAGTCGGAATATTCAAGAGATCTTGGTTTTCAGAGGGGCTATGGTCGCTCTTGGGATAGCATCCACCATTTTAAGCGTCAAACGACATGGCGGGTTGGAGGTGAAACCGATATGAAATGTTTTTTTTTGCAGGTCTTGTCGGTGTTATATCGAGAGTAACCGGCAATAGCGAGAAACATTTCAATAGAGGGTGACATTTCAACTTGAAAATAGCCGCCCAAAGTGGG
>NC_033800.1:66179157-66180160 GCF_001876935.1 Asparagus officinalis | reverse complement strand
ACATGTACCTATGAAAGATAACCTATTACGCTGAAAGTTAACCACTTTCAGTAAAAGTTAACATGTCAAGCTGAACATTAACCACTTTCCGTAAAAGTTAACATGTAAATCTAAATGTTAACCACTTTCAGTAAAAGTTAACATGTTAATCTGAAAGTTAAACACTTTCAATAAAAGTTAACATATCAATCTGAATGTTAACCACTTTTAGTAAAAGTTAACATGCCAAACTGAAAGTTAAACACTTTTAGTAAAAGTTAACATGTCAATTTTTAATAAACTTACAAATCATAATGTTTAATAAAATTTACAAATCACAATGTTCAATTACAACCTGAAGTTTCTTCAATTCATTTTCAATTTACAAATCATAATGTTTAAGAAAATTAGAACCATACAAAAATAACATAGAAAGAATGATTTTTTTTTGACTTCATGGTTCGATTGCTTCAATGCTTTCTTCGACTGTTTTGTTTTGGCTGCTATCTCATCTTCAACGGGCAATTCTTGGTAAACTAGAATATTCTCCTTCATTACATTACCATTGTGAGCCCAAGTAAAAAACTTGAATTGCTTATTTGGGAGCTTTGCATATCCCTAGAAGTATCTACCTTTATTCCTCCTATTTTTGCACTGTTTGAGGGGTGTTAGAATTTTATAGAAACAATATACCTCTTCTAGTGCTTGAGACCCCTCTGATGTATTCATCTCACAATATCAAAATAGGAATCAAGGGGTGATAGAACTTCTGATGAGGTTGTAGCATTGCTTTGTTCACACTATATATTGCATTTGGAATAACAAACTAGCCGTCGGAATATGACTGTTGGAACAGTCAGGCAGCTAGCCGTTAGAATATAACTGTTGGAACAGTCACCAATTTAAACTCAACATATTCGGCTGGAAGTTAACCTTTTCAGCTAAAAGTTGTAATAGTTAAGAGATAATTAACATGTTAACATAAACAAGTACACTACACAAAACATCTTGCATCCTTGCAGCA
>NC_033800.1:66177132-66178157 GCF_001876935.1 Asparagus officinalis | reverse complement strand
AGAAGAATTGGTTGTTAGAAAACAAAACTTTACAGTACAAGAATCTAAGTTCATTAAGAAATGCAAAATACATGACACAAATAATACCTACCTTACCTTGTTGCAAGAATTACTGAATACCCCGAAATGCTTGAAAATTCACATTATTGATTATATCATTCTGAATTTGTTTAAAATCCGGGGAAGAATTTTTAACAGTAAGGTAGGATTCAATGTAGAACATGAACTCTTCATGTTGAATATTTCATTCTACATTGTTTATTTTGTTTACTTCAGAATAATAAAAAGAATTTATTCTTCTCTCATTTGAGAGTTTCTTGTTCAGTTGTTAAAAAAAAGAGAAAAAAAGAAAAAAAAAAAGAAAAAGAAAAAAAGAGAGAAAAGAAAAAAAAAGAATTTATTTTTCATTTCATCCTCCTCAGACCAAAGGTAATTGCAGATTTTTATCAGCCGACCAAATATAAGTGCTTCACTTCTTATCTGCTTTACTTTATGCATCATAGAGTTTGCATTGAGGATAATGCAAAATTTAGGTGTGGGGGTGGGAATTAGTTATTTTTTTTATTTTTCTCTTTATTTTTAGTTACATTTTTGTTTTCCCCCTTTTTTTTTCTTTTTAAAAAAAATTATAAAAATATCGTCACTTGCCAAATTGATGGAGTTATGTAATAATTGATTTATTTGATAAATTTGAAATTTTCTAATCCCTAGTTGGTTATTTACTTAAGTTCATCTTTTATGATAACTCTAAATAAATTTCTTAAGAAATGATTTTCAAAATAGTATACTTTACTTGAGCCTTAACTTGGATTTTTATTTAAAATAATGAAATTTTTGCATGCTTAACTTAGAGTTGAAAATAATTTTTTCAAAGTGTCTTGACTTACATATTTTCAAAATATATATACATATACAAAAAAAAAAAAATTGCAAAAGAAGAGTGCGAAAAATGGACAAAAAAAAATAATACTCTTGAATTCTAGGTGATTCTATCTTATAAAACCTAAGCTGACCGAGTAATTAAG
>NC_033800.1:66174739-66176132 GCF_001876935.1 Asparagus officinalis | reverse complement strand
CAGTTTATTAGATGTATTTTCTTTCCGTCTGTTGGGGACATATTTATGGAAGTTGTTGAATATTTTTTTCCTATATTTTCATTTCTTGTATTCACACTATTATTATATCTGCTTGCACCTTTACCTCTTTATTTTTTTATATCTGCTAGAGCGATAGCAACAGTGACAGTGAAACATGTTTATGCACAATGTTAGAGGCATGATAAGTTTGACATTTCTGGGTTCACCTTGGACTACAGTGATGTGTGAAAACAAGAAAGTCACAGGATTTCATTCAGGATAGGGGAAGTTACGGGAAAATAAGGGAGAAGAAAAGGGAATGCAACAGAATTCCTTTCCCTAGGTTCCACCCTAACTTGTTTGTGTTTGTGCACGCTTTTTTTGGGTTGGTTTTTTTTGGGTAGGGGGAGGGGTTGGGGGGTTGACATCTTTATTGATTATAGGTTTAACATATGGAATAAGGAGAAACACTCACTTTTAAGAACTTCCCAAACAGGGTGAGTAGGTTCTCCTACCTTCCATTCTCTTATATTCCCCACTATCCAAACGGAACCTTAAATTATATTTTAATATGTGGGTTTCGAATCCCACAAGCCTATAAAACCCAAATCCAGAGATATAAAGAGGGGGAAAGAGGAAGGGAGGATTAGGCTTCAAAATATTAGTTTGTTCATTAATAGATTTCTTTAAGTTAAAAAATGATATCTTTCTAGGCATCGGCTCCAACAATGTCTGGCAACCTCCAACCATCCATTGGTCGCGGGCCAACGTGGTCACCGGATGTGACGCCCATGTTTTCACACATGACTGCAGTCCAAGATAAACCCAGAGATGTCAAACCTTCCATGCACCCACACTGTGCAATGACATATTTCACCAATCACAGTAATATCCTCTAGTGGAATCAAAAGAAGTGTAGGAACAAAACTGACCAAATAAAGAAATAAACGTAATAGACATGATATGGAAAGAGATATCTCATAAATAAAATCATGTCTCAACTGTAATACATCTGATATATGGAAGAATGAAAATGTCTCAATATGAATCAACCGACAATCGTACTAAGGCACACTGTCGTTACAATATGAAATAAAACTCTGAAGTCTGAATGAAATCAATAAAAATCTACTGTAGAGCCTCTACTAATAACACATGTGATGACGACTATGTAATAACTCCGTCATCCTGCGACTCTCCGAACCTCTGTACTGCTTGAAAGAAGAGAAAATAGCAAAAAAAAATCATATAAAGAGCGTCAGGGTGCTACAGCAAGATCAACTCCATCCGCCCCAGGCGAAGGGCTACTAGATGGAGTGAATGCTCTATCTATAAGCATAGTCTACCTAGATCATTTTTCATGTATCTAGTGAACTTAACATTTAAAAACCTA
>NC_033800.1:66172272-66173739 GCF_001876935.1 Asparagus officinalis | reverse complement strand
CAAAAAAGGTTAAGAAATTGGTAAGCTTGGCCCAAAATGAGAAAAAATATGACAGATTTGAAAAAAAAATGTAAACATGTAAAAAAGTATTTGAAAATTTTGGGGAACTCATTTAATTATTTAACTGTTGACAACTTTTCAAGGAAAATGTAAAGTTTTAAAAAAGAAGTTAAATGTCAAAAAAGTAAGAGAAATTGAGTTGAAAACTTGAAGAAGGCCTTAGAAATTTGGACATTTGAAATTGGAAGTGAAATGTCCAAAAAATTGTAAGTTTAGAGAACTAAGTGAAAAGCAAAACAAGTCAACCCCTCAACTTATGTCATGAGTGAAAAAAATAAGACATTGTAAACTTTTATTTTGTAAGTACTTGTATTTCGCAAAATCAAAAATTAAAGTGAAATCTTAAATAAAGTGGAAATTTTTGAGGAATTGGTAAGTTTGAAAATAGAAGTGATATATCAAAAAAAAGTTTGAAACATTGGGAAGTTTGATAATTAAAGTGAAATCTTAAAAAATGGTTGAGAAATAGGAAAGTTAGTATAGCTAAGCGAAAGCAGAACATGTCGGCTAATGTCAAAGTGAAAAAAAATATTTGAGAAAGTGGAATGTTTGAAAATTAAAATAAAATCTTTAAAGAGTTTGAGAAATAAAAATGAAATGTCAAAAGAGTTTGAGAAAATGGAAAGTTCGACAAATGTAAATGTTTGAAAATGGTATATTAAAATTCATTGGTTGTTTTTTTAATTAAAACTGCTGAAAAAATTTCGACATAGGAAATTTTTAATTTTAAGTGAAATGTCACAAAAATTGAAATTGGTAAGCATGAAAAATTGAACGGTTTGGCAAATTGTAAACATGTAAAAATGTTATTTAAAAATTATGTGACAGTCATTTTGTCATATAAACCATGGACAACTTTTTAAAAAAATCCAAAAAGTTTTGAGAACTTGAAAAAAAATTGAAAAATTAAAAGGTTTAGATCAATGTAAACATGTGAAATGATATCTGAAAAATTGATAGAAGTGGTTTTATTATATAAACCATTGATACCTTTTCAAAGAAATTATAACTTTTCAAAGAAATTGGAAAGTTTTAAAATAGAAGTCAAATGTAGAAAAAAAAAGTTCAAAAATTTGACAAGTTTGAAAACAGAAAGAAAGTTTGAGAAATTGAGTAAAGTTTTTAAAATATAAGTGAAATGTCATAAAAGTTTGTAAGTGTAGAGAGTAAATTAAATGCAAAACAAGCCAACTTTCCAACTTAAGTCAAAGTGAAAAAAATATTAAAACAAGTTTGAGAAACTGGAATGTTTGACAATTACAGTAATATCTTCAAACAAGGTTGGGAAATAAAAGTTTGAACCAAAGTGAAATTTTTAAAAAATTTTGAGAAATAGAGAACATTGGAGAACTAGGTGAAAGCCGAAAAAAAAGTTTTGAGAATCTGGAAAGTCTAGATATTGAAGTG
>NC_033800.1:66169494-66171272 GCF_001876935.1 Asparagus officinalis | reverse complement strand
TTAAAGTGAAATGTCAAAAAAGGTTAAGAAATTGGTAAGCTTGGCCCAAAATGAGAAAAAATATGACAGGTTTGAAAAAAAAAAAATGTAAACATGTAAAAAGGTATTTGAAAATTTTGGGGAACTCATTTAATTATTTAACTGTTGACAACTTTTCAAGGAAAATGTAAAGTTTTAAAAAAGAAGTTAAATGTCAAAAAAGTAAGAGAAATTGAGTTGAAAACTTGAAGAAGGCCTTAGAAATTTGGACATTTGAAATTGGAAGTGAAATGTCCAAAAAATTGTAAGTTTAGAGAACTAAGTGAAACGCAAAACAAGTCAACCCCTCAACTTATGTCATGAGTGAAAAAAATAAGACATTGTAAACTTTTATTTTGTAAGTACTTGTATTTCGCAAAATCAAAAATTAAAGTGAAATCTTAAATAAAGTGGAAATTTTTGAGGAATTGGTAAGTTTGAAAATAGAAGTGATATATCAAAAAAAAGTTTGAAACATTGGGAAGTTTGATAATTAAAGTGAAATCTTAAAAAATGGTTGAGAAATAGGAAAGTTAGTATAGCTAAGCGAAAGCAGAACATGTCGGCTAATGTCAAAGTGAAAAAATATATTTGAGAAAGTGGAATGTTTGAAAATTAAAATAAAATCTTTAAAGAGTTTGAGAAATAAAAATGAAATGTCAAAAGAGTTTGAGAAAATGGAAAGTTCGACAAATGTAAATGTTTGAAAATGGTATATTAAAATTCATTGGTTGTTTTTTTAATTAAAACGGCTGAAAAAATTTCGACATAGGAAATTTTTAAATTTAAGTGAAATGTCACAAAAAATTTGAGAAATTGGTAAGCATGAAAAATTGAACGGTTTGGCAAATTGTAAACATGTAAAAATGTTATTTAAAAATTATGTGACAGTCATTTTGTCATATAAACCATGGACAACTTTTTTTAAAAATCCAAAAAAGTTTTGAGAACTTGAAAAAAAAATTGAAAAATTAAAAGGTTTAGATCAATGTAAACATGTGAAATGATATCTGAAAAATTGATAGAAGTGGTTTTATTATATAAACCATAGATAACTTTTCAAAGAAATTGGAAAGTTTTAAAATAGAAGTCAAATGTAGAAAAAAAAAGTTCAAAAATTTGACAAGTTTGAAAACAGAAAGAAAGTTTGAGAAATTGAGTAAAGTTTTTAAAATATAAGTGAAATGTCATAAAAGTTTGTAAGTGTAGAGAGTAAATTAAATGCAAAACAAGCCAACTTTCCAACTTAAGTCAAAGTGAAAAAAATATTAAAACAAGATTGAGAAACTGGAATGTTTGACAATTACAGTAATATCTTCAAACAAGGTTGGGAAATAAAAGTTTGAACCAAAGTGAAATTTTAAAAAAAATTTGAGAAATAGAAAACATTGGAGAACTAGGTGAAAGCCGAAAAAAAAGTTTTGAGAATCTGGAAAGTCTAGATATTGAAGTGAAATCTCAAAAAGAGTTTGAGAACTTGGAATGCTTGGATAGCTAAGCAAACCAACTTGTGTCAAATCCTAAAAGAGTTCAATAAATTAAAAAGTTATGAAAACAGGAAATTTGAGAAATTAAAAGGAAAAGTCAAAGAAGTTTGTGAAATTGGAAATTTTTGAAAACTTGAAAAAAGTTTCAGAAAATAGAAAGTTTGAAATTTTTAAATGTTAGAAAATGGTATTTGAAAATTTGGGGGAAGTTATTTTATTATTTAAACCGGTGTATATCTTTTCAAAATTGTAAAATTCTAAAATTTAAATGAA
>NC_033800.1:66166673-66168494 GCF_001876935.1 Asparagus officinalis | reverse complement strand
TTTTTTTTTGAAATTTCACTTTTATTTTCAAAGTTTCAATTTCTCAAATTTTGTAAGTTTTTCATAAATTTGCACTTTCTCAATACTCTCAAACGTTTCTGACACATCGCTTTAATTTTAAATTTTTTGAGTTTGGTACAGATTTGGTTTAAGTAATGAAATAACTTCCACCAAAATTTCCAATTTTCAAGTTCTATTGTAACATGTTTTCAAAATTTTGAACTTCCCAATTTTTTACTATTTTCTAGTTTTCGTTACTTTTCAATTTCTCTCACTCTTTTGACATTTCACTTTAATTTTCAAACTTTCTAATTTCTCAAACATTTTTCACCTTGAAAAAGTTTTTTAAATAGTTAATATAGTTTTTTTCCACTTTGACATGGGTTGATTTGTTTTGATTTCGGTTAGTTGTCTAAGCATTCCAAGTTCTCAATTTTTTTTTGCGATTTAACTTTTATTTTCAAACTTTTCAACATCTCAAAACTTTTTTTAGATTTCATTTTAATTTTCAAAGTTCCATTTTCTTAAAGTTTTTTTTTGACTTTGACGTAAGTTGACTTTTCTTGGCTTTAGCATAGTTCTCCAAACTTCTCTTAACATTTCACGTTAATTTAGACTTTCCAATATCTCACCTTTTTTTTAAAATTTTACTGTAATTTCCAATTTCACAAATCTTTTATCACTTTTTTAAGATTTCATTTTTGATATTCTAACTTTTTTCAAAATCTTCTTTCACTCCGACTTAAGTTTACAAGTTCACTTGTTTTGCATTTCACTTAGTTGTCTAAACTTAATGTAACTTTTATGACTTTACGCCTATGTTCTCAAACCTCCGACTTTCTCAAATTTTCTTTAAGTTGTCAAACTTACCAATTTCTCAAACTTTTTCAAATTTAACTTCTAGTTTAAAACTTTCCAATTTCTTCGAAAGTTATCAACAATTTATTTAATAAAATGACTTGCACAAAATTTTCAAAAACCATTTCACGTGTTTACAGTTTTCCAAACCTTTCAATTTTTTTCAAGCTTAACAATTTCTCGATCTTTTTTGATATTTCATTTTAATTTTAAAACTCTCCAGTTTAATTTTTTCAGTGGTTGTAATAAAGAAATAATTTCTGCTAAATTTGCAAATACCATTATCACTTGTTTACGTTTTTCAAACTTTCCATTTTAGGACTTTTTTTTCAAGTTTTCAAAATTTTTCGATTTCTCAAAACTCTTTGGACATTTCACTTTAATTTCTTAGGCTTTCAAGTTTTTGCAACTTACCAATTTTCTAAACATTTGTGAGATTTATCTTTAATTTTCAAACTGTTTTTGAGATTTATCTTTAATTTCTCAAAACTTTCATGTTTACATAACTTTTTAATTTCTCAACTGTTTTTGAGATTTCACTTTATTTTCCGAACTTTCCTATTTCTCAAACTATTTTTATGATTTCATTTTAATTTTCAAACTTTCCAATCTTTTAAACTTTCTTTTCACTTTTACCCATGTTGACTTGTTTTGAGATTTCACTTTAATTTTCTAACTTTCTAAGTTCTCAAACTTTTTTGAGATTTCACATTCCAAGTTCGCAAACTTTTTTGAGATTTCACTTTATTTTTCTAATTTCCAAGTTCTCAAACTTTTTTGAGATATCACTTTAATTTCTAACTTTTAATTTTCTCAAAATTGACTTTTTTTTTTTGCTTTCGCTTGGTTCTCCAAACTTTTCTATTTCTCAAAAGGTTTTTAATATTTCACTTCTATTCAACCTTTCTTATTTTTCAACCTTTATGAAAAGATTTTACTGTAATTCAAAATTTCCAATTTCTC
>NC_033800.1:66163468-66165673 GCF_001876935.1 Asparagus officinalis | reverse complement strand
GTCAAGAAAGTTTGAGAAATTAGTAACCTTGGAAGGTTTGAAAAAATGTAAAAATGGTATTTGAAAACTATGTGAAAGTCATTTTATCATATAAACTAATGTAAACTTATCAAAGAGAACAGAAACTTCTAAAATATAAGTAAAATGTGAAAAATGTTGGTGAAATTGGAAAGGTTGAGCAATTGGAAAGTCTGAAAATTAAAGTGAAATGTCCATAAAAACTGTAAAGTTTGGAGAACTAGGCAGAAACATGAAACAAGTCAACTTATGTCAAAGTGTGAAAAAAATATTTAAAAAGTTGTGAAGTTATGATAACTTGAAAAAAGTTTGAAAATTTTATAAATTGAAAATAAAAGTGAACTCTCAAGAATGCTTGCGAAAAATTGGAAAATTGTGAGAGCATGAAAGTTAAAAGAGAAATGTCAAAGGAGTTTGAGAAATGGGAAATTTTTATAAACAACATAGAAAATGGAAAGTTTGAACAATGTAAACGTCAAGAAATGGTACTGGAAAATTTTGTTAAAGTTATTTTATTATTTAAACTATTAAAAATATTTCAAATTTGAAAATTTTAAATTTAAAGTGAAATGTCAAAAAAGGTTAAGAAATTGGTAAGCTTGGCCCAAAATGAGAAAAAAATATGACAGATTTGAAAAAAAAATCTAAACATGTAAAAAGGTATTTGAAAATTTTGGGGAACTCATTTAATTATTTAACTGTTGACAACTTTTCAAGGAAAATGTAAAGTTCTAAAAATGAAGTTAAATGTCAAAAAAGTAAGAGAAATTGAGTTGAAAACTTGAAGAAGGCCTTATAAATTGGGACATTTCAAATTGGAAGTGAAATGTCCAAAAAATTGTAAGTTTAGAGAACTAAGTGAAACGCAAAACAAGTCAACCCCTCAACTTATGTCATGAGTGAAAAAAATAAGACATTGTAAACTTTTATTTTGTAAGTACGTATTTTCTCTCGCTGCTGAAGACTACCACGGAGGCTGCACATGGGAGGTGAAAATGCTCAAGAGAATGGCTTTGTCGATGATGATGATGATGATGACAGGATTCGTCCATTCGCAGAGATGGAGAGGAAAAAATGAGCTTTTAAGAGCAGAGGAGAGAAGTTTGAAGAGATGAATAGAGAGATTGAGGTCTTGAAGAACAAGAAGCAGCCAATAGTGACATTGTCAATATGTGAGGCAAAATATGTGGCAGCATCTTGGTGTTTGTGCCATGCAATATGGTTAAGAAATTTGTTATACGAGCTAAAACTCTAGCAACACGAGGCAACCGAAAAACAAGTCGACAATAAATCGGCAATTGAGTTGGCAAAGAATCTCGTGCACCATGAGAGGAGAAAGCATATAGATGTCCGTATTTATTTTATTCGGGAACATTTGAAGGAAGGTAATGTGCGAACGAGTCACGTTGCGAGTCAGGACCAAGTGGCGGATATCATTACGAAGCCGCTACCAACAATGTTATTCGAAAATTGTAAGATAATGATGAATGAAGGACTGAAAATGTTTTGAGTTTAAGGGAGGAATTTGTTAAAGAATAAACTCAAACACAGTCAAGGCGATATTAAATTAGAAGTTGAAGGGGCAGTCGTTTGGAGTTCCCTATAATAAGTTATGACAGATTTTAACGAAGAGTCAGAATTAAGTACTGGTGTTTAGAATTCTGTTTTAAGAGTCTATTAATAGAGTTGTATTCTGTTAAGATGATGAAAAGAGAGAGAGTGAAGTGAGAAGAGAAGAAAAAATATATGTTTAAGAATTAATCAGAAGGAAAGTTGTGTTCTTGTTCCTCTTCCTTAAAAGCAATCTGTTTTTATCAATTAGAAGTTAGTTGTCACAAAGTTTGAGGAACTGGGACGTTTCGTTAGTTGTCACAAAGTTTGAGGAACTGGGACGTTTTAAAATTATTATAAAGTGAAATGACAAAAAAAATCGTAAAGTTGAGGACTAATTGATAAGCAAATCAAGTCAACTTGTCAATTTATGTCAAAGTGGACAAAATGGTATTGAACAAAGTTTAAGAAATGGAAATTTTGAAAATTAAAGTGAAGTCTTTAAAAATTGGCAAAAGTTATAGAATTTGGAAACGTTGAAACTTGAAGTCAAATTTTTCAAAGAACGTAGAGTAAATATAAAGTTTGACTTTGAATTAAAGTGAAACCTTAATAATAGATTGAGAAATAGAAATT
>NC_033800.1:66160174-66162468 GCF_001876935.1 Asparagus officinalis | reverse complement strand
GTGAAATGTCTAACAATTTGGAAAGTTTGGAGAACTAAGCGAAATGCAAAACAAGTTCACTTGTCAACTAATGACACAGGTGAAAAAAATTATTAGAAAAATCTTGTATTTGGCAAGTTTGAAAATCAAAGTTGAAAAAAGTTTTGAAAAAAGTTGAAAAAAATTGTGAAAATTGTGAAAATGGCAATTGAAAATTTCTGAAGGTTATACTCATTACTTAATTGAAAACTTTTTAAAATTAAGGCTTTTTAATAGAACAAATATGAAGACATGAAAAAGGTTTGAGAAATTGGAAACTTTGAAAATTAAAGTGAAATGTCAACGAAAAAAATGGAAAGTCGTCAAAACTTGAAAAAAGTTTAAAAAACATGAAAAGTTTGAAAGAATTGTAAACATGTAAAAATTGTATTTGAATCATTTATGAAATGTCAAAAAATAGTTTAATAATTTGGAATGTTTAAAGAACAATGCGAAATGCAACACAAGTCAACTCATGCAAAGTGAGAAATTGGACAGTTGAAAATTAAAGTGATATTATGAAAAACAAAGTTAAGGAAAACTTGGAAGTTTGAGAAATTAAAAAGTTCAAGAAAAATGTATAAACATGTGAAAATAGTATTTAAAATTTTGTGAAAGTTATATTAATGATGTCAAAAAGAAAAAAATGATATCTAACAATTTTATATTTGGCAAGTTTGAAAATAGAAGTGAAATCTCAGAAAAAAAAGTTTGAGAAATAGGAAAGTTCGAATAGCTTAGCAGAAGGAAAACATGTCAACTATTATCGAAGTGAAAAAAATGTTTGAAAAATGGGAATGTTTGAAAATTAAAATGAAATATCTGAAGTGTCCAAGAAATTAAAGTGAAATGTCAAAAGAGTTTTCAGAAATTGGAAAGTTTGAAAATGTAAAGGGGAACATGGTATTTGCGAATCCAGTGGAAGTTAATTCATTATTTAAACTGCTGAAATAATTTCAAAATTAGAAGTCATTTAATCATATAAACCGCTGATAACTTTTCAAAAAAATGGATACTTTTAAAATAGAAGTTAAATGTTAAAAAAGTTTGAGAAAATGGTAAGTTTGAAAACTTAAAGAAAGTTTGGCAAATAAGGAAGTTTGAAAATATAAATGAAATGTCCAAAAAAATTGTAAAGTTTCAGGAACTAAGTGAAATGCAAAACAACACTACTTGTAAACTTAAGTTAAAGTGAAAAAAAGGAAGATATTGCAAAAAGTTTCAAAAATTGGAAGTTTGAAAATTATAGTAAACTCTCAAAAAAGGTTAAGACATTCGAAAGTTTGAATTAAAGTGAAATTCTAAAAAAGTTTGAGAAATAGAGAAGTTTGGAGAACTAAGCGAAAGCGAAAAAAATCTAACTCATGTCAAAGTGAAAACTGAAAAAAAAAATCTTTTGAGAAAATGGAAAGTTTGAAAATTTATGAGAAATCTAAATGATGATTGATGAATTGGAAAGTCTGAGAATTAAAGTGAATTTGAAAAATTGTAAAGTTCGAAACAAAAATGGAATCTCAAGAATGTTTGAGAAATTGTAAAGCTATTAAAACGCGAAAAAATAGTTTTAAAATTAAAGTGAAATGTCAAAAAATGGAAAGATGAATAAAGCTTGAGAAATTTGAAATTATTGAAAAGATGAATAAAGTTTGAGAAAATGAAAAGTTTGGAAATATAAACGCGAAAAAATAGTAGTTGAAAATTTGGTGGAAGTTATTTTAATATTTAAGCAGTGGAAAATCTTACTAAACTAGAAATTTTTAAAATTAATGTGAAATGTCAAAAAATTTTGAGAAATTAGTAAGCTTGAAAAAAAATAGAAAAAAAATTAAAAAATTAGGAAAAATGGAAACATGCAAAAATGGTATTTGACAATTTTGGGGAACTCATTTTTAACGGCAATGAAATTGAAAGTTTTAAAACTAAAGTAAAAAGTCAAAAAGTTTGAGAAATTGGTAAGCATGAAAAAAATAGAAAAAAAATGAAAGGTTGGAAAATGTAAACATAGAAAAATAGTATTAGAAAATTTTGGGGGATTCATTTCATTATTTTAAACGTTGGAAACTTTTCAAAGAAACTGGAAAGCTATAAAATAGAAGTTAAAAAGGCCAAAAAAGCTTGAGAAATTGGAAAGTTGAAATTTTGAAGAAGGTTGTAGAAATTGACATATGAAAATTAAAGTGAAATGCCCAACAAATTGCAAAGTTTAGATAACTAAGTGAAATGCAAAACAAGTCGACCTGTCAGCTTATATTAGAGTGAGACGAAAAAGATATTGT
>NC_033800.1:66156756-66159174 GCF_001876935.1 Asparagus officinalis | reverse complement strand
CTTATGTCAAAGTGAGAAAAAAATATTTAAAAAGTTGTGAAGTTATGATAACTTGAAATAAGTTTGAAATTTTTTATAAATTGAAAATAAAATTGAACTCTCAAGAATGCTTGCGAAAAATTGGAAAATTGTGAGAGCTTGAAAGTTTAAAGAGAAATGTCAAAGGAGTTAGAGAAATTGGAAATTTTTGAAAACAAGATAAAGAAAATGGAAAGTTTGAACAATGTAAACGTCAAAAAATGGTACTGGAAAATTTTGTCAAAGTTATTTTATTATTTAAACTATTAAAAATATTTCAAATTTGAAAATTTTAAATTTAAAGTGAAATGTCAAAAAAGGTTTAGAAATTGGTAAGCTTGACCAAAAATGAGAAAAAATATGACAGATTTGAAAAAAAAATGTAAACATGTAAAAAGGTATTTGAAATTTTTGGGGAACTCATTTAATTATGTTAACGGTTGACAACTTTTCAAAGAAAATGTAAAGTTTTAAAAAAGAAGTTAAATGTCAAAAAAATATGAGAAACTGAGTTGAAAACTTAAAGAAGGGTTTAGAAATTGGGACATTTGAAATTGGAAGTGAAATGTCCAAAAAAATTGTAAGTTTAGAGAACTAAGTGAAACGCAAAACAAGTCAACCCCTCAACTTATGTCAGAGTGAAAAAAATAAGATTTAAAGAGTTTGAGAAATAAAAATGAAATGTCAAAAGAGTTTGAGAAAATAGAAAGTTTGACAAATGCAAATATCTGAAAATAGTATATTAAAATTCATTGGATGTATTTTTAATTAAAACTGCTGAAAAATTTTCGACATAGGAAAATATGAAATTTAAGTGAAATATCACAAAAAGTTTGAGATATTAGTTAGCATGAAAATTTGAACGGTTTGGCAAATTGTAAACATGTGAAAATGTCATTTAAAAATTACGTGACATTCATTTTGTCATATAAACCATTGACAACTTTTAAAAAATTCAAAAAAAATTGAGAACCTGAAAATTTTTTGAAAAATAAAAAGGTTAAGATCAATGTAAACAAGTGAAATGATATCTGAAAATTTTATAGAAGTGATTTTATTATATAAACCATAGATAACTTTTCAAAGAAATTGGAAAGTTTTAAAATAGAAGTCAAATGCAGAAAAAAAAACTTCAAAAAATTGGCAAATTTGAAAACACAAAGTAAGTTTGAGAAATTGAGTAAAGTTTTAAAATACAAGTGAAATGCAAAACAAGCCAACTCGTCAACTTAAGTCATAAAGTGAAAAAAAAAATATTAAAACAAGTTTGAGAAACTAGAATGTTTGACAATTACAGTAAAATCTTTAAAAAAAGTTGGGAAATGAAAGTTTGAACAAAAGTGAAATCTTTAAAAAATTTTGAGAAATAGAAAACTTTGGAGAAATAAGTGAAAGCCAAAAAAAAGTTCTGAGAAATTGGAAAGTCTAAATATTTTAGTGAAATCTAAAAAAGAGTTTTGAGAACTTGGAATCCTTGGATAGCTAAGCGAACCGACAAGTCTCGAATCTTACAAAAGTTTGATAAATTAAAAACTTATGAAAACAGTAAAATTTGAGAAATTAAAAGGAAAAGTCAAAAGAAGTTTGTGAAAATGGAAATTTTTTAAAACTTGAAAAAAGTTTCAGAAAATAGAAAGTTTGAAATATAGAAATGTTAGAAAATGGTATTTGAAAATTTGGTGGAAGTTATTTATTTATTTAAACAAGTGTAAATTTTTTCAAAATTCGACAATTCTAAAATTTAAGTGAAATGTCAAAAAGTTCGAGAAATTGGTAGACTTGATAAAAAAAATAAAAATAAAAAAAGTGAAAATGGTATCTAAAAATTTAGGGGAATTCATTTCATTATTTATATAGTTGACAACTTTTCAAAGAAAATGGAAAGTTGAACTTAGAAGTTTGTTGTCACAAAATTTGAGAAATTGGAAAGTTTGAAAACAACAAGGAAGTTTTGAGGAACTGTGATGTTTTAAAATTAAAGTGCAAAAAAAATTGTAAAGATTAGAGGACTAATTGATAAGCAAATCAAGTCAACTTGTCAACTTGTCAACTTATGTCAAAGTGAAAAAAAAATTGTATTGAACAAATTTTAAGAAATAGAAATTATGAAAATTTAAGTGGTCTTTAAAAATTGACAAAAGTTATAGAATTTTGAAACGTTGAAACTTAGTCAAATTTTTCAAAGAAGGTTGAGAAAATAGAAAGTTTGACTTTGAATTAGCCAACTTATGTCCAAATGAAAAATAATTTTGAGTATACGAAATTTTGAAATCAAAGTGAAATCTCAAAAAAGCTTGAGAAAAAAAAGGAAATCTCAAAAAATAGTTTGATGAAATTGGGATATTTGATAATTAAAGTGAAATGACAAAAAAAATTGTAAGGTTTAGAGAACTAAGTGAA
>NC_033800.1:66154746-66155756 GCF_001876935.1 Asparagus officinalis | reverse complement strand
TTTCAAGGACTTAGAGTCAAGTTTATTTCCAACATGATCACTCAAATAAACATATGAAACACAGCCAAATACTTGAGGAGTATATATCGAACTATCGTCATCCAAGTTTAATTCATTAGCTTCAGTGTCCAAGTTTTCCATTTCTCATAAAAAAATTTAATTGACCTATATAAAATGCACTGTATGTCAGATTTCTCTAATTTGAACCAAACAACAACTGCTTGTTTTAGAAAATCAGAAAATCATCAAATTCTTAGACTTCAGTTAAATTATTCTAGTCAGCCTTCAACATTCCAAACCCAAAAAATTTGATTCTTCAATATCAGAAAATCCAAAAAAGAAACTCAGAAAAGCTCATGAGGAAGAACGCAACTTCTTTCTTTTGATTTTCTTTTTTTTTTGAAAATCAGATTTTCTGTAACTAAAAATATATCTTTTGAAGTGATTGACATTTAGAATCTAGATATTCTACTTCAAACAGAATTGTCTGTACTTTCAAAAATTGAAAAGGAAAAATAAATCATCAACTATAAAATAACAGGATAAAGGTAGTTGGCCTATATCCATCGCAATCCCTTGTCTTCTAAGACAAAATTATAAAAAGGAAAAAGAAATCAACTATGAAATAACAAAAGAAATCATCTGCGACGAAACTAACAGTTGTGGAGAGAAAGAAAAGAAGAACCGGATTTGAGATGGGGAAATAACATAGATAGGGGAAAAGAAATCATCTGCGACGAAACTAACAGTTGGCTCGCAGATAGCCGGAGTTGGGGGAAATAGCATAGACAAGGAAATATCAGATTTTACCTGGCCGGAGTTAGCTCGCGAAGGATGAAGGGTCTTGGAGAGGGGCTGAGAGAGTGATCGATCTGATTTAGGGAGCCTTGCGCGTCGATGTCGTGTGTTTGGGGGCGTCGGCCTCTATGTCGGCGTCGGCGTCGAGAGAGGGAGGAGGGAGGGTCTTGGAGGGGGGGGGTAAAGAGAGATCGATCTGGTTTTGGGGATTT
>NC_033800.1:66152961-66154289 GCF_001876935.1 Asparagus officinalis | reverse complement strand
TATATATATATATATATATATATATATATATATATATACATACTCCCTTTAAAAGCACGAGTTCGGAAAAAGCTTTCTGTAGACAAAAATACCCCTATAAAGTTTAAACTATCCTATCTATAATCACTAAACTTTAAATTTCATTTTATTTAATATTTTAGCCCACTTTAACTATTATCTGTAGACTCCATAACAATTATTTGTGCTTAGCCGAACCATGTACATTTAAAAACTTTATATGTAAATCCCCGATTGAACCTTCTTATCCATAGACTAACAAATCCAACCCATAGACTCCCGATTACATGTGTCTAATATGAGTATCAGGTTAGTATTTAAATTAAAAAAATAACTCCAACAAACTTCTTATCCATAGACACAAATTCAACCGACCTACACAAATTTTTCCCGTAACACAAATTTTTTCGAAAGAAATAAATTCCTAAAACAAATTCAACGGGTAACCCACTCGTAACACAATTCAAATCCTAATAAAACTCTAATTATGACTATTATCCTATCACATGTAATAACTGATGTCTATATATAAACCAAGAAAGTACATACTTTTCACAGTAAATTCATTTCCTTCAACATGTATGTTTCTTCTTAATTTTCATGATTATTCTTTAAAAATATTTTGTATTTGATTTAATGGTGATATCTATTTAACACTGCAATTATTTTTTATGGCAATTGATTTTTTTTATTTCTTCAATTTTCATGCAGAATTTAGAGGGTTAAGGATTTAAGTGTTGCAGGTTCTCCCATCAATCAAGGTAAATCTTCATGTTTGATATTATTTTACTTTAGATGTATTTGATTATATTTTCCTCTTCTATTTTCATTTTTTTAATTTTTTTCTTTTCATGCTTTTAATTAGAGAGATGAAAGAGTATCATGTAAACTAAAGAAAAAGGACACGATCCTTTCATGCACATAACACCATAGTCACAACTTTGTTCTTCTAATTTTTATTAGAAGAATAACTACAAAGTATGTAAATGTTATACGAAAACAAGGAGGCAAACTAATATTATATGGGAAGCAGCTAGCATATATTCTACACGAAAATGTTATACGAAAACAAGGAGGCAAACTAATATTATATGGGAAGCAGCTAGCATATATTCTACACGAAACAATTAAGAGGAGACGTGACAGTTTTTATCATCATCTTTGAAGCACTTATGATCTAAAGTGAATTCACAAAGAAGGGCAAAACTAAAATAAAATAACATCAATTTTTCCCAATTTTTTTAATGAACTGTATCTAAACACAGAGTGAGCAAGATCCTCTTAGCATTTTCCTGACGTTGCGTATCTAA
>NC_033800.1:66148220-66151961 GCF_001876935.1 Asparagus officinalis | reverse complement strand
ACTCTGAGTCTGAAGCCTCTTGGGCTAAAGATGATCATTTTTGCAAGAATTATCTCCTTAACTGTCTGGCTAATCATCTAGCAGATGCTTACACCAACAAGCCCTCTGCAAAAGAAATCTAGAATGCTCTGAAGGAGCAATACAAGGATGAGGAGAAGCTTTCCAAGTCTCACTTCATTGACAAGTTTCTTGACTTCAAATTCGAAGATGACACTGAGGTTTTGCCTTAAGTCAAAGAGCTCGAAAATCTTATTATGAAGCTGAAGGATGAAAAGATTAACCTTTGTCAAACATTCATTTCTAGAGCAATTGTTAACAAGCTTCCTCCATCTTGGATGTCATTCTCCAAGGACATTCGAAGAAGGAAAAGATGGGTGGCTCTATCTGATTTGAAGAGGTTCATTCAGATCGAGGACGAGATTCGGACTCGCACGAAGAATGAGCTCCTTGCTAAGCAGAAGGCGTCTGCTAATGGTGGCTACCAACTCTGAGAAGAGTATCAGTTCTTCTTTTAAGAAAAAGAAGTCATTTAACAAAAAGAAGAACCATAATCCGAAGAACCTGAATGTTCAAAAGAAAAATTTTAAGAAGAGCGGCAAATGCTTCAACTGTGGGAAGCAAGGGCATTTTACCAAAGATTACAAAGCACCAAAGAAGGGAACAACACACAATGTTAATCAACTTGATAATTGTGTGGCTATGCTCTTTCAAGTGGTAACTTCCAACAACATCTCTGGTTGGTGGTTAGATACAAGTGCTACCTGTCATGTCTGCTCCAACAGAGATTTGTTCTCTTCCTATGTTACTGCCAAAGAGAACGTATCAATGACTGATCGTTCTGTGGTTCCTATTCCTAGAACTAGGACTGTGGTGCTGATTCTTTCTTCAGGAAAGATTCTCACATTGAAGGATGTGAAATATGTCCCCTTAATTGCCAAAACTTAGTCTCTGAAAGCCTACTGCGTGACGTCGGTATGAGACTGGATTTTTAAGGAGGAAAGACTGTGTTATCTTTTAAGAAAATGTATTTTGGCAATACATATTATACTGATGGCATGTATAAGATGGTTGTTATCTACCTATACATCAGGGTCGCTGAAGGAAATGTGGTTGTTATCTGTCTCTATGTGGATGATATGCTCATCGTATGGAGAGATTTGGAGATAGTAATATTTACCAAGAAATTTCTCTCGGCACAGTTCAACATGAAGGACCTTGGAAATACGAACGTGATTCTTAGAATCAAAATCATATACTCTGAAGGGGGTATTAGATTATTTCCAGACGTGATTCTCGAAATCATAATCATATACTCTGAAGAGGGTATTGGATTGTCTTAATCTCATTATGTCGAGAGCATGCTAAGGAAGTATGGCTACTACGACCTGCCAGAACTGTTAGTGCCGTATGATTACAACAAGAAGCTTCGACCGAACATTGGAAGACTAGTAGAGTAGCTAAGGTACTCAAAGATAACTGAAAGTCTTATGTATGTGATGAGCTGCACAAGGCCAGATATAGCATTCACTGTAGGAATGCTTAGTAGGTTCACAAGTAATCCTGGAAAGCTTCACTGGAATGATGTCCAGAGATTGATGAGATACTTGAAAGAAAATATAGGTCTGGACCTATTCTACACTGGATATCCGACTGTAACCGAAGGGTATTCAGATGCTAGTTGGTGCTCAGAACCAGATGAGTATAGATCTACTGGAGGTTTTGTCTTCACCATGGGCGGAGCTGCCATCTCATGGAAATCTAAGAAGCAAACTATGATTGCAAAGTCATTGATGAAATGTGAGTTCTTCGCACTCTGTGCTACAGGAGATAAAGCTGAGTGGCTCAGTTGTATTCTCCGAGACCTTCCATTGACAGAATTATAAAGCGCAATTACAATATATTGTGATAATCAGGCAAGGGGTGCTGTGGTAGCAAACTCGTTGTTCAATGGAAAGAAGCGGACCTTTCGTCTGAAGCATGGCTATTTAAGAGAACTCATTTGGCAAGGAATCATCTCGGTGATTGGCGTTCGGTCTTCAGAGAATGTGGCTGATCCTTTGACTAAAGGTCTGAAAAAGGACATAGTCGAAAGGACGTCTACTGCAATGGGTCTCAAAGTTTTGTGAGTCTTATAAATACTTACCATTTCGTCAAGTTTGGTGAGTCTTACAAACACTTACCATTTTGTCAAGTTATTAGTTCAAAGCTTACACTACTAATGACAAGATGATTGATTCAAAAGTCAAGTAAGATTTACAAGTAAAATCCTATCATGTAAAGAGGTTGGTTGTTAAGTCTTAATGAGTCCAAAGCATTTCGGATGCGGGATATTGGATAGGTAACATGCCTAAAGGACTCACCGATAATCCTATCATGTAAAAGGGATTGGTTGTTAAGCCTTAATGTGTCCAAAGCATTTCGGATGCGGAGTGTTAGATAGGAAACAAGCCTAAAGGACTCACTTAGAATTCTATCATGAGAGAGGATGACTCTTAAACCTTAATGAGTTTAAAGTATTTCGGATACGGGATGTTTGATAGAAAACATTCCTAAAGAACTCACCTATGCCTTGATGGATATTTGGTCATATCCTATGGTGTCTTGTGGAAAGATACCTAGAGCCCTAGCAAAAACCAGGACAAGCACATGACCATAAATGTGCAAAGGCAAAGGCAATTGTGGTTCAAAGTAAAAACTACCACATATGAGTTTGATCGTGTGTGATCGCTGGATTTTAGACATGTGTTGGTTCAAGTCTCTACGATACCATACATCTTTCTTCTATTCAGTTGGTCTAAAGGGGATTCAAGTCCTTGCGATATCTACCTTATACACAATGATTGAAACGACTGCACCATAACACGACACTCGTTTAAAAACTTTGGGCGATTGTTGGATTTTTTGGGTCAAAACCGCTTTCCAAAATGAGTTTTTAAAATATATATATATATTAACTACAAGTACTTTTCATAAATACTTAGAAGGTCTCTAGTTCGAGGCTTGCCAATGGCAAGCTGAGAAGTGTTTTATATGAATTAATCCCTCATAAGTTCTACTAGGTCGTGGGTCGTGGACTGGGGGCCGGGGGCTAATGGGCGCTGTTTGGCGCCACTATGGTTGCCACGAAGGTTCTATCATACGAGGTTCGCCTGTTTGACGATGTTTGCTCGTTCGACGAGGTTCGTCCGTCATATAAGGTTCGCCTGTTTGACGAGGTTCGTCTGTCAAACGAGGTTCGTCTGATTTGCTGAGACATGACCCTCTCGTTTCGAAGCAACGCGTCCATTGATTGCCTCGTATTAAGGAGTTACTGCATGCAGCAGTTACAACAACATTTAGAGTAATTTAATGCATTGATGTTACAATCTTAATTACCATTGAGAATTGTAACAATCATATTAATTGCGACTGACTCTTGTGCTGGCCTTAGAGGCCTATAAATAACACCCTTGGGCAGCTCTTGAAATACACACGCGAGCTTTGAAAATGAATGTTGGATCGACATTGTTGTTGTTATTGTGCTGTTGCTGCTGCAAAAACTGTGCCCGTAGGAACTTGTCCTTAAACCTAAAGGTTTTGAACCGAAAGGTTCTGAGATCGAGGAGATCTTTGCTTTGACCGAAAGGTCTTATAGATCAAGGAGATCTTGACAGTACTGGGGGTGTGCACACCAGAGTATTGTGCTTCTGTTCCTGGAAGCAGTTTGGCCTTGGGATCCTTGCATCGGAGTAGGCCAAATAT
>NC_033800.1:66143150-66147220 GCF_001876935.1 Asparagus officinalis | reverse complement strand
TTTCAAAAATTTTTAACTTTTTGGGTTGATCGTCAATTTTCTTGTCTAAGCAATACCTGTGTAGAAGAGCTTTTAAAAAAATTACTACGGGGTTAGGGTAAATTTACCCAGACCTAACTCATCTCGTGACTTGTGATGAGATGAGTCAGACTCATCTTATTTACTATTCACGAGATGAGTTGGGTTAACTCGTCTCATAAACGAGTCAGGCCCAGTGATGTAGCCAGAATTATTTTTTGCCCTAGGCAAAAAATAAATATGGTCTACGAGTATGTCCACAGAGCTATTCTCGGCGGCAGATTCGACCTTCTGTTGCTTGATGGAATATACAACCAACCTCCTAACAGGGCGACAATGGGATTTTTGGACGGCGTAGGGAGTGCGAGCAGTATTGCGTTGCCAAAGGCCACACCGATGCTGGCACTGTCAGCGCCTCCGAGAGCAAGCGGAGGAGGGGAGGTTGCAGGCAGAGACCCATTTGCAGCATCGATGTGGCATTCAACCACTTTCTTACCCTGGGTAGTTGCCCAGGGCAAGCCTTGACTGGCTACGCCCTGGTCGGGTCTATACCCGTCTTATACTTGTTTGAATCCGGTTCATACGGGTTCAAGGGATGAATTGGACAGGTCGAAACAGTTCGACTTGTCCCGTTGGCCATTTTTACTTATTTTCCACAATCTAAGAATGATATTGGTTTCAAGGTGTTGCTATTTGTATCATGATATTGGATGGTGAGTTATAAGTTCTGTTGGACCCCTTATTTTTGCTCGTGGATGAATTAAGTGTTAAATTTGTTAGATCTGAATATCTGAGATCTAATCCATAAAACCATGATTAATTCAAAGAGAATAAACAACAACGATGAGAGCGGAAGCTTATACCTGAATCCATTGTTTGGATTTGCACGGATCTGAATTAGGGTTTGATCTTCTAATCTTGAGGGTCTCTCCTTTAGAATCTCTTTAGATAGGGATTAAGAGAATAGAGAATGTAACCTTAGATTAGGGACCATAACCCCTTATTTATAGTTGTTGTACTTTTATAATTTGGCCCCTCATTAAATTATAATTACAACCTGGTATCCGCACATTTAGCCCATGACATATTTAAATACCCATTGACCCAATTACCTGATTGATCACTTTATGCGTGTCAACTGAAAGATAGCAACACACACTGATATAACATATGTGCCCACAAATAGATTTAATTAGATTTAATTCCAACAATCTCCCACTTGGGCACTATATGTTTCCTTAAAGTGTGTATAACCTTATGAGCTCAAAAAATTGCTATCATAGATAAGGGTATTTCCGAACAATCTCGTCCATTGACAATATCAATATAGAATCAAAGCGGCTTTCGTCACATTTATCGTGACTCGACCCATCAATAGTCACATACACCAATATAATCAAATGACATAGATCAATCATGGATGTGCAGCATAAAAATTACATGCAATGTGATCAGTACATGTCTATTTTCAACTGGTCCTACTTTCAACTTTAGTGAGGTCAACCTTAACATTATGTACCAGAGTGTATGAACTGAAAAACTTTATTCTGATCAGACAATACAACCTAACATAAAGCACCACAATTACAAACTCCCACTAAATCATGATATTCTCAAATAATACCACACCCATATGAGCAGTATGCTCATGAAAGACCTTAGGTGGTAATCCTTTAGTAAGAGGATGAGCTATCATGGAGTTTGTCCTAATGTGCTCTATAGATATCTGTCCACTCTGTACCATTTCTTTCACAACTAGGAACTTAATGTCAATATGTTTTTGTAAAACCCCAAAAATTTGAATATTTTATGATAAATAATAATAAATATATTATATATTTATAAATAACATATTATGATGTTTGAGTATGCTAGGAATTGGTTTGAGATCAATTTAATGTATATATGTATATATATAAGAGCAAATGCACAATTCATGCTCGATGTATAAATCTGGAAATTTATGACCAGCGGAGAGATTTTATATTTTTCTCACAGATGTAGTTAGAATTTGGAAAACCTTAAAAGACAAAAGTTATAGGTATCTTCAATATCTTTACAAAAAGTCTTATATCATCTCATTCCGACGTCAGACGTGAAAGTTATGGCCAAAATACCAAAGATTATTTTCCTAGTCAGATTAGGATTCCTGGTTCGGGTCAAACAGGTTTATTTCGGGTTTGCATATATATAAACATGTGTTTTCATGAGAATTAACATCCTTAAATCAGAGTTTAAAACCCTAGCAGCCCCTCTTCCTCTCTCTGAATCCCTAGCCCTAAATTTAAGAATTTTGAGAGCTTTGTGAAGCAAATATCGATACGAGAGCGAGATCATCAACGTGTAGCAAGGGGAAAACGGTTTGGTTGTACTTCTTTTTGGTTGCTGGTTATTTCAGAAGCTTAGAACGACGTCTAAGGCAAGATTATTAGAACGACGTCTAAGGCAAGATTATCTTTATCCAAACCCTTCACCATAGTTAAATAACTAGTTAGATGTTTAATATGATGTTGAATATGTGTTTTCATGCTTGAATCTTAACATGATGTGATAAAAATTAAATTTTTGATGTTAAAACATAAACCAATGCTAGATTAATAAATTTTTTTCTTGCTATTTATGATAGTATCATGATCATGATCATTAGGATTTTTCATAATTTCATTTATTTATGAGAAATTTAAGAGATGTACTAAATAAATATTTTTTGCAGAAAACTGCAGCAATTGTATCATATTTAACTGAGATTTTGAAATAGCAAAAAAATCCAAATTTAATCAAACTAGTGCCAAATGAAATATATATGTATCTAGTTTCTAAAATAGAAGACTAATCTTAAAAATCATTTGTATAGAGAAATATATGATCTTTTTACTAACAACATATCCTGTAGAAAAATGGCTACACATATATAATGTTTAACTAAAGATTTGGGATAACAAATGAACTCTAAACTGAACCAAACTTATGTCATTTGAAATATGTGTGAATCTAGTTTTAAAAACAGAAAATCCTTCTTAAAAATCATTTGTATAGAGAAAGATATGATCTTTTTACTAATAACATGTCCTGTAGAAAAATGGCTGCACATATATAATGTTTAACTAGAGATTTGGGATAACAAATGAATTCTAAACTGAACCAAACTTATGTCATTTGAAATATGTATGAATTTAGTTTTCAAAACAGAAAACCATTCTTAAAAATCATTTGTATAGAGAAAGATATGATCTTTTTACTAATAACATATCCTGTAGAAAAATGGTTGCACATATATAATGTTTAACTAGAGATTTGGGATAACAAACGACCTCCAAACTGAACCAAACTTATGTCATTTGAAAGATATTTGAATCTAGTTTTCAAAACAGAAAACTATTTGTAAAAATAGTTTTTCTAAAGAAAGATATGCTTATTTTACTAACAGATATCACGTTTGTTTTTCCTGCTCGTTTTGTGGAGCTGTGTTGCGCCGTTTTGGGGTGCGTTCGCGGAGTTTTGAGCCGCTTGATGTTACACGTTTAGTCATGAATATGTTATGTTATACATTTAAGAATCCCAAGGGGATTATGATGAATTTTAATTTGATCATATTTGAATTAGATATAGTTCATATACATGTTGGGGATTATGATGAATTTTAATTTGATCATATTTGAATTAGATATAGTTCATATACATGTTGGATGTCGTAGATAAGCACAGCTCAGTACTACATGGGATAGTGCGTCGACATACCAAATATACATAGTTTATACATGAGCTGAATATTGTTGATGAGCATAGCTTAGTACTATATGGGATAGTGCATTAACATACCTGAGATACAAAGATTTATATGAGGTGGATATCGTTGATGAGCTTAGTTCAGTACTACATGAGGCAGTGTGTCGATATTCCATATGTACAGGCCATTGAGTTAGATTTTAGGAGGCTTGATCTAGCCGTCTGTCCTGCACTAGGGTGTGATGAGGTTCGTGAGCCGTATTTTTAGGATGCCTATTTGGTAGTCCGTCCCGCACTCATGTTACGCACTGAGATCGCGATGAGAC
>NC_033800.1:66135781-66142150 GCF_001876935.1 Asparagus officinalis | reverse complement strand
GCGATAGCAACAGTGACAGTGAAACATGTTTATGCACAATGTTAGAGGCATGATAAGTTCGACATTTCTAGGTTCACCTTGGACTACAGTGATGTGTGAAAATAGGAAAGTCACAGGATTTCATTCAGGATAGGGGAAGTTACCGGAAAATAAGGGAGAAGAAAAGGGAATGCAACAGAATTCCTTTCCCTAGGTTCCACCCTAACTTGTTTGTGTTTGTGCACGCTTTTTTTGGGTTGGTTTTTTTTGGGTAGGGGGAGGGGTTGGGGGATTGACATATTTATTGATTATAGGTTTAACATATGGAATAAGGAGAAACACTCACTTTTAAGAACTTCCCAAACAGGGTGAGTAGGTTCTCCTACCTTCCATTCTCTTATATTCCCCACTATCCAAACGGAACCTTAAATTATATTTTAATATGTGGGTTTCGAATCCCACAAGCCTATAAAACCCAAATCCGGAGATATAAAGAGGGGGAAAGAGGAAGGGAGGATTAGGCTTCAAAATGTTAGTTTGTTCATTAATAGATTTCTTTAAGTTAAAAAATGATATCTTTCCAGGCATCGGCTCCAACAATGTCTGGCAACCTCCAACCATCCATTGGTCGCGGGCCAACGTGGTCACCGGATGTGACGCCCATGTTTTCACACATGACTGCAGTCCAAGATAAACCCAGAGATGTCAAACCTTCCATGCACCCACACTGTGCAATGACATATTTCACCAATCACAGTAATATCCTCTAGTGGAATCAAAAGAAGTGTAGGAACAAAACTGGCCAAATAAAGAAATAAACGTAATAGACATGATATGGAAAGAGATATCTCATAAATAAAATCATGTCTCAACTGTAATACATCTGATATATGGAAGAATGAAAATGTCTCAATATGAATCAACCGACAATCGTACTAAGGCACACTGTCGTTACAATATGAAATAAAACTCTGAAGTCTGAATGAAATCAATAAAAATCTACTGTAGAGCCTCTACTAATAACACATGTGATGACGACTATGTAATAACTCCGTCATCCTGCGACTCTCCGAACCTCTGTACTGCTTGAAAGAAGAGAAAATAGCAAAAAAAAAATCATATAAAGAGCGTCAGGGTGCTACAACAAGATCAGCTCCATCCGCCCCAGGCAAAGGGCTACTAGATGGAGTGAATGCTCTATCTATAAGCATAGTCTACCTAGATCATTTTTCCTGTATCTAGTGAACTTAACATTTAAAAACCTACAACACGAGACGTAGTACGTCGAGCGAAATAATTTAAACAAGAAAACCCTCCTGTATATATACCATGTCTCAAATTATAGATATCTAAACATTAATACCGAACTAAGAGTATACGAACTGAATAAAATAAACAATTAGAAATCCACAACACGAGACTGGTACGTCAAGCGAAATAATCCAAACAAGAAAACACTCATGTATATATCATGTGTCTCAAATTCTGAATCGCTAATCGTTAATCCCAACTATAGCATAAAGAAGGCAATAAAGAAAATAAAGACATCAATACATCGTATTTATATTATCCTCCACTGTCACTGGGGAGATAAAATAAATACCAATATATATTCCCGTATACTTTTAAAAGTAAAGTATCTCGGTTATATATCTCAATGATGAGTCGTCCCCATAACTGGCATCCACCAAACACAAGGGCTATTAATTAGCTATCTCAGGGCTAACCTTTGCAAGATTCTGACACTTAGCATCATCATGTGCAACAGACTAGCATGTAGATATCCTAAACAGTGTACACGGCTCATTGGTCTTGTCGCGATCTCAGTGCGTAATATGAGTGCGGGACAACCTACCATACAGGTATCCAAAAAGACGGCTCACAAGCCTCATCGCACCCTCCTGCAGACGGACTGCTAGACAAAACATCCAAACCCAACTCAATGGCCTGTACAAATATCAACACACTAACCCACATAGTACTAAACTGAGCTCATCAATGATATCCATCTCATGTATAAACTATGTAAATCTGGTATATCGACGCACTATCTTATCACATATAGTACTGAGCTTTGCTCATCAACGATATCCAACGTGTATAAATAATAAACAACCCAACACTTAACATAATCACCTCTAGAATACTCGTGTGTGCACCGACACTGTATTTATATATTCGTGAGTCTACACGTAGAGAAGTACGGCTCGAAACCCCACGAACACATCTCAAACAGATACAAAACACATACTTAGAAAACAACCTTAGTAATCAACTACTACGCTTAGTAGTCGACTACTCTGAGTACCTCCAAAATCTGGAAAATTTAGACTGAGTGAGTAGTCGACTAATATGCACATTAGTCGACTACTCTGCTATGAAAAAGTTTATGAGTCATGCCAGGAAAGGAGTAGTCGACTACACATGTTATTAGTCGACTACTCTGTGACTACTCTGTGTTTAACAAATTTCTATTCTCAGGTTTTGATGTTTTTGTGATTATGTTTTAAACAAAACTCATTCAAACCACATGGAACTTAGGAAAAGGTTTAGTCTTTCGAAATTACTATCAGAAATTTGTTCACATGATTAAATTCTTGGATTAAACACTAATTAGGATTTAACTTCATAATTATTCAAATTCTCACATAAAAACATAAAATTTCACATGATTACTTGGGCAAGGTTATAACTAACATTGAACAAAGATAAGCTTGTTTAAAACACGTTCATGTCATTGTGACCTTACAATCTAGGGATTAAGCATGATTATTTTACAAGAAAAACTCGGTTAATTAACAAACTAGGGTTTTGCGCATGGGTTAAAAAAAAAATAAAAAAATAAAAAAAATCTAAAAATACATATTGGATGATTTAAAGAGATCCTAAACATAAAATAGATATGTAACCATCACGTAATACCGAAGATGACTAGAGGAGTCAAAAAGTCATCGTCTTCGAGAAGAAGAGCTTAATGGTGACATAACTACCCTAAGAGGAGCTCACGATGAAGTGGGAGGAAGTATGCTGAAAATCACAGGAGACGGTGAAATGCAATGGTCAATGGTTGAGTTTAATTTTTAAAAAATAAACCTCAAACCGCTTTTAAATAGCAGTCAAAAAGAAAATTTCGAATGCAATCGGTCACTATTTACCGTTATGACACGTCATTGACCGTTTTTTTCCGAACAGACATTCCGCAATATGTCACCGCTATTGCGTGATAGCGTAGCGGGCGATAGCGTCGCGGGAAGGGACCGCTAATGCTATTAGCACCGCTATTGCGGGGCTATTTACCGCTATTTATAATAGTGCACATTAAATCTTTAAATTACTAAGGGTGCAGATTTGAATGAAGATGTTCTTGCCTTAGAGTGATGTTGAACTCTTCAACTACGTGTATGCAAGATTCCTCTTCAACCACGATCACCATACTCCGTCTTTCTCTTGACAAACACCTCGAAATTCTCCTAAAACTCACAATTAGGGTTAGGGTTTGAGAAAGAATGTGGCTGAAGTAAATCTCACGTGAAATGTGGTAAAAAGAGCTTTAAAACGAGTATATATACGCATATATAAACTTGGGTTCGAAAAAAACATATCTGACCCGAAATCTGAAAGAAAACTGGAAACAGCCCGATTAGTCGACTAATGCATTCATTAGTTATTTGGAGTAAGGTATTTGGAGTACGGCTCTCTAAAGTGTTGTCAGGTTTCCGAATGTGAGAAGATTTCTTCTCATTAGTTATTTTAATATAACGGTAATGTTAGTTTTGTAGAATAAATGTTGGATCAGACATGTTTATCTTTTATTCTCGTATAAATAAAAAAATTTAAAAGAACTTGGTGTTGTGATTTATATATCTTTAATGGTAAATATAAATTACTAATGAAAGTTATTGAAAATATGTCATCAAACATATTTTGAAATTTATCAGTTTATACTTGACAAAAATATTTATTTGTTTTAGATTTATACATGAGAAAGAATTACAAAAGTATTTAAGCATTTATACTGCTATTCGTACAAGTGGACATTGCAAGTGATATTTCGAGTGAAAAGAATATGTTTTTAAATTTGAAAAATCCTCAATAGTCCACTATGGAGTAAAGTGATATGTTTAAGGCTACCATATTGTGTTAAATATACCTACAATGACAAAGTGGCCTTTTTGGTAAAAAGTAAAGTGGTCTTAGGGCAATCTCTGGTAGCGCTAGGTACATCCCCTTAGTACTAGGCTATTACTTTCGTAGCCTTTAGTGTGATAACTTAGGAAGTTTTGCAAGTATGAATGTATATTGACATTTATAGTTTACAAATATTTACTACTTAATTTGTATTGTTTTTCTTATAACATTGTCTTGTTCACTACAAGAAAACATCTTATGTTTAATATTTTATATGCTTATTAATTCGTTCTTAACAATAGCTTACTTAAATTTAGTACTGATAATTTTCTAAATTTGTCTGATCCACTAATGATAAGTTATATGCTCAGTGAGTGTTAACTCACTCCGTTATTTTTAATTTTTTTAGATGAGAATTAGATAGCTTTATCTATAGCTCGGAGGTTTGGGACACGAGAAGGATCGGTTGGAAAGTGCTTTGATGCGGAGGGTTATAGTCATCTAGAGATGCTTTAAGTTGATGTAATAAGAGCTTTCGACTCATTGAAATGTACACGTGTCAATGTTACAGAAAACGATAAATGGACTAGGCTTTTGAGCCGGGGCCTAGCGCCTAGACGTTTGCCTATTTTTAATTTATTTAATTATAATAATTCACAAATATGTGTATAAAGTTCATATAAAATTACAAAAACATAAAATTGAACAAGATTAAACTAAAACTAACTAAAATTATAAAGAGCGAATAAAATTGAACAAGATTAACTAATTAACTAAATTAAACTAATTAATTAAACTAAAACGAACAAGATTAACTATTTACTAATAGTGGATGAAATGCAGTGATCAATTCAAGGAGAAGGCGGAGACGAAGACGAGGAACCGGCGAAGAGGTGGCGACGGCGATGAGAATGAGGAGGTACCGCGAAAGTAGGTGGCGGCAAGAAAGGGTCAACAGAAGCAGAGGAGGCAGGGGGAAATTGAGAAGAAGCGGCGACAGATTTGGGTTATGTTTCTAGAGAGAGAGAGGGTGAGGGTGAGGTTTGGGTTATGGGTTCGAGTTTGGGTTATGTTTCTTTTTTTTTTCAAAAGCTAGGCGGCTAGTTTAAGCCGGCCGCCTAGGCAGAGCAATTGCCTAAACTGCCTGCTCCGGCCAAATCTAGGTGAACAAGGCTCCACCTACGCCAAGGTGTCCACCTAGGCCGAGTTTTACAACACTGACTTGTGTCAATGTAGTTTTTGTTGTGAGACTTCTATATGTTAACAAAGTTTCTTTTTATGTGAATTTTATATGTGACATAGAAGCGCACAACGGGCTTAACACGTACTCTCATATACATGGCCATTGTCAGACATCTCAAAATAGGACAAATTTTCAAAACCGACCCATTTGTAAACTTAATCCCAAGAAACGAAAACGACCTCATTCAAACAAAATTGCAAAAACCGACCCGTGAAGTTTCAGATTTTTTTTTCCAAAAACCGACTTGGTTTAAGCGCTGAGGCTGAAACCAGGTCGATTTTGCAATTTTGTTTGAATGATGTCGTTTTTTGGAAATAAAAGTCTAAATTGGTCGGTTTTGAAAATTTGTCCTCTCAAAATACTGTACATTTTTTAGGCACGACACTTTGTCCCAGGCTTCACAGAACAAGACAATAGTAAATAGCAAAAATGTTGAAGAAACAGTCAAGAGCAATTTTCAAAAAGGTGGAAACCTCTTAAAATGATGGTAATATTCTATAAAGTGAACTTCTTTGACACTTGGTTATTGAGATTTTTGAACACTAACTTTTCACCAGCATAGAGTTTCACAACTTAAAAACAACAAAAAGAAAACTTATCAAAATTTGACTATATATACCAAAATTCCAGCAAGATCCCATTAACTTTTGAAGACTTTTCAAGATTATGACTTTTTTTATAGAACATGAGAATTAAACTAAACGCAATACTAGTCAAACATTTGAGAACTTAAAACAGTTTCAAAATTATTTCAAAATGCCTTTAATGTGAAATATCTGAAAAGGACTTCTTGGAGAGATTAAGGGGCTTAAAGAGGTTGAAACAAATGATTCATAATAGATTTGCAAAGGACAAAAGAATAGAATCAAGATGGTAGGCTTGTACGTACACATGAGAAAGTCAAGAACGTGCAAGTCAAACAAAGAGCTCGTGCAGAGACTTTCTATAACAAAAAAATGTACTTATTTTATGTGGCATTTTTTGTGGCACTATGTAAAAACTTGTTTCCAAAATGCATG
>NC_033800.1:66126007-66134781 GCF_001876935.1 Asparagus officinalis | reverse complement strand
CCGATCTTTTATGTAAACCGAATATCCCTTCTCCAATAGTTGTCCCGTGCTAAAGATGTTACTCTTCAAATCAAGCACATAATAAACATTCTCAATTTCTCTTAACTTTTTTGTGATTTCACTTTGATTTTAAAAAATTTCCATATTCTCAAAGTTCTTTTTTCCTTTCACATAAGTTGATTTTTTTTGCTTTCTCTTAGTTTTCCAAATTTTTTTTTTATTTCTCAAACTATTTTTTGAGATTTCCTTTTAGTTCAAAGTCGAACATTCCAATTTCTCAACTTTTTTTTATAGATTTTACTTTGATTTTCAATCTATCCAATTTATAAAACTTTTTTCATTTTTTTAAATTTCACTTTAATTTTTGAACTTTCCAATTTCTCAAACTTTACGCAATACCTTTTTTTTATCGCTTTGACATAAGTTGACTTGTTTTGCGTTTCACTTAGTTCTCTAAACCTTACAATTTTTTTTTGTCATTTCACTTTAATTATCAAATATCCCAATTTCTCAAACTTTCTAGTTCTCAAGCTTATTTGAGATTTCATTTTGATTTCAAAATTTCGTATACTCAAAATTCTTTTTCATTTGGACATAAGTTGGCTTTTATTTTTCCGTTTAGTTTTCTAAAAATTTCTATTTCTCAATCTATTATTAAGGTTTCACTTTAATTCAAAGTCAAACTTTCAATTTCTATTTCTCAATCTATTATTAAGGTTTCACTTTAATTCAAAGTCAAACTTTATATTTACTCTACCTTCTTTGAAAAATTTGACTTTAAGTTTCAACGTTTCCAAATTCTATAACTTTTGCCAATTTTTAAAGACTTCACTTTAATTTTCAAAATTTTCATTTCTTAAACTTTGTTCAATACCATTTTGTCCACTTTGACATAAATTGACAAGTTGACTTGATTTGCCTTATCAATTAGTCCTCAGCTTTACGATTTTTTTTTGTCATTTCACTTTATAATAATTTTAAAACGTCCCAGTTCCTCAAACTTTGTGACAACTAACTTCTAATTGATAAAAAACAGATTGCTTTTAAGGAAGAGGAACAAGAACACAACTTTCCTTCTGATTAATTCTTAAAACATATATTTTTTCTTCTCTTCTCACTTCACACTCTCTCTTCTCATCATCTTAACAGAATACAACTCTATTAATAGACTCTTAAAACAGAATTCTAAACACCAGTACTTAATTCTGACTCTTTGTTAAAATCTGTCATGACTTATTATAGGGAACTCCAAACGACTGCCCCTTCAACTTCTAATTTAATATCGCCTTGACTGTGTTTGAGTTTATTCTTTAACAAATTCCTCCCTTAAACTCAAACATTTTCTGTCCTTCATTCCAATCATTATCTTACAATTTTCGAATAACATTGTTAGTAGCGACTTCGTAATGATATCCGCCACTTGGTCCTGACTCGCAACGTGACTCGTTCGCACATTACCTTCCTTCAAATGTTCCAACTAAAATAAAAACGGACATCTATATGGTTTCTCCTCTCATGGTGCACGAGATTGTTTGCCAACTCAATTACCGATTTATTGTCGACTTGTTTTTCGGTTGCCTCGTGTTGCTAGAGTTTTAGCTCGTATAACAAATTTCTTAGCCATATTGCGTGGCACAAACACCAAGATGCTGCCACATATTCTGCCTCACATATTGACAATGTCACTATTGGCTGCTTCTTGTTCTTCAAGACCTCAATCTCTCTATTCATCTCTTCAAACTTCTCCCCTCTGCTCTTAAAAGCTCCTTTTTTCCTCTCCATCTCTGCGAATGGACGAATCCTGTCATCATCATCATCATCATCATTGACAAATCCATTCTCTTGAGCATTTTCACCTCCATGTACAGCCTCCGTGGTAGTCTTCAGCAACGAGAGAACTTTATCGGAAACCACCTCAGAATCTTTCATCTTCTTCATCATGAGAGACTTCTCCTTTTCTTTCTCTTGGACAAGAGCATCCACTGATGCGCTGAGCTCTTTCAAACACTCATCTTTACTCTTCTTTAACTCATGAACTTGCGATAAAAAACTTTTCCATTCCTCTCTTCGAACACCTAATTCCCTCTCAAATGTATCTCTCTTCTCTTGAAGCTGAATGCTCTTCTTCTCAAGATCTGAAATATGTAAGCTGAGATTTTCTGCTTCTTTCTTCAATCTAACAATACCCACATCTTGCTTCGTTTTTACATTTTCAAACTTATCCTTCTCCATTGAAATCTCTCTGATCTTTGAACTCAAACCATCCAACTTCATCTTAAGCTCCCCAATCTTTGCTTCAGCCTCCTCCTCCAACACACCAACCTCTTTCTTGATTGCATCGTTCTTACTAAGCAATCGGGTGTTCTGTTCACTATAATCTCCACATGTCTTCTCAAGCTCTAGCAAATTTTTGATTTTGCGAAATACGTACTTACAAAATAAAAGTTTACAATGTCTTATTTTTTTCACTCATGACATAAGTTGAGGGGTTGACTTGTTTTGCGTTTCACTTAGTTCTCTAAACTTACAATTTTTTGGACATTTCACTTCCAATTTCAAATGTCCCAATTTATAAGGCCTTCTTCAAGTTTTCAACTCAATTTCTCTTACTTTTTTGACATTTAACTTCTTTTTTAAAACTTTACATTTTCCTTGAAAAGTTGTCAACAGTTAAATAATTAAATGAGTTCCCCAAAATTTTCAAATACCTTTTTACATGTTTAGATTTTTTTTTCAAATCTGTCATATTTTTTTCTCATTTTGGGTCAAGCTTACCAATTTCTTAACCTTTTTTGACATTTCACTTTAAATTTAAAATTTTCAAATTTGAAATATTTTTAATAGTTCAAATTTAAAATTTTCCAGTACCATTTCTTGACGTTTACATTGTTCAAACTTTCCATTTTCTTTATGTTGTTTATAAAAATTTCCCATTTCTCAAACTCCTTTGACATATCTCTTTTAACTTTCATGCTCTCACAATTTTCCAATTTTTCGCAAGCATTCTTGAGAGTTCACTTTTATTTTCAATTTATAAAATTTTCAAACTTTTTTCAAGTTATCATAACTTCACAACTTTTTAAATATTTTTTTCTCACTTTGACATAAGTTGACTTGTTTCATGTTTCTGCCTAGTTCTCCAAACTTTACAGTTTTTATGGACATTTCACTTTAATTTTCAGACTTTCCAATTGCTCAACATTTTTCACATTTTACTTATATTTTAGAAGTTTTTGTTCTCTTTGATAAGTTTACAACAGTTTATATGATAAAATGACTTTCACAAAGTTTTCAAATACCATTTTTACATTTTTTCAAACCTTCCAAGGTTACTAATTTCTCAAACTTTCTTGACATTTTTCTTTAATTTAAAATTTGACCATTTTGAAAATTTTAAGCGGTTTAAATAAAAAAGCAACATCCATCGAATTTTGAAACACCATTTTCAGACATTTACATTTGTTAAACTTTCCATGTTCTCAATCTTTTTTGTAGTTTTTAGAACTTTTCAATTTCTCAATCTCTTTTGACATTTCCCTTTAATTTCTATTCGATTCTTGGCCATCTCCACATGTGCAAGCAAACGACCTTTTTTGTCCTTCAAGTGCAACATCCGATCTTTTATGTAAACCGAATATCCCTTCTCCAATAGTTGTCCCGTGCTAAAGATGTTACTCTTCAAGTCAGGCACATAATAGACATTCTCAATTTCTCTTAACTTTTTTGTGATTTCACTTTGATTTTAAAAAATTTCCATATTCTCAAAGTTCTTTTTCCTTTCATATAATTTGATTTTTTTTGCTTTCTCTTGGATCTCCAATTTTTTTTTCTTAAACTATTTTTTGAGATTTCCTTTTAGTTCAAAGTCGAACATTCCAATTTCTCGACTTTTTTTCAAAGATTTTACTTTGATTTTCAATCTATCCAATTTATAAAACTTTTTTCATTTTTTTAATTTCACTTTAATTTTTGAACTTTCCAATTTCTCAAACTTTGCGCATTACCTTTTTTTATCGCTTTGACATAAGTTGGCTTGTTTTGCGTTTCACTTAGTTCTCTAAACCTTACAATTTTTTTGTCATTTCACTTTAATTATCAAATATCCCAATTTCTCAAACTTTCAAGTTCTCAAGCTTTTTTGAGATTTCACTTTGATTTCAAAATTTCGTATACTCAAAATTATTTTTCATTTGGACATAAGTTGGCTAATTCAAAGTCAAACTTTCTATTTTCTCAACCTTCTTTGAAAAATTTGACTAAGTTTCAACGTTTCAAAATTCTATAACTTTGTCAATTTTTAAAGACCACTTAAATTTTCACAATTTCTATTTCTTAAAATTTGTTCAATACAATTTTTTTTTTCACTTTGACATAAGTTGACAAGTTGACTTGATTTGCTTATCAATTAGTCCTCTAATCTTTACAATTTTTTTTGCACTTTAATTTTAAAACGTCCCAGTTCCTCAAAACTTCCTTGTTGTTTTCAAACTTTCCAATTTCTCAAATTTTGTGACAACAAACTTCTAAGTTCAACTTTCCATTTTATTTGAAAAGTTGTCAACTATATAAATAATGAAATGAATTCCCCTAATTTTTTAGATACGATTTTCACTTTTTTTATTTTTATTTTTTTTATCAAGTCTACCAATTTCTCGAACTTTTTGACATTTCACTTAAATTTTAGAATTGTCGAATTTTGAAAAAATTTGCACTTGTTTAAATAAATAAATAACTTCCACCAAATTTTCAAATACCATTTTCTAACATTTCTATATTTCAAACTTTCTATTTTCTGAAACTTTTTTCAAGTTTTAAAAAATTTCCAATTTCACAAACTTCTTTTGACTTTTCCTTTTAATTTCTCAAACTTTACTGTTTTCATAAGTTTTTAATTTATCAAACTTTTGTAAGATTCGAGACTTGTCGGTTCGCTTAGCTATCCAAGGATTCCAAGTTCTCAAAACTCTTTTTTAGATTTCACTAAAATATTTAGACTTTCCAATTTCTCAGAACTTTTTTTTGGCTTTCACTTATTTCTCCAAAGTTTTCTATTTCTCAAAATTTTTTAAAGATTTCACTTTTGTTCAAACTTTCATTTCCCAACATTTTTTAAAGATTTTACTGTAATTGTCAAACATTCTAGTTTCTCAAACTTGTTTTAATATTTTTTTTTTCACTTTATGACTTAAGTTGACGAGTTGGCTTGTTTTGCATTTCACTTGTATTTTAAAACTTTACTCAATTTCTCAAACTTACTTTGTGTTTTCAAACTTGCCAATTTTTTGAAGTTTTTTTTTTTGCATTTGACTTCTATTTTAAAACTTTCCAATTTCTTTGAAAAGTTATCTATGGTTTATATAATAAAATCACTTCTATAAAATTTTCAGATATCATTTCACTTGTAACCTTTTTATTTTTCAAAAAATTTTCAGGTTCTCAATTTTTTTTGAATTTTTTAAAAGTTGTCAATGGTTTATATGACAAAATGAATGGCACGTAATTTTTAAATGACATTTTCACATGTTTACAATTTGCCAAACCGTTCAAATTTTCATGCTAACTAATATCTCAAACTTTTTGTGATATTTCACTTAAATTTCATATTTTCCTATGTCGAAAATTTTTCAGCAGTTTTAATTAAAAATACATTCAATGAATTTTAATATACTATTTTCAGATATTTGCATTTGTCAAACTTTCCATTTTCTCAAACTCCTTTGACATTTCATTTTTATTTCTCAAACTCTTTAAATCTTATTTTTTTCACTCTGACATAAGTTGAGGGGTTGACTTGTTTTGCATTTCACTTAGTTCTCTAAACTTACAATTTTTTTGGACATTTCACTTCCAATTTCAAATGTCCCAATTTCTAAACCCTTCTTTAAGTTTTCAACTCAGTTTCTCATATTTTTTTGACATTTAACTTCTTTTTTAAAACTTTACATTTTCTTTGAAAAGTTGTCAACCGTTAACATAATTAAATGAGTTCCCCAAAAATTTCAAATACCTTTTTACATGTTTACATTTTTTTTTTCAAATCTGTCATATTTTTTCTCATTTTTGGTCAAGCTTGCCAATTTCTAAACCTTTTTTGACATTTCACTTTAAATTTAAAATTTTCAAATTTGAAATATTTTTAATAGTTTAAATAATAAAATAACTTTGACAAAATTTTCCAGTACCATTTTTTGACGTTTACATTGTTCAAACTTTCCATTTTCTTTATCTTGTTTTCAAAAATTTCCAATTTCTCTAACTCCTTTGACATTTCTCTTTAAACTTTCAAGCTCTCACAATTTTCCAATTTTTCGCAAGCATTCTTGAGAGTTCAATTTTATTTTCAATTTATAAAATTTTTCAAACTTATTTCAAGTTATCATAACTTCACAACTTTTTAAATATTTTTTTCTCACTTTGACATAAGTTGACTTTCATGTTTCTGCCTAGTTCTCCAAACTTTACAGTTTTTATGCACATTTCACTTTAATTTTCAAACTTCCCAATTGCTCAACCTTTCAAATTTCTCAAACATTTTTCACATTTTACTTATACTTTAGAAGTTTCTGTTTTCTTTGAAAAGTTTACAACATTTTATATGATAAACTGACTTCCACATAGTTTTCAAATACCATTTTTACATGTTTACATTTTTCAAACCTTTCAAATTTTACTAATTTCTCAATCTTTCTTGACATTTTGCTTTAATTTAAAATTTTACCATTTCGAAAATTTTAAGCGGTTTAAATAAAAAAGCAACATCCATCGAGTTTTGAAACACCATTTTCAGACGTTTACATTTGTCAAACTTTCCATGTTCTCAATCTTTTTTGTAGTTTTTAAAACTTTTCAATCTCTCAGTATTTTCCACTTTGTTTAAAGTTTCACTTTAATTTTCACATTTGCGATATACAAGTTTTTTACCTGCAAAATAAAAGTTTTTACAATGTAGTTTTTTTCTCTCTCCAACATAAGTTGATAGCTCAAGTTGTTTTGTATTTCCCATATTTCTCAGAACTTTTACAATGTATATGAACATTTCAATTTAATTTTCAAATGTCCCCATTTCTGAAACTTTGATCAAGTTTTCAACTTTCCAATTTCTCAAACTCTTTTGACATTTAAGATCTATTTTAAAACTTTCTAGTTTCTTTGAAAAGTTGTCAGTAGTTAAAATAATGAAATGAATTTCCCAAAATTTCTAAATACAATTTTCTTATGTTTACATTTTTCCAAAGCTTTCTAATTTGTTTCTATTTTTTTATGGTTACCAATTTCTTAAATTTTTTTGACCTTTCACTGTAATTTTAAATTTTAAATTTCGTAATATTTTCATCTGTTTAAATATTGAAATAACTTTCACCGGATTTCAAGTGCCATTTTCCTAACGTTTACATTTTTCAAGCTTACCATTTTGTTTTTCTTGTTTTCAAAAATTTCTAATATCTCAAACTCCTTTGACATTTCACTTTAATTTCTAAAACTTTCAAAATTTCGTTATTTTCCAATTTCTCAAACATTATTGTGTTTTTATGTACATTTTACTTAAATTTTCAAACTTCCTAATTTCTTGCTTTCCAATTTATCAAACTTTCTTCACATATAACTTCTATTTTAAAACTTTCCATTTTCTTTGAAGTCGACATTTTATATGATAAAACAACTTTCAAATATGTTTCGAATACCATTTTTACATGTTTTCTAATTTCTCGTTCTTTTTTGTTATTTCATGTTAGTTTTTATATTTTTTTATTTTGAAATTTTTTTAGTAATCTAAATAGAAAAAATAACTTCCACCAAATTTTCAAATGCCATTTTCACACGTTTACATTTGTCATACCTACCATTTTCTAAAACATTCCAAATTTTCAAACAATTTTTTCGCTTTGACAATAGTTAACTTGCTTTGCTTTCGCTTAGTCATCTGAACTTCTCTATTTCTCAATGATTTTTTTTTAAGATTTCACTTTAATTTTCAAAATCTTCGATTTCTCAAACCTTTTATCAGATTTCACTTTTATTTTCAGAGTTTCTAATTTCTCAGTATTTTCCACTTGTACAAGCCAACTACAAGTTTATTTTAATTTTCAAACATTCAACTTTCTCAAATATTGCTTAGTTATCTGAACTTTCCTATTTCTCAAACTTTTTATAAGATGTCACTTTAATTTTCAACTTTCGAATTTCTCAAACCTGTTTTGAGATAACACTTTTATTTTCGAGCTTTCCAAAATCTCAAAATTTTCCACTTCATTTAAGATTTTGCTTTGATTTTTTAATAGGAAATGCAAGTTTTTTTCTTCCGAAATAAAAGTTTTTATAATATCTTTATTTTTCACTCTGACAAATGTTGACAGGTTGACTTGTTTTGCATTTCACTTAGCTGTGTAAACTTTAACATTTTTTTGGACGATTCACTTTCTCGTTTTCAAATAACCCAATTTCCAAAAGCTTCTTCAAGTTTTCATACTTTCTAATTGTCAATCTTTTTGACATTTAACTTCTATTTTAAACTTTCCATTTTTTTTTGAAAAATCGTTGATGGTTAAAATAATGAATTGAATTCGCCAAAATGGTCAATCTTTTTCGTACTTTTACATGTTTATATTTTTGGAAAATATTTTTTTCTTTTTTTTCCACTACTTTGTTTCTTGCTTACCATTTTTTCTCAACATTTTTGACATTTTAATTTAATTTTAAAATTTTCTATTTTTGAAAGATTTTAAAGGGCTGATATTGCAAAATAGCTTTCACCATATTTTCAAGTTCCATATTCT
>NC_033800.1:66115341-66125007 GCF_001876935.1 Asparagus officinalis | reverse complement strand
TGGAATGTTCGACTTTGAACTAAAAGGAAATCTCAAAAAATAGTTTGAGAAATAAAAAAAAATGGAGAAAGCAAAAAAAATCAACTTATGTGAAAGGATAAAGAACTTTGAGAATATGAAAAATACTTAAAATCAAAGTGAAATCACAAAAAAGTTAGAGAAATTGAGAATGTCTATTATGTGCCTGACTTGAAGAGTAACATCTTTAGCACGGGATAACTATTGGAGAAGGGATATTCGGTTTACATAAAAGATCGGATGTTGCACTTTAAGGACAAAAAAGGTCGTTTGCTTGCACATGTGGTGATGGCCAAGAATCGAATGTTCAAACTCAACTTGAAAAACGTGCAAGGAAGGTGTTTGCAAATCAACAAGGAGGATGTGGAGAAAGAGGAGATCAGCGAAAAGCATTGCAAATCAACAAGGAGGATGTGGAGAAAGAGGAGATCAGCGAAAAGCATCGGGCGGAGATTAAGTTGACTAGGGATGAACTCGAAGAAAAGGGCGGAGATTAAGTTGACTAGGGATGAACTCGAAGAAAAGGTTATTGAGGATCGAATCGTTGGAAGAAGTGGGTCGTAGAGCTTTGGCGGTTAGAGAGAGATTGGAAGGTGGTATTAGGGTCTCAAAGGATGAGATTTGCATGTTGAAGGGCAAAGAAGAAGGGTTGAGTGTCGAGATTATTGAGTTAGAGGAGAAGAAAGAGTTTTGAGTTGATGATTCGAGTTGGAAGAATCGAAGAAGAAGATAGAAGAGATTTCACGAGAGAAAAATAAGGCTTTAAAGGAGAAAGCTGAGCAAGAGATGGAGATTCTTGAATTGAAGAGAAAGGTAGAAAAGCTTCAACTAAATGTGCTAGAGCTTGAGAAGACATGTGGAGATTATAGTGAACAGAACACCCGATTGCTTAGTAAGAACGATGCAATCAAGAAAGAGGTTGGTGTTGGAGGAGGAGGCTGAAGCAAAGATTGGGGAGCTTAAGATGAAGTTGGATGGTTTGAGTTCAAAGATCAGAGAGATTTCAATGGAGAAGGATAAGTTTGAAAATGTAAAAACGAAGCAAGATGTGGGTATTGTTAGATTGAAGAAAGAAGTAGAAAATCTCAGCTTACATATTTCAGATCTTGAGAAGAAGAGCATTCAGCTTCAAGAGAAGAGAGATACATTTGAGAGGGAATTAGGTGTTCGAAGAGAGGAATGGAAAAGTTTTTTTATCGCAAGTTCATGAGTTAAAGAAGAGTAAAGATGAGTGTCTGAAAGAGCTCAGTGCATCAATGGATTCTCTTGTCCTAGAGAAAGAAAAGGAGACTAGAGAAAAAAAAGGAGAAGTCTCTCATGATGAAGAAGATGAAAGATTCTGAGGTGGTTTCCGATAAACTTCTCTTGCTGCTGAAGACAACCACGGAGGCTGCACATGGGAGGTGAAAATGCTCAAGAGAATGGCTTTGTCGATGATTATGATGATGATGACAGGATTCGTCCATTCGCAGAGATGGAGAGGAAAAAATGAGCTTTTAAGAGCAGAGGAGAGAAGTTTGAAGAGATCAATAGAGAGAATGAGGTCTTGAAGAACAAGAAGCAGCCAATAGTGACATTGTCAATATGTGAGGCAGAATATGTGGCAGCATCTTGGTGTTTGTGCCATGCAATATGGCTAAGAAATTTGTTATACGAGCTAAAACTCTAGCAACACGAGGCAACCGAAAAACAAGTCGACAATAAATCGGCAATTGAGTTGGCAAAGAATCCGGCACATCATGAGAGGAGAAAGCATATAGATGTCCGTTTTTATTTTATTCGGGAACATTTGAAGGAAGGTAATGTGCGAACGAGTCATGTTGCGAGTCAGGACCAAGTGGCGGATATCATTACGAAGCCGCTACCAACAATGTTATTCGAAAATTGTAAGATAATGATTGGAATGAAGGACTGAAAATGTTTGAGTTTAAGGGAGGAATTTGTTAAAGAATAAACTCAAACACAGTCAAGGCGATATTAAATTAGAAGTTGAAGGGGCAGTCGTTTGGAGTTCCCTATAATAAGTAATGACAGATTTTAACGAATAGTCAGAATTAAGTACTGGTGTTTAGAATTCTGTTTTAAGAGTCTATTAATAGAGTTGTATTCTGTTAAGATGATGAGAAGAGAGAGTATGAAGTGAGAAGAGAAGAAAAAATATATGTTTAAGAATTAATCAGAAGGAAAGTTGTGTTCTTGTTCCTCTTCCTTAAAAGCAATCTGTTTTTTATCAATTAGAAGTTAGTTGTCACAAAGTTTGAGGAACTGGGACGTTTTAAAATTATTATAAAGTGAAATGACAAAAAAAAATCGTAAAGCTGAAGACTAATTGATAAGCAAATCAAGTCAACTTGTCAATTTATTTCAAAGTGGACAAAATGGTATAGAACAAAGTTTAAGAAATGGACATTTTAAAAATTAAAGTGAAGTCTTTAAAAATTGACAAAAGTTATAGAATTTGGAAACGTTGAAACTAAAGTCAAATTTTTCAAAGAAGGTAGAGAAAATAGAAAGTTTGACTTTGAATTAAAGTGAAACCTTAATAATAGATTGAGAAATAGAAATTTTTAGAAAACTAAACGGAAAAATAAAAGCCAACTTATGTCTAAATGAAAAAGAATTTTGAGTATATGAAATTTTGAAATCAAAGTGAAATCTCAAAAAAGCTTGAGAACTGGAAAGTTTGAGAAATTGGGATATTTGATAATTAAAGTGAAATGACAAAAAAAATTGTAAGGTTTAGAGAACTAAGTGAAACGCAAAACAAGTCAACTTATGTCAAAGCGATAAAAAAAGGTATTGCACAAAGTTTGAGAAATTGGAAAGTTCAAAAATTAAAGTGAAATTTTTAAAAAAATGAAAAAAAATTTATAAATTGGATAGATTGAAAATCAAAGTAAAATCTTTAAAAAAATAGTCGAGATATTGGAATGTTCGTTATAAATTGGATAGATTGAAAATCAAAGTAAAATCTTTAAAAAAATAGTCGAGATATTGGAATGTTCGACTTTGAACTAAAAGGAAATCTCAAAAAATAGTTTGAGAAATAAAAAAAAATTTGGAGAACTAAGAGGAAGCAAAAAAATTAACTTATGTGAAAGAAAAAAGAACTTTGAGAATATGGAAATTTTTTAAAATCAAAGTGAAATCACAAAAAAGTTAAGAGAAATTGAGAATGTCTATTATGTGTCTGACTTGAAGAGTAACATCTTTAGCACGGGACAACTATTGGAGAAGGGATATTTGGTTTACATAAAAGATCGGATGTTGCACTTGAACGACAAAAAAGGTCGTTTGCTTTCACATGTGGAGATGGCCAAGAATCGAATGTTCAAACTCAACTTGAAAAACGTGCAAGAAAGGTGTTTGCAAATCAACAAGGAGGATGTGGAGAAAGAGGAGATCAGCGAAAAGCATCGGACGGAACTTAAGTTGACTAGGGATGAACTCGAAGAAAAGGTTATTAAGGATGGAATCGTTAGAAGAAGAGGGTCGTAGAGCTTTGGCGGTTAGAGAGAGATTGGAAGGTGGTATTAGGGTCTCAAAGGATGAGTTTTGCATGTTGAAGGGCAAAGAAGAAGGGTTGAGTGTCGAGATTATTGAGTTAGAGGAGAAGAAAGAGTTTTGAGTTGAAGATTCGAGTTGGAAGAATCGAAGAAGAAGATAGAAGAGATTTCACGAGAGAATAATAAGGCTTTAAAGGAGAAAGCTGAGCAAGAGATGGAGATTCTTGAATTGAAAAGAGAGGTAGAAAAACTTCAACTGAATGTGCTAGAGCTTGAGAAGACATGTGGATATTATAGTGAACAGAACACCTGATTGCTTAGTAAGAACGATGCAATCAAGAAAGAGGTTGGGGTGTTGGAGGAGGAGGCTGAAGCAAAGATTGGGGAGCTTAAGATGAAGTTGGATGGTTTGAGTTCAAAGATCAGAGAGATTTCAATGGAGAAGGATAAGTTTGAAAATGTAAAAACGAAGCAAGATGTGGGTATTTGTTAGATTGAAGAAAGAAGTAGAAAAGCTCAGCTTACATTTGAAGAAAGAAGCAGAAAATCTCAGCTTACATATTTCAGATCTTGAGAAGAAGAGCATTCATGTTCAAGAGAAGAGAGATACATTTGAGAGGGAATTAGGTGTTCGAAGAGAGGAATGGAAAAGTTTTTTATCGTAAGTTCATGAGTTAAAGAAGAGTAAAGATGAGTGTCTGAAAGAGCTCAGCGCATCAATGGATGCTCTTGTCCTAAAGAAAGAAAAGGAGAAGTCTCTCATGATGAAGAAGATGAAAGATTCTGAGGTGGTTTCCGATAAAGTTCTCTCGCTGCTGAAGACTACCACGGAGGCTGTACATGGAGGTGATGGAGAGGAAAAAATGAGCTTTTAAGAGCAGAGGAGAGAAGTTTGAAGAGATCAATAGAGAGAATGAGGTCTTGAAGAACAAGAAGCAGCCAATAGTGACATTGTCAATATGTGAGGCAGAATATGTGGCAGCATCTTGGTGTTTGTGCCATGCAATATGGCTAAGAAATTTGTTATACGAGCTAAAACTCTAGCAACACGAGGCAACCGAAAAACAAGTCGACAATAAATCGGCAATTGAGTTGGCAAAGAATCCGGCACATCATGAGAGGAGAAAGCATATAGATGTCCGTTTTTATTTTATTCGGGAATATTTCAAGGGAAGGTAATCTGCGAACGAGTCACGTTGCGAGTCAGGACCAAGTGGCGGATATCATTACGAAGCCGCTACCAACAATGTTATTCGAAAATTGTAAGATAATGATTGGAATGAAGGACTGAAAATGTTTGAGTTTAAGGGAGGAATTTGTTAAAGAATAAACTCAAACACAGTCAAGGCGATATTGAAGAAGAGGGTCGTAGAGCTTTGGCGGTTAGAGAGAGATTGGAAGGTGGTATTAGGGTCTCAAAGGATGAGGTTTGCATGTTGAAGGGCAAAGAAGAAGGGTTGAGTGTCGAGATTATTGAGTTAGAGGAGAAGAAAGTTTTGAGTTGAAGATTCGAGTTGGAAGAATCGAAGAAGAAGATAGAAGAGATTTCACGAGAGAATAATAAGGCTTTAAAGGAGAAAGCTGAGCAAGAGATGGAGATTCTTGAATTGAAGAGAGAGGTAGAAAAGCTTCAACTGAATGTGCTAGAGCTTGAGAAGACGTGGAGATTATAGTGAACAGTACACCCGATTGCTTAGTAAGAACGATGCAATCAAGAAAGAGGTTGGTGTGTTGGAGGAGGAGGCTGAAGCAAAGATTGGGGAGCTTAAGATGAAGTTGGATGGTTTGAGTTCAAAGATCAGAGAGATTTCAATGGAGAAGGATAAGTTTGAAAATGTAAAAACGAAGCAAGATGTGGGTATTGTTAGATTGAAGAAAGAAGCAGAAAATCTCAGCTTACATATTTCAGATCTTGAGAAGAAGAGCATTCAGCTTCAAGAGAAGAGAGATACATTTGAGAGGGAATTAGGTGTTCGAAGAGAGGAATGGAAAAGTTTTTTATCGCAAGTTCATGAGTTAAAGAAGAGTAAAGATGAGTGTCTGAAAGAGCTCAGCGCATCAATGGATGCTCTTGTCCTAGAGAAAGAAAAGGAGACTAGAGAAAAAAAAGGAGAAGTCTCTCATGATGAAGAAGATGAAAGATTCTGAGGTGGTTTCCGATAAAGTTCTCTCACTGCTGAAGACAACCACGGAGGCTGCACATGGGAGGTGAAAATGCTCAAGAGAATGGCTTTGTCGATGATGATGATGATGATGACAGGATTCGTCCATTCGCAGAGATGGAGAGGAAAAAAGGAGCTTTTAAGAGCAGAGGAGAGAAGTTTGAAGAGATGAATAGAGAGAATGAGGTCTTGAAGAACAAGAAGCAGCCAATAGTGACATTGTCAATATGTGAGGCAGAATATGTGGCAGCATCTTGGTGTTTGTGCCATGCAATATGGCTAAGAAATTTGTTATACGAGCTAAAACTCTAGCAACACGAGGCAACCGAAAAACAAGTCGACAATAAATCGGCAATTGAGTTGGCAAAGAATTCGGCACATCATGAGAGGAGAAAGCATATAGATGTCCGTTTTTATTTTATTCAGGAATATTTCAAGGAAGGTAATCTGCGAACGAGTCACGTTGCGAGTCAGGACCAAGTGGCGGATATCATTACGAAGCCGCTACCAACAATGTTATTCGAAAATTGTAAGATAATGATTGGAATGAAGGACTGAAAATGTTTGAGTTTAAGGGAGGAATTTGTTAAAGAATAAACTCAAACACAGTCAAGGCGATATTAAATTAGAAGTTGAAGGGGCAGTCCTTTGGAGTTCCCTATAATAAGTTATGACAGATTTTAACAAAGAGTCGGAATTAAGTACTGGTGTTTAGAATTCTGTTTTAAGAGTCTATTAATAGAGTTGTATTATGTTAAGATGATGAGAAGAGAGAGTGTGAAGTGAGAAGAGAAGAAAAAATATATGTTTAAGAATTAATCAGAAGGAAAGTTGTGTTCTTGTTCCTCTTCCTTAAAAGCAATCTGTTTTTTATCAATTAGAAGTTAGTTGTCACAAAGTTTGAGGAACTGGGACGTTTTAAAATTATTATAAAGTGAAATGACAAAAAAAAAATCGTAAAGCTGAAGACTAATTGATAAGCAAATCAAGTCAACTTGTCAATTTATTTCAAAGTGGACAAAATGGTATGGAACAAAGTTTAAGAAATGGACATTTTGAAAATTAAAGTGAAGTCTTTAAAAATTGACAAAAGTTATAGAATTTGGAAACATTGAAACTTAGAGTCAAATTTTTCAAAGAAGGTAGAGAAAATAGAATGTTTGACTTTGAATTAAAATGAAACCTTAATAATAGATTGAGAAATAGAAATTTTTAGAAAACTAAACGGAAAAGTAAAAGCCAACTTATGTCCAAATGAAAAAGAATTTTGAGTATATGAAATTTTGAAATCAAAGTGAAATCTCAAAAAAGCTTGAGAACTGGAAAGTTTGAGAAATTGGGATGTTTGATAATTAAAGTGAAATGACAAAAAAAATTGTAAGGTTTAGAGAACTAAGTGAAACGCAAAACAAGTCAACTTATGTCAAAGCGATAAAAAAAGGTATTGCACAAAGTTTGAGAAATTGGAAAGTTCAAAAATTAAAGTGAAATTTTAAAAAAAATGAAAAAAAATTATAAATTGGATAGATTGAAAATCAAAGTAAAATCTTTAAAAAAATAGTCGAGATATTGGAATGTTCGACTTTGAACTAAAAGGAAATCTCAAAAAATAGTTTGAGAAATAAAAAAAAATTTGGAGAACTAAGAGGAAGCAAAAAAATTAACTTATGTGAAAGAAAAAAGAACTTTGAGAATATGGAAATTTTTTAAAATCAAAGTGAAATCACAAAAAAGTTAAGAGAAATTGAGAATGTCTATTATGTGCCTGACTTGAAGATTAACATCTTTAGCACGGGACAACTATTGGAGAAGGAATATTTGGTTTACATAAAAGATCGGATGTTGCACTTGAACGACAAAAAAGGTCGTTTGCTTGAACATGTGGAGATGGCCAAGAATCGAATGTTCAAACTCAACTTGAAAAACATGCATGAAAGGTGATTGCAAATCAACAAGGAGGATGTGGAGAAAGAGGAGATCAGCGAAAAGCATCGGACGGAAATTAAGTTGACTAGGGATGAACTCGAAGAAAAGGTTATTAAGGATGGAATCGTTAGAAGAAGAGGGTCGCAGAGCTTTGGCGGTTAAAGAGAGATTGGAAGGTGGTATTAGGGTCTCAAAGGATGAGGTTTGCATGTTGAAGGGCAAAGAAGAAGGGTTGAGTGTCGAGATTATTGAGTTAGAGGAGAAGAAAGAGTTTTGAGTTGAAGATTCGAGTTGGAAGAATCGAAGAAGAAGATAGAAGAAATTTCACGAGAGAATAATAAGGCTTTAAAGGAGAAAGCTGAGCAAGAGATGGAGATTCTTGAATTGAAAAGAGAGGTAGAAAAGCTTCAACTGAATGTGCTAGAGCTTGAGAAGACATGTGGAGATTATAGTGAACAGAACACCCGATTGCTTAGTAAGAACGATGCAATCAAGAAAGAGGTTGGGGTGTTGGAGGAGGCGGCTGAAGCAAAGATTGGGGAGCTTAAGATGAAGTTGGATGGTTTGAGTTCAAAGATCAGAGAGATTTCAATGGAGAAGGATAAGTTTGAAAATGTACAAACGAAGCAAGATGTGGGTATTGTCAGATTGAAGGAAGAAGCAGAAAATCTCAGCTTACATATTTCAGATCTTGAGAAGAAGAGCATTCATGTTCAAGAGAAGAGAGATACATTTGAGAGGGAATTAGGTGTTCGAAGAGAGGAATGGAAAAGTTTTTTATCGTAAGTTCATGAGTTAAAGAAGAGTAAAGATGAGTGTCTGAAAGAGCTCAGCGCATCAATGGATGCTCTTGTCCTAAAGAAAGAAAAGGAGAAGTCTCTCATGATGAAGAAGATGAAAGATTCTGAGGTGGTTTCCGATAAAGTTCTCCCGCTGCTGAAGACTACCACGGAGGCTGCACATGGGAGGTGAAAATGCTCAAGAGAATGGCTTTGACGATGATGATGATGACAGAATTCGTCCATTCGCAGAGATGGAGAGGAAAAAAGGAGCTTTTAAGAGCAGAGGAGAGAAGTTTGAAGAGATGAATAGAGAGATTGAGGTCTTGAAGAACAAGAAGCAGCCAATAGTGACATTGTCAATATGTGAGGCAGAATATGTGGCAGCATCTTGGTGTTTGTGCCATGCAATATGGCTAAGAAATTTGTTATACGAGCTAAAACTCTAGCAACACGAGGCAACCGAAAAACAAGTCGACAATAAATCGGCAATTGAGTTGAAAAAGAATCCGGTACATCATGAGGGGAGAAAGCATATAGATGTCCGTTTTTATTTTATTCGGGAATATTTCAAGGAAGGTAATTTGCGAACGAGTCACGTTGCGAGTCAGGACCAAGTGGCGGATATACTTACGAAGCCGCTACCAACAATGATATTCGAAAATAGTAAGATAATGATTGGAATGAAGGATTGAAAATGTTTAGAGTTTAAGAAAGGAATTTGTTAAAGAATAAACTCAAACACAGTCAAGGCGATATTAAATTAGAAGTTGAAGGGGCAGTCGTTTGGAGTTCCCTATAACAAGTTATGACAGATTTTAACGAAGAGTCGGAATTGGAAAAAGAAGAGTCAGAATTAAGTACTGGTGTTTAGAATTCTGTTTTAAGAGTCTATTAATAGAGTTGTATTCTGTTAAGATGATGAGAAGAGAGAGTGTGAAGTGAGAAGAGAAGAAAAAATATATGTTTAAGAATTAATCAGAAGGAAAGTTGTGTTCTTGTTCCTCTTCCTTAAAAGCAATCTGTTTTTATCAATTAGAAGTTAGTTGTTTGAGGAACTGGGACGTTTTAAAATTATTATAAAGTGAAATGACAAAAAAAATCGTAAAGCTGAGGACTAATTGATAAGCAAATCAAGTCAACTTGTCAATTTATGTCAAAGTGGACAAAATGGTATTGAACAAAGTTTAAGAAAAGGAAATTTTAAAAATTAAAGTGAAGTCTTTAAAAATTGACAAAAGTTATAGAATTTGGAAACGTTGAAACTTAAAGTCA
>NC_033800.1:66111885-66114341 GCF_001876935.1 Asparagus officinalis | reverse complement strand
CAGCTGTTTTCAGCTTTGTCATACCCTTTTTGAACTTATATCTTACCCTACATGTTCATTTCTTGCAACGCGACGCACATGGATCGGGTTTGTGTCAGCCATACCTAGTTCAGAAGTATAATTTTAGAGCTTTACTTCAATTATCCAATAAATAGTTTTTTATTTAGTTTTTAATTGAAGCGTAAATCTGTACATTCTATCCGCAGTTTCTTCCTTGTTGCCTCGATCCAACTCTTCTACAACTTTTACAGCAGCACTGCAACGTTTAATGATTCTGCCCAAAAGTCAAATAACCATTAAGGATTTGATTCAAGACTTCAAGGTTCGTGGGACCCATTCTTCTCCAAACTATTAATATTTAAAACATTTTTTCTTAAATTTTAAAATCTTGTATTATTAACTTAACTAAGACCTCCCCCCCGGGGGAGGGGGAGGGGGGGAGGGGTTGTAGGGGGATCGGGAATCTAATCCCAAATCTTTTTCTCACATCGATTTGTTAGAACCTTTCAACAATTTCTTTTTACACATCACCATTGTGTGAAATAACCTCTAGAAAAAAGATGGGAAAAACAAAAACTAAGCTAATAGATGGATGATGGAGCACTTACCAAAGGAGTGAACTCTGAATTATGATGGAGAAGGAAGAATTAGATGAAAAAGTGGAGAGTTTCAAATTACAAAAGTTATAGCAGGATAGGCCGACATGATCTTGGGGAAAATGGTTGCGGCCTAGTCGGCATGATGTTGACAGAGGTAAAGGGGGAATATTTTGGGATGATCAATACGATGGAGGAAAACAACATCCATAGCTGCCCTTGAAAACATAGATAAATTATGGAATTGACATTGGAAATCCAAACAGTTATTTTGCCAACGAAATCCGAAAGATAAAAGCATAATTATGGAAATTACTTAAGGTGCGTGCCATTGATACACCAAAAAACAAACTTTCGTGTACCGAAGTTGTTGCTAAATTTTAAAAGATCGTTTAGGTATCTAGTTAAAACACGAGCAAGTTTCTACGTAGGAAATGAAACATATTATTAATTTCAATATGTATACATATAGTTGCATCCCTGTATACTAGCTTTTACAAATTTACCCTCTCTCGCAACCGTAACAGTGAAAAAAAAGATAAGTAGTAATACAAATATACGCGCGTGTGCGCACAACGCACGGCTACACACAACGCACAACTATAGTTAACTTTTAAAGCTAGATGTGGGATCTTAAAAGGTTTGTAAACTGCTCAAAATTATAAAAAAATATCTTCCAAACTAACACATTCCTAGTTATTTTCTTTATAAAAAAACAATTTGGTAGAGCCAAAATTTTGAAGAATTTAAGAACTATATCATGGTAATAGCAGATCTCCGTGAAGAATTTGAGAACTATATCACAATAATAGAAAATCTCCATGAAGAATTTGAGAACTATATCGCAATAATAGCAAATCCCCATGAAGAAATTTTTTATTTTTATTTTTATTTATTTTAATTGAAAATTCATTTATAGACATCAAAACGGACATGGCTATGGTATCCATGAAAACAAGAATTATTGATAATATATACTAAAAGAAAGTTGCATGGGACTCCAGGCTCTATGGTAATATATACTAAAGCAACGCATAAATCATGCATGTATAACAGTTGATTTCTGGCATGTGGACTCGAGGCTCTTATTGCAAAAATCGGCCGTGACAGAAAAATATGAATATGGGCAATAGATTAAACAGAATGTGTGGAACCAAAACTATAATATACACAAAATAGTATGCAAAAACCTTAAATGTTTGAAATTATTTCCAAAATCTTCAAATTTATGATAAGATGCTAGTGAGCAATACTTTATGAAAAGTTTAAATGTCTGAAGAACACTTATTAAAGATGTAACATTTTGCAGGAAATTCTGTGTAGAGAATCGTTTTTCTCAAGCAAAAGAAGAAAATAAATAAATAAAAAGTTTATAACTGAATATAAACAATCAAGGTTTCAAATGGATTAATGTCATGCTTTAGGGTGCGTTTGGACTTGTAAAACCCCGAAAACTTAAAAAATAATTTTAAATAATAATAAATGAATTTTATTATGGTTGGTGATCATTTTGGGATGAATGGATCTGGTTGTAATCGATTTAAGATCTAATTGGTCTTCAAAAACCAGGGTTCGGGTCGGGTCGATTATGGTGATCATTTTGGGATGAATGGATCTGGTTGTAATCGATTTAAGATCTAATTGGTCTTCAAAAACCAGGGTTCGGGTCGGGTCGATTATGGTGATCATTTTGGGATGAATGGATCTGGTTGTAATCGATTTAAGATCTAATTGGTCTTCAAAAACCAGGGTTCGGGTCGGGTCGATTATGGTGATCATTTTGGGATGAATGGATCTGGTTGTAATCGATTTAAGATCTAATTGGTCTTCAAAAACCAGGGTTCGGGTCGGGTCGATTAT
>NC_033800.1:66104282-66108893 GCF_001876935.1 Asparagus officinalis | reverse complement strand
ATTAAATATATATATATATACATCAAGACGAATACTAGAATGTGAAAAATAAGACAACATAAATAATAAAAGAATTATTACTTACGGATTTGTGAGTGCCGGACAATTTCGCTTATCGTGTGATTGACTTAATTATATATATATATATATATATATATATATACATCAAGACGAATACTAGAATGTGAAAAATAAGACAACATAAATAATAAAAGAATTATTACTTACGGATTTGTGAGTGCCGGACAATTTCGCTTATCGTGTGATTGACTTACTTTACCACATCCGTGGCAACGTCAATCTTTTTTATTTTTGGCTCTAGTCATTGTTGTCTCTTTTCCTCCTTTCAACCTTTTACCGCACCCTTTTGCTCGCACTTGATCGGGTTCATTGAAACTATTTTCAGAACTACAAGAACCATGCGCACTAGTACCATTACCTATTATCTTACTACATATTGGATTACTTTTCTCAGTGAAGCTCATTACATCCATGTAGCTACTAAGAAATTGGTCAATTTGCTCATTAATGCTACACAATCCATCGGTAAACATCTCCCTTGTTTTTTCACATACGAGGGACTTGTCAACTAAATCCAAAGATAATTGGATAAATTGACCCCGCGTTAAAAGATAAGAATTATCAGGGGTTATCTGTATGCCTTTATCATCATGAACTGTCCCCGATTTTGCAGACTTAGTCCATCTCAATAAGATGTATTTATCGGGCAATCTTTCAGCATCAAATTTCATCAAATATGAGATAATGTGAGTACATATGATTCCGGTGCTTTCAAACTTTTTACAACTACAAGAAACCAAATCCAACTGCTTGTCGTAAACGATTTCACAGACTTTGCTTGTTGTGAGCTTCTTTCTTTGAATTTGATACACACAGCGATTGTCGGTTTCCCCTAACAAACTGCAGCTTGTAGTTAAAGCTATCACACACTTCAGCCTCAAACTTGTAATACATTTCATTAGTGTAAATATCAACTATTTGCTCCAAAAAGTCATGATTTATTCTAAGTTTAGGTTTCTCAATCACGCCTTTGTGATCGGCCATCAACTCCTCGTGACGTTGGCGCACTAGTCCCCGACAAAACTGTATCATAAAATCCACCAATGAATTATTCTTCGAAACAAAATTCTTGAAGAATGCATGTCCACTTTCTGCTCGTTAGCTACTTGACATGTCTCCTGAGAAAATGTGATTAACATATGCAGGAACCCATCTTGACCGAAGTTCATATTGGTCTTGCAACCACTTGTTTCCTTCTAACTCACTTTTTAATCATAATTTCCCATTGTAAATCAATTTCTTCAGGAGTCTCTGATTTTGGCTTTGATCCTAACTGTTTAAAGGTTTGACCAAGTGAGAATTTGAGACGATCGTAACTGTTTAAATGTTTGATCGTTCAATTTGTGGACCTCTCGTTCATGGAACGAATCGAGAGAGGATTTTGGATCCGGTCCTAACTGTTTAAAGGTTTGACCGAAAGGGAATTCGAGACGATCCTAACTGTTTAAAGGTTTGATCGTTCAATTTGTGGACCTCTCGTTCATGGAACGAATCGAGAGGGGATTTTGGATTTGGTCCTAACTGTTTAAAGGTTTGACCAAGAGGGAATTTGAGACGATCCTAACTGTTTAAAGGTTTGATCGTTCAATTTGTGGACCTCTCGTTCATGGAACGAATCGAGAGGGGATTTTGGCTTTGGTCCTAACTGTTTAAAGGTTTGACCAAGATGGGAATTTGAGACGATCCTAACTGTTTAAAGGTTTGATCGTTCAATTTGTGGACCTCTCGTTCATGGAACGAATCGAGAGGGGATTTTGGCTTTGGTCCTAACTGTTTAAAGGTTTGACCAAGATGGGAATTTGAGACGATCCTAACTGTTTAAAGGTTTGATCGTTCAATTTGTGGACCTCTCGTTCATGGAACGAATCGAGAGGGGATTTTGGCTTTGGTCCTAACTGTTTAAAGGTTTGACCAAGATGGGAATTTGAGACGATCCTAACTGTTTAAAGGTTTGATCGTTCAATTTGTGGACCTCTCGTTCATGGAACGAATCGAGAGGGGATTTTGGCTTTGGTCCTAACTGTTTAAAGGTTTGACCAAGATGGGAATTTGAGACGATCCTAACTGTTTAAAGGTTTGATCGTTCAATTTGTGGACCTCTCGTTCATGGAACGAATCGAGAGGGGATTTTGGCTTTGGTCCTAACTGTTTAAAGGTTTGACCAAGATGGGAATTTGAGACGATCCTAACTGTTTAAAGGTTTGATCGTTCAATTTGTGGACCTCTCGTTCATGGAACGAATCGAGAGGGGATTTTGGCTTTGGTCCTAACTGTTTAAAGGTTTGACCAAGATGGGAATTTGAGACGATCCTAACTGTTTAAAGGTTTGATCGTTCAATTTGTGGACCTCTCGTTCATGGAACGAATCGTCATCTTCGAAAGAATACTCCTTTTGGAACCTCGGATCGAGAGTCGCGTTCACAGCAATTGTAGATGTCGTCGGTTGGCTTCTCTCAGCTTTCTTTCTTTTAAGAAAGTGTTCAGCTTGTTCACCACGTAGTTTTAACTCTTTCCAAGTGGTGGATGGTACGACCCCCAGGGCTTCCAGGACATCGATGGAGAGATTATTGTGGCATGTTTGCAGGATGAACTCCTCTGTAACAGGATCTCTGCAATTCATTGTCTTGTTACGGAAGCGCTTGACAAAATTATCGACTGACTCTCCGTCTTTTGCTTTTCATCTAAAAGGGATCCGATTGACACTTCGGTGTCGTCATCGAAGAAATTGCTGTGGAACAAACTTTCCATGTCATCCCAGCAATTAATGCTTCCTGGCTTGAGACGTCGGTACCAATCGAAGGCGGGCCCACGAAGAGTGCCAACGAATGACCGGACCATTAAAGCCTCATTTCCAGAGATCATGCCCAAATAAGACTTGAAATAAATCAAGTGCTGAATAGGCGAGCTTTTCCCGTCAAACGGTGTGAAGTTAATCAAATTAAATTTTGCCATCAAGTGCTGAATAGGCGAGCTTTTCCCGTCAAACGGTGTGAAGTTAATCAAATTAAATTTGCCGGGTACGGTATTGAATCCCATTCTCTTGGATAGGGACATGGAATACCCGTCTTCTTTACTTCTTGAGCTGTCATCAAAGCGTTGATTTTGTTTTCAAGCTCTTTCATCTTCTCTTCATCGTCTATGTCTTCATTCGAAGGATGTTGAGGAGAATGAGTTAGGCCACCCCCTGTAAGAAGTGCCATTGAACCACCCCCAATATCGTTATTGGGAGGGTGCGTTGAACCACCCCCAGCGTTATTGCTATTGGGAGGTGTATCAGCAAAGATGACTTCCTCCACTTCCGGATCACTGTCATCTGCAGTACGGCGGTTGGATTTAGCTCGCTGACTGGACTCAGGAAGTTGAGACCGTTGAGTCAGCAATTCTCTCATTTGTTGGATAGCTAACTCCATCTCTGTCTTCATCTCAGCTCTAATTTCTTCACGTTGCTTCGTTAGAGCTTCTTGAAGCATTTGAGCAAATTGATCAGAGGTGATCGTGAGGACTTCTCTGGTTTGTCCTGTGCTAGGCGATTCAAGGTTATGTCAGGAGTCGCACGTTTAAAACCACCCCCTTGCGGGTATGGAGTCTTAACGGGCTCCGAACGCTGATTTTTCACAACTCCAGACTTTGGAATCCAAACTTGGCAGAGTTTCGGTGGTTCTTTGGCCACCGTTTCCTTCTTCCTTTCTCGTCTTTGTTGTAAGAGAGCACGGGCATGAGCAGCGTTTGCACGATGTTTTTGTATTCGTTCTTTGAGGGTTGAACGAGCCATTTTGACAATAGTCTATTCCTCCGTCGTGAGTTTAGCAGAGACATGAGTGATTGGTCGTTGAGACAACTGAACCACTCGATGCCTCCTCGACTCTAAGTCCGCATGATAACGAACTCCGTCGGGTTGTTCCAAGGCCTTAGCCATTTGGCGAGCGCGGCGTTGGCGTTGTCTCTGACGAGCTCTTTTCGTCAATGCCGGCGGGCTTTGATTTAATGACTCCTTAATTGAAGAAGAGTCATTATGAGCAGAGAGGTTGCGAGTAGAATCCTCAGCAACAATTAAGCGAGAGTCTTCATCTGTAGTGTTTGACAACTTCAACAAAGATGAAATCTTCCTGCATTTGCGAGGCGAGGAAGACTTTACAGATGAGGATGATGAATACTCCTCAAACTTTGCTTGGTCGAACTCGTACTCGACCGTTGATTCAACCGGGATCTTGATGGTTGGCTGCGACACGACGGTCTCGACAGCGAGACCGTTGGCTCCCACTGTGGTCGTCAGCTTGTTTGCGCCAAAAGTTAACTTTGTCATGGAATTCATTATATCTTCGGTCGATTACAATAAATTCAAAAAAAAAAGATAGCCTTTTTATAAGACTCCTTTTACACAACAAAAGGAAAAATTACAACTCTTGAGAAACAAACGCAGGATCGTTGTTTGGATCGCTACTTGCGTGAAAACTTTACCTATGCCGGGAGCGCTTTGACTCGTGGACCACCAAATCACAGATTATGATTGAATCGTGAGGGGTTTAATGA
>NC_033800.1:66069309-66103282 GCF_001876935.1 Asparagus officinalis | reverse complement strand
GACACCTCCTTTGCTCTCGGCCCCTCAGATATCGTCCTGCGAGCCTTAAATCACTTCATTCACTCTCAAATCTTCTTTCACTAAACCACTTCTTGACAAACTGTCCTTGCCCTTAACCTGAAGACATTGCCATTCCGTTTCAATCTTCGCTCCTCGGTCTTCTCTGATCTAAGCGAAATATGTTGGCTCTACCACAACAACTGCAACCCGACACAATAGAAGCATCCAAATATCCCACTTTTACATGCCACGACAGTCGCTTCGGGCACCAACACCACAACAATGGACTCACATCAAAAAAGTCGGCGGAAACCGAAACGGAGCTTGAAATGTCTCCCCCATCTGACATCAACCTTGGGCTGGTCGACGATGCCTACGTATCCCTCTTGCATAAGAATCGTAAAATAGATGTTCTCTGCCCAATGGCCTTCAAATGCTCCCAACACTGAGAAGAATGCTTCATAAGTTCAACTGGATGCAAATTTCGGACATCTTTGAATAACTATTGTTCGACAACGCAGGGTTGGCTATCGTTGCGTGTAGATCTTCTCATATATGACTTCTCTATTATCCCGCAAAAATCGGAGGTGGGACCAATGCGCTACTACAACCTTCCTCCAACCCTCATACGAACAGCTCGCAATCTGACACGGATCGGCTTCGGTCGCGGACACCGCCCCGTCGTTGGCGCGCGATGTTGAACGCAGGCGTCACAAAAATTGCTGAGAGATAATCCAAACAGCGCCGCTCAAAAGGAAGCTCATCAAAATTATGTCACAAGGAAGACACAAGTATCATAGATAGATATCGCTCGCACAGATTAAGTCCTCTTACTCTCCATATCGCAGCCTAGTTCTACACCGTCCTCAAGCGACCTGGACGAGACTTGACTGTCTTGGCCGGTCGACCCAGGAACGCCACGCCTGCGAGACAGCAGGTCTTCTGTCTCACGGGAGAGGGCCGCAGACGCTTCTACGGGCCAGTCTCCAGCGCCACACGAGACAGTTTCGATGCATCGCGACCAGTCAAACGCCTCCGGTCCGCGAGCGCAGTCCTTTACCCCTTGTCATAGCCACGTGCGATGATCGATTTACCCGTCTCGCAGTAGACAGCTGCTCAGAAGGGTCAAAACTTACTGTTGCATACACCGCACACGTGGCCATAACTGTTCGGCAAGAACGTGGGTGTAGACGTCGGTGGACCGAGAATCACGTTGATGACTAGCTCTCGCAAAATAACGGAGTGTGAAACCGTGGAGAACGCAGTTACCTCCTGTGCTACAGCGAAGAAGCAGAGGAATATTCATTTTCGCGAGACGAGGTATTTGTGTTTACTGTGCTCGCGCGGCCGACGACAGAAACGCTGTTCTCGGAACGCAGCGACGACAGCAAATGCTATCTGTGAGCTTGTTTTTCGCACTGTTGCCTAGGGTTGCTATAAATTACACCCCCGGGAAGGCCATTTTCTGGGGGCTGATATTTGCAGCATATCAGACCGACAGGCAAGAGTTCTTACTTTCAGGCATCTTGAGATTCCAAGTTGACTTGATTTCAAGAGAACGAACTATCTTACTTTGATAAGATAGTGTTTAAATTCTCACTTCGATAAACGACGTCTAAAGCAATGAATCAGTTAAACCTCTCGACGATTCAATCATTTAAATCTGGTGATTGCGTGGGTCTCACGGACGTCCAAAAGATCGCTCCGGCTCCAAGTAGGTAAGTCTTCTCTCAGCGCAAGGTAGCGATCCAAACAGGCACGGGATCAATCCTGCGCTTTGTTTCTCACGAGTTTGTAATTTTTCCTTTGTGCGATGTTGTAAAAGGAAGTCTTATAAAAATGCGTTATTCTATATCTATTTTGTTGATTCTATTGTAATCGACCGAAGATATAATCGAATTCATGACAAGTTAACGCTGGATGGCGCGAAACAAGGCTGCCGTGTGGTATTGATCTTACCTTCGACGTGACCACTAGTTAGTGGTGATTATTTCTTTTTCTGCCACGGTCTCGCTGTACTGTAATTAAGGAAAAGTGCAGCAACCTAGTTTTCGTGATTCGCGCCCAAGGGCGATGATGATAAACCCAACCTCATCGAAGATCCCGGCTTAACTTCTTTGAATCAACGGTCGAGTACGAGTTCGACCAAGCAAAAGTTTTGAGAGTACTTCATCATGATCCTACATCCTGTGAGAAGTCTTCCTCGAATCATCTCTGCAATTTTTGCAGTTGAAAAACTGAAAAGACTTTCATCTTATGTCTGATAATGGTTGTCAAACACTACTAGTAAATGGATAGACCTCTCGACTATAATTGTTCTGAGGTTCTACTCGCAACCTCTTGTTTGCTCATAATGACCTACATTTAAATTAGGTGATGCTGTCATTAAATCAGAAGGAGAGACCTTCTTTATGGATCGTATGTTTACGTGAATCAAATCTTCCCACCTGCGGCACCACAATTGACTCGAAAAGAGTCTATTCAGGAGTACAGCATTTTGGCAATCGCCTATGGGTGATGATGCTGCCCCCGCACTCGCCCCCCTATTGATGCGGATATTGAAATGATAAGCTAATTTTGGCCCCACTCCCTCGCCGTTTTTATTCCCCCCCGATTTCTGGCGCTCGCAATGCTAGGCCTTGGGGACAACCCGACGGAGTTCGTTATCATGCGGATTAGAGTGGAGGAGGCGATGGTTTCAGTCTGTCCTCAACGACCAATCACTTATCGCTCCTGCAATCACGTACGGTGGTATGTTATGGATTAACTATGATATTGTAAAAAGAGGCTCGTTCGACTCAAATAACGTATACAAAAACATCGTGCAAACGGCTTTTATGCACGCTGTCACGCTCATGGCCGTGCTCCTCTTACACAAAGGACTGCACACGAGAAGGGTGATGAGGAACGGTGGCCACAAAGACCACCGAAAAACTCTGCCAAGTTGGATCAAAGTCTGAGTTGGAAAAATTCAGCATTCGCGAGCCGTTAAGGCTCCACACACGCAAGCGGGGTGTTCTAAACGTAGTGACTCTTGACCATAACCTTGGAGTCCGGATCGGCCACAACATCTTGGGTATGTTAACAAGGTTCGAAACACAAGGAAACGACGAAGATAGGTTGCTCTGTCACCATACTGCACGAGTGTGTACTATCAACTAAAAAGGTTGGAAACAATTTAATCAAATAAATATTAAAAACACAATAAAGGAGCTGTTTCCATTTAGAGAAACGATGATCATTTGTTTATATTCGTGTAGTATCCGTTACTTATCAACTTAAGAGTAAGTTTACGAGTCCAAACTGCAACTGCTTTAAGAACCAGATTTTATCCTGCTCTGTGAAAGTTTAGCTGTGGTTCAAATATTACTATTGATTATCACGATTATTGTCTAGCATTAGCATTTCTTTTACATGATATATTGTAGATAAGATCCAACGTAGATTTTAAAAAATTCAACAAAGATAGCTAATTGACCCTGCTTAATCCAAGATGATAGAAAAGGTTCCCTGAAAATAGTCAACCATCAAGTTGCGTAACTTAGTAGTTAGGGAAAATCTAATTGGCTGTCAAGGTGAATCAAATCCCGACATTTTCCCCATGAACGAGATGGAAAAGTGTCAATCCCCACAATCTGGGAAGAAATATTCTGTCTTCAAAGAATTTTGTCTCTAAGTCCCAATAGAATTGCCATAGATAGCTTAGAGGTTTTACCATAATGGAGAATTAGGCAAAATAATTGTTCAAGAGAAATATCCATAATTCAAGGAGGTATAGTTACTTTTATACAGACACTTTGTTTCATTTGCCTTATGTATGCTTTCTAGAAATAGTATCAAGATCATTGTGGTATTTCTGACAAGGACATAATATAACGAAGTACAAAACTAGTCTCGTCACGTTAATACAAAACTATTTTTGTTTCGTAATCAAAATTATTTGTTTTACAAACACTCCAAAATACTGCTATCAATTTAGACTCGTAACGTATATGCTCATCAGCTTCTCAATTTAGCCAAAACGTGATATTTTACAGACATATTGCAAGTAGAGCTTCGAGGATTGAAGACTAGTTATGATGTTGACTGTTTTAGAAATATATGTCCAACGAAAAGATACGCAGTATGATGTGTTAGCCATTGTACAGACTACATACGGGTCTCAACTTCTGAGGTCCAGGTCAGCAGTAAAATCCAAACTGACCTGTACCGAATGAAGAAATTCAAGTACTACTGAACATGATGACGTGTCGGAATGCGTACGAGGAATCATTAATTGTAGACCTGATCCTAACGAAATGCCAATAGCAGTAAACTCGCGCTGGAGTTGAGCAGATATCAGTCATGATTGCTCTTTAGAATGCGCTAGAGATATGGATCAAAACGGCATCGGTCCTCCCCAATAACTATTTCGACCATTTCCGATGTGTCGATTGCATGATTACAATGACGTTATCTTACCATTACAGAGGCCACCTTCCATAAATATTGGTTGATGGCTCTAACCATATATAGCTTCGTTTCAAACTCAAACATCCTCGTAGATTATATGAAGACTTAAAAATAGAGCGATTAATCAACTTTTAGGAGTGAAGACCATGAAAAGAGCTTTGAACACATCAAAGTCCAATTGCTTTAATGCATACGGCTCGTTACGATTGAGATTACCTGGGCATAAGAATGAAGGGTAAAAGCCACGGATTCCATGTCCCTATTCCAAGAGGAAATGGGATTAATCCTTTACCCGGCAAAATTTAAATTTTGATTAACTTCACACGTTTGACGGAAAACATCGCCTACTCAGCACTGTTTTTCAAGTACTTATTGGCATTGATCTCTGGAAATGAGGCTTTAAATGGTTCCGGTCATTCGTTCGGCACTCTTTCGTCGGGCCGCTTCGATTGGTACGACGTCTCAAGCGAAGATAATTGCTGGGTATGGAGAACATCAATCAAATTTTTAATCCTCTAAATCTGCCGATGACATGGAAGTCCTTGTTCCACAGCAATTTCTCGATGACGACACCGAATTGGAAATGAACAAATTTTTTTAATATATCGAATTGCCAATGTAATCAATCGACGATCCCTTTTAGATGAAAAGCAAAAGACGGAGGGAGAAACATTGCGGTTCAGTCAGTTGATAATGGTTGTTAAACAAGCAGCTCTTCTCCCCGTACTAAGGATCTATGAAAATTGCGAATTGATCCACTATTACTAGAAGGTTTCAACTATTACATCCGTGCAATGCCAACAATAATCTCTCCATCGGATGTTCCTTGGAAGCACTATAAGTGCATTAAATCATAATAATAATAAAATAAATACTATAAAAAGGGGAAGGATCTCAAACCAACTACGGTTTCAACTCACTTTAGCGAAAAGCGAGTTAAAACTCGTTAACAAGCTAACACTTTCTTAAAAGAATAAAAGTCTGAGAAAGCAACCGACGACATCTCAATCGGGCTGTGAGCCGCGGTTACTCGTCGATCCGAGAGGTTCCGAAACGGGATATTTTTTGAAAGATATGATGAAGCTCAGCCAGTATGGATTAGGGGTATATTAGCCTCCTCCGCCAAATATATGAGACAATCCGACCACCTGGCTAAGTTTATTTGCGTCGCCCTCTGCTAACCTATTAGGTACCATTAAAGACTCAGGAGGGTGTTAATATTTACAGATCCAAAACTACTGTGGCCATACCACAGAAGGATTCTTCATCCACCAATATCTTTGCTTTGGACTCAAAAATAAGATCCAAAGCTTTTTAATTGACTCCGGCGTCATAATGTGCGGAAAACAAGCCGGAAGTAAAGACGACTCACTACTCATTGGGATACTCTTGAGTGGGATAAATTGTTTACCCCAACTGCCAGTGGAGCTACACGAGTATTGTCCCTCTCGAAGAGTATGTAGTTTATATGCTCCTCCCTCAACAAGAGAAGTGCGCGAATCGGACTAAAGTACGTCATGCATATAATGAGAACCCAGTTTATCTATAGAGAACTGCGTCAGTGTGATGTGTTCTGTAACCGGGAGCTTCTCGGATAGTCATAATAAGAATTGCTATATGTAATTTTTTAGCGGATAACCCTATCATTGCCAACGAGACATTTTAGTATGATAAACCATCTACAGTGCCCCACTGCGTTGGGTATGCATATTTGGTCGACACTCACTCGTTTGTTTGAGATGAGAGATTCGATCACTGTCTTTAGATTTCAATCTGCTCCCTCACAAAACTCATATCGATGGTCAAACCTATTTTAACAGTTAGGGACCAACTCAAAAATCCCCTTCGATTCCTTTCATTTATGAACGAGGAGAGTCCACAATGTGTACGATTCTCAAAACTCTGTTAACACCGGTTAGATCGTGTCCAATTTCCACTGGCTCAAACTTGATTAAAATTATAGGACAAAGCCTAGAAATCCGCCTCTCGATCCTTCACTCTCCGAAGTTCTTTAAGAACGGAGCGCTCCATTAAACTCGAGCCATGCGATCACCTCTCCTACGTTAGGATCGTTTCAAAAACTCCGCCGTTTGGTCAAACCTCTTAAACAGTAGCGGCCAAGCAAAATCCCTCCGATTCCTTCATATGAACGAATGAGGTCATAAATCGAGACGATCAATTAACCTTTCCTACGGTTAGGACTCGTCTCAAAACTCATATGATGGTCAAACCTTTGAAAACAGTATGGGACCAAAACCAAAATCCTCTTCGATTTTCCTTTCACTATTATCCATGACGAGGCGAGGGTCCACAAAATTGAACGATCAAACTTTAACAGTTAGGATCGTCGACTCGTTCCCTTTCGGTCAAACCTTTAAAGTTAAGACCGCGATCCAAATCCCTCCTCGATTTCGGTTCCAATGAACAACGATCCCAAGAGTTGAACGATCAAAATTTAAACAGTTACATCGTCTCAATTCTCACTTGGAACCTTGTAAACAGTTAAGGATCAAAGGTCAAAATCATTGAGACTCCTGTTATCCAATGAATTGACTTTTACAATGCGGAATTCGATGATTAATAATATGTGGTTAGAAGGAAAACAACGGTGGTTGCAAGAGCATGATGAACTTCGCGTCAAATGGTTCCTGCATATGTTATCACATTGCTCAGGAGACATGTCAATAGCTTAACGAGCAGAAACGTGGGACATGCATTCTTCAAGAATTTTTCGTTTCGAGAATAATTATGGTGGATTTATGATACAGTTTTGCGGGACTAGTGCGGGCCGGAATAGCCAATTGGCCACGTACAAAGGATGACTGTTGGATGGTTAGCCGTCACAAAGGCTACGTGATTGAGAAACCCTAAACTTAGAATAATCATGACTGTGGAGCAAATAGTTGATAATTGTACACTAATGAAAATGTATTCAAGTTTGAGGCGAAGTGTGTGATCGATTTAAACGTGACAAGCTGCAGTTTGTTTAGGGGAACGGACATCACGCCAAAGTATTGAGCAATAAATGGGACGAACTGAGTGCCTATTTCCATGGCGATAATGATGCTAATAATTGCTAGTCCTGGCGCTGTGGTGTATCACATTCAAAGAAGAAGCTCACAACAAGCAACAAGTCTGTGAAATCGGTTTACGAAAGCAGTTGGATTTGGTTTCTTGTTAGTTGTAAAAGTTGAAAGCACCGGAATTCATATGTACGTCACATTACTGATATTTTTGATGACATTGATGCTTGATATAGATTGGCCCGATACATTACATCTTATGAGATGGACTAAGTCGTGCACAAATCCCGGGGCAGTTCTGATGCTATGTAAAGGCATACAGAATAACTCCTGCATATTCTTATCTTTTAACGCGGGGTCAATTTAATCCAGATTATCTTGGATTTAGTTGACAAGTTCCCTCGTATGTGAAATAAACATGGTGAGATGACCGATGGTTGGTGAAATAGCAATATGACCAATTCTTAGAAAATTAGCATGGATGTAATGAGCTTCACTGAGAAAGTATCCATAGTATGAGAAATACACTGGTCACTATGTGCCATTTGGTTCTTGTGTTCTGAAAATAGTTTTCAGATTGACCCGATCAAGTGCGAGCAAAAGGGTGCGTGTTAAGGTTGAAAGGAGGAAAAGAGACAACTCAGATTGATAGAGCCAAAAATAAAAAAGATTGACGTGCACGATGTGGCTCAAAGTAAGTCAATCCACGATAAGCGAAATTGTCCGGCACTCACAAATCCGTAAGTAATATTCTTTATTATTTATTTGTCTTTTTTTCACATTCTAGTATTCGTCTTGATGTTATATATATAATAGTATATATAATATATTTATATATATTATTAGGTATATATATACTATATAATATATAATATATATAATTGGTATTATAGTATATTATATATATATATATTATACAAACTATATATATCATGTAGGTCTTCTATATGCGGTAGATCAAATTTTGCAAGAGTCCGGGTAATGAGTTATATAATGTGCTGTTCTTTCTATATGCGGTGATACAATTTGCCAGAGGGTAATGAGTCATCAGTGAAGATGGGATCTTTTTGAAGAATTAGGAGAGTTGGAATGTTCTGGTTGATTGCTGTAATAATGCTTGATTCTATGTGTGTTTCTATGATTACCTTGGATGATTTTAATGCGTCCAGTAGTTCTTTTTCGTAATAGTCATCATGGAATTGGTTTGTTTTTATTATTTAATTAAGATGTGTATTCATTACGCTGAACAACACTTTTTCTGTATTCGTTACATTCTATTATGATTTCTACAGGATAGGCACCTCACGTTTCTGTGTCCTGTTTTAAAAGAATACACTTGCAATATGACTGTGATAATCTGTTGCTTGAATCAGGCATTCTAAGATATTGTATTTGCGGCATTTGTAGGAGGTATGAAGAGCCATACTGTGTGACTGGTTCATGGGATGAAGTCAAGACTTAACTAGTTTTTTTCCGTGAGTGCTTGCTGAATTGCAGCTATGTATGCACCTTTTGTGTTACTTATGAGGACCTCTACATTGTGCTTATTTGTTTGCTTATTTTCTAGCTAAATCACAGATGCCTGTGTGGTTATGTACCCAATGTTACTTTGCTCATTCATCTTAAACTAGATGGATGTGTGTTTCTTTCAAACTGATATCAATTTTAGCCTTGAATTATGTGAGAGAACAAGGGAGCTTTGAAGATTTCTACAGTTAATCTTTGATTTGATTTTTACTAAGCAAGTAATGCTCAGCATGAACCTGGCCGAAACACTATAATGTCGGAATTTTCGCTTTGGGTTTTATGTATTAGTCGCAAGAAACAAGTTACAAGGTTTTTGTTGTGAAGAAAACAATGTAATACTTTGATTTGTTTCAGTACGAAGTTTTTGTTGTTCTGCTACTATCTCGCTTCCTGTTTTATGCAGATGAATCTCTAAGTGGCCAACGCCAGGATGTTTTGTGGAGACATCAAGGCTGCATGCAAGGACAAAATTAATGAAAAGCAAGAATGCTACAACAGCAAATTGAAGGAAAAATAGAGTGCCCGACAACCTCGTCAACAAATGAAGGCAATAATTGCTACTTATATTGATTCCTTAAAAACTATGCCAAACCACCCGCACAAACCTGTCAACAAAAGAATTACTGTGTCACTACTAGGAAATGTAAGGAACAAAAGAAAACAGTGCACAACTACACACAACAAGGACTTATTTGTAACTAGCCGGACACTAACATCAGCGGTAAAAGAATACCAACAAAAACTCAACCAGACTCAGACAGTAAAAGATTTACAGTGCCTAAGTATCGTTGGTCACAAAGATTACGGTGCCATAACTTCAGCCAGCAAAAGAAAACTCAACAGACTCTGGCACTAAACATCACCGACGCCAAACTAGATACAAGACTTGACAACAGCAGACAATACGAGCCCCAGCTAAAACACCAGAGAAACCAAAAATGAAAAGATAACATCACATGTTTTTTGCAAAGTACATACCAACAAATACCACAACGATACATATGAGAAACACTACTATTGTAAACAATGAACCTAATACAAAAGCATTGATGGAGAAACTAGTCGTTGCCCCAAGTTTTTCATTGTCCTCGTCCATGTCTAACTGAATATCTTTGTTCTTGAGCATAAACAGATGTCTGGACATGCCTCGAGTTGGATGCTGAATCACGAGCGAGTGTGTGCTTCTCCCATTCAATCAAAGCCTCTTTGTACATTGCATACCCTTTGTAGGAGGCATTTGGGAATTTATCTACCTGAGATTTGCATTCCTTCCAATTATAAAAAATACCACATCGTCGGCCTCTTTTCACAACATAAAAACTCTTTCTTGTCATGGATAACCTGAAAATATTTGTATACATGAAAATTTAGGATCCAATTAAAGTAATCTAGTTCATGTCCTTTAATTGGTCTTTTTGACCATGAAATATCTTACTAACTAGGATAATTAATGTTCTAATAGCTATTAGCAAAGTACATGGATACTGTTTCTGTTATCCAGCTATAACACTTTTACTTAGTATTATGGCCCGTGCCAAGTACTGGCTAGCCCTGATTTGGGTTCTAACAATACATTCATCTTATGTTACACAACAATTATAGTAACACATCAAAAACACTGTTAAAAACTGCAATTATAAAAATAATACTTAATACATAATACATCATCCTGCTACTTCAAACATGGACTTCTCCAATTCCATATATTGTCTCAGACTAAGTAGCCCCTAGAGAACATGAACTTAAGTTATAGATTATGCAATATCCGATTGGATGACATAAATAGAAAGTTATCCTAAATTCTCAATGCAAATGTTAACTTTTGTGGATTTGAAAACATTCAACATTAAAATTTCTCGTGAGCGAAAAATAGATCTAATTTTCTCATTAATACCCAGGATTTCGCCCTTGTATTAAGTTTATCCACCTTTCTGCTGTCAACAACATGAATCATATCCACAACAAATGACCTATATAAAATGCATTGTATGTCAGATTTCTCTAATTCGAACCAAACAACAACTGCTTGTTTTAGAAAATCAGAAAATCATCAAATTCTTAGACTTCAGTTAAATTATTCTAGTCAGCCTTCAACATTCCAAACCCAAAAAATTTGATTCTTCAACATTAGAAAATCCGAAAATCAGAAAATCAAAAAAGCTCGTGAGGAAGAACGCACCTTTGTTGATGATTCCCATTTTTTGGGGGCCTGATGGAGATCGAGAGCTCGAGGGGGTGAGTCACGAGGTTCGGCGGTGGTGTCGTGGCGGTCGTGGCTATTCGGTCTAAGACGTAGCGGTTATGGTTGGTCGAGAGAGGGGGGAGAAATTAGGGTTTCGACGGCGGATCGGGAGAGGGAGGAGGCAGCAGGGTTCGGGAGGGCGTGGTTGCGTCGAGAGAGGGGGGAGTTGTGGTCGGGGTTCGGCCTCTTCGTCGGCGTCGGTGTCGAGAGAGGGAGGAGGGAGGGTCTTGGAAGGGGGAAAGAGAGATCGATCTGGTTTGGGGATTTCGCTTTTGGGGAGGAGCAAGGGTCACGGGGTCTTTTATTGCAACTCACGTGTCACGACGAGAGAGAGAGAGCTGGATTTTTACAAAAAAAACCCAAACAGCACATGGGGGAGCGGAATGCGTAGGCATTTGTGCGTAACTGAAATGCACTGTATATATATATCTCACGTGTCACGACGAGAGAGAGCGCGCGCTGGATTTTTACAAAAAAACCCAAATAGCGCATGGGGGGAGCGGAATGTGTACGCATTTGTGCGTACCTGAAATGCTCTGTATATATATATATATATATATATATAGTATTATATATAATATATATGACTAAATATAATATATATATATATATATTATATAAATATATATCGACCCGACTCCGAACCTCTGCGTTTTTGAAGATCAATTAGATCTTAAATGATTACAACCAGCATCCATTCAGTCCCAAAATGATCTAACTAACCATAATAAATGTCATTTATTATTCATTTAAAATTATTGTTTAAGTTTTCGGGGTTTCTACAAGTCCAACGCACCCTAAAGCATGACATTAATCCATTTGAAAACCTTGATTGTTATATTCAGTTATAACTTTTTATTTAATTTATTCTTCTTCTGTTCGAAAAAACGTATTCTCTACACAGCGAGTTTCCTGCAAAATGTTACATCTTTAATAAGTAGTTCTTCAGACATTTAAAACTTTTCATAAAGTATTTGCTCACTAGCTTCTTATCCATAAATTGAGATTATTGGAATATTTCAACATTTAAGGTTTTTGCCATACTATTTTGTGTCATATTCATAGTTTTGGCTTCACACCACATTCTGTTTTAATTATTGCCCATACTCATATTTTTCTGTCATGGCCGATTTTTGCAATAAGAGCCTCGAGTCCACATGCCAGAAATCAACTTTTATACATGCATGATTTATGCGTTGCTTTAGTATATATTACCATAGAGCCTGGAGTCCCATGCAACTTTTAGTATATATCATCATATCTGTTTTCATGGATACATAGCATGTCCGTTTTGATGTTATATGACAGAGCCTCGACTCCACATGCAATTTCTACACATGCATGACTGCTGTATTTTACACCATGCTTTAGTATGCGTTGATGTTATATGATCGAGCCTCAAGTCCACCTGCAACTTTTATACATGCGTAACTGCTGTATTTTATGCCTTGCTTTATCACCATGGATAAATAGCATGTCCGTTTCCTTGGATAAACAACATGTCTGTTTAGATGTTATATTTCCTTTGACTTCTAACATACATGAGTGAACAAGTGTACTTTTCACCTTGACATCATCAACTTTTTACACCTTCTAAACAAACAATTTTTGTCCAGTTTAGGCCTTTCAACTTATTTTGAAATACTCCTAAAAGCTTTTTATTCAAATACTGCATGATGTCATGTTAATAATTTTGAAATATTTTATGTTAAGTTTTCGATTAGTTTGCTTTATTATATTTTGTTATATGATTGAACCTTTTCTTTCTAGTTCTCATATTCTTTATTTTGCATGATGTTCAGTTTTTGTTTAAAAAAAGTCCTGGAAAAGATACTTTGGAACTTTTAAACAATGTTCCCTTAATGGAGATCTGCTATTACTATGATATAGTTCTCAAAAAAATAAAATAAAAATAAAAATAAATAATAATAATAATTATTATTAAAAAAATTCTTCATGGGCATTTGCTATTACTGTGATATAGTTCTCAAATTCTTCATGGAGATTTTCTATTATTGTGATATAGTTCTCAAATTCTTCATGGAGATCTGCTATTACCATGATATAGTTCTTAAATTCTTCAAAATTTTGGCTCTACCAAATTGTTTTTTTATAAAGAAAATAACTAGGAATGTGTTAGTTTGGAAGATATTTTTTTATAATTTTGAGCAGTTTACAAACCTTTTAAGATCCCACATCTAGCTTTAAAAGTTAACTATAGTTGTGCGTTGTGTGTAGCCGTGCGTTGTGCGCACACGCGCGTATATTTGTATTACTACTTATCTTTTTTTTCACTGTTACGGTTGCGAGAGAGGGTAAATTTGTAAAAGCTAGTATACAGGGATGCAACTATATGTATACATATTGAAATTAATAATATGTTTCATTTCCTACGTAGAAACTTGCTCGTGTTTTAACTAGATACCTAAACGATCTTTTAAAATTTAGCAACAACTTCGGTACACGAAAGTTTGTTTTTTGGTGTATCAATGGCACGCACCTTAAGTAATTTCCATAATTATGCTTTTATCTTTCGGATTTCGTTGGCAAAATAACTGTTTGGAGTTCCAATGTCAATTCCATAATTTATCTATGTTTTCAAGGGCAGCTATGGATGTTGTTTTCCTCCATCGTATTGATCATCCCAAAATATTCCCCCTTTACCTCTGTCAACATCATGCCGACTAGGCCGCAACCATTTTCCCCAAGATCATGTCGGCCTATCCTGCTATAACTTTTGTAATTTGAAACTCTCCACTTTTTCATCTAATTCTTCCTTCTCCATCATAATTCAGAGTTCACTCCTTTGGTAAGTGCTCCATCATCCATCTATTAGCTTAGTTTTTGTTTTTCCCATCTTTTTTCTAGAGGTTATTTCACACAATGGTGATGTGTAAAAAGAAATTGTTGAAAGGTTCTAACAAATCGATGTGAGAAAAAGATTTGGGATTAGATTCCCGATCCCCCTACAACCCCCCCCCCCGGGGGGGGAGGTCTTAGTTAAGTTAATAATACAAGATTTTAAAATTTAAGAAAAAATGTTTTAAATATTAATAGTTTGGAGAAGAATGGGTCCCACGAACCTTGAAGTCTTGAACCAAATCCTTAATGGTTATTTGACTTTTGGGCAGAATCATTAAACGTTGCAGTGCTGCTGTAAAAGTTGTAGAAGAGTTGGATCGAGGCAACAAGGAAGAAACTGCGGATAGAATGTACAGATTTACGCTTCAATTAAAAACTAAATAAAAAACTATTTATTGGATAATTGAAGTAAAGCTCTAAAATTATACTTCTGAACTAGGTATGGCTGACACAAACCTGAGCCATGTGCATTGCGTTGCAAGAAATGAACATGTAGGGTAAGATATAAGTTCAAAAAGGGTATGACAAAGCTGAAAACAGCTGCTGCAGCCTATTCACGTGAATCGGATTCATGTACTTTAGATGATGTTGTTCAATGAACTGTTGATAAGTGACAACTAGTATTTTCTTAAGTGTCATATTGCCAGATGATGTCGTCAAAAATTTTGGACCATGTGACTTATTGTTATATCTTTCCGGACATTCATTCAAGAAAATATGAAAGGTGATAAAGAGATGGAGCCTGATCAATGGAGGAGTTTGTAGTTAAGAAGAATACATTTTTGCTGAAGTACATGATTCTCCCATTCTCAACCTGATATTCATCTAGTACCGTCAAATTGTGGACATAACTTTTATGGCTTATTCTTGATGGATATTGCTTTGGTTTATTTGGTTGTTTACTACTATTTCAGTTTAACACTGCCCTTCCATCTCTTGCTCTTGGACGAAGTAATCCTCTGAACTTCAAATATTGTTTATTTGTTTGTATTAATTGTTGGTAGGGTATACCTGATGTAATTTGAAGAATACAACCCTCTATACAAAGGAAACTTTTATTGATAGAACACTAGAGAGTACAATACTTGCTCTTACAAGAGCACCTCACTTTCACACAACTTTTTATTTTGGTGAACACTCACACAAGCCTACACTACACACTCAAGCTTTCAAGCTTACTTCTTGCTTGCTTACACAAATGAATAATCTAATTTGGTGAAGAATTCTAATACTCCCCTTCATCACCAACTTTTATTTCTCACAAGTCTACGCTTCTTCTTAAGCTTCAAAAATGTTTCTGTCTTTAGTGGCTTGGTGAAGATGTCAGCGATTTGGTCTTCAGACTTGCAATATGTTAGCGTCACAGTCTTATTTTTAACTTGATGTCGGATGAAATGATATCTTGTCTCTATGTGTTTGTTCCGTCCATGTGCTACCGGATTTTTGGCATGTACAATAGCGGACTTGTTGTCGATGAGAATCTTTGTCGATGCTTCTTGTTCATGTGGCAACTCTTTCATTAGATTTCTAAGCCATATCGCTTGACATGCACCTGCAGATGCAACAATGTATTCCGCTTAGCAACTTGATAGAGCAACAACTGCTGCTTCTTTAATGACCAAGAAAATGCTGCTAATCCAATGCTAAACATGTAGCCGGATGTACTCTTTCTTTCATCCAAATCTCCCCCATAGTCACCATCGGTGTAACCGACTAGTCTTGGATCTACACTTTGTGAGTAAAATAATCCCTCATTAATGCTTCCTTGAACATACCTGAGAATCCTCTTGGCCACCTTGAAGTGTTTTTGCCTTGGCTCCTCCATGAATCTGCTCACCAGTCCAACCATAAACATTATGTCGGGTCTTGTGATGGTCAGGTACCGTAGACTTCCGACTAAGCTCTTATTCAAAGTTGGGTCAATGGAGATTCCTGGTGAGTCTCTCCTCAGCTTCACTTCGACTTCGACAGGAGTTGCAACTGGTTGGCAGTTGTTCATGTTAAACTTCCGAAGGATCTTCTTTATGTACTTTTTCTGAGAGATGAAGATTCCTCTCTCAGATTGTGATACTTCTACTCCAAGAAAGTATGACATTTTTCCAATGTCGGTCATCTCGAACTCCCTGATCATGTTCTTCTTGAACTCCTTGAACATTTTCAGATTGTTGCCGGTGAAGATTATGTCGTCCACATAGAGACATACGATCATAATGTCTCCATCCTTTTTGGTATAAAGAGAGTGCTCATACGAGCTTTGTTGGAATTCATTCTTCTGGAAGTATGCATCGATTCTGGCATTCCACGCCCTGGGTGCTTGCTTCAATCCATACAATGCCTTCTTCAGCTTATAGACTTTATCTTCTTGGTTCTTCACCTCGTAGCCCGGTGGCTGCCTGATGTAGACTTCTTCTTCTAGGTAGCCATTCAGGAATGCAGACTTCACGTCCATCTCGTAGATCTTCCACCTGTTCTGTGTTGCCAATGCGATAATGAGTCGGATGGTGTCGATCCTTGCGACTGGTGCGAACACTTCTTCATAGTCAACTCATTCTCGCTTACTATAGCCCTTCACAACAAGTCTGGCCTTGTATTTCTCGATTCCGCCGTCTTGATTTGTCTTTGTCTTATACACCCACTTTACTCCAATTAGTTTATGGCCTTCAGGTAAGGTAGTGAGCTCCCATGTGTCTTATCTATTGATTGGTGTCATATCTCTTGATTGCCTGGATCTCATCTTCCATGGCTTTTCTCCACTTATCTTCTTAAGCAGCTTCTTCATAGCTGACCGGATCAAATTCTGCAAATAAGCAAAATAGTGTGTAGTCCTCCACCATCTCGATAGTTTCTGTATCGTCGTACAGATCTCTTAGGATTCTCATCCTCCTTGTTGCTCCTTTTAAAGAGCTTCCTTCACTTGAGCTGGATGGTGATGATGTCGGTGTCGATGTTAGGGTTCATTGAGCTGGACTATTAGGTGGACTTTGTTCTGGTCTTCCAACCTCCTGCAAGTCATCATCGTTATCTTCAAAGAACATACCTTTAATATTTTTGTCTTCATCGGTCCATTTCCAATAATCTTCTTCATCGAACTCCACGTCTCTTGAATGATCATCTTCATTGTAATTGGATTGTAGAGCTTGTACGCTTTTGTCCTCCTTTTGTACCCAACAAATATGCACTTGTCTTCTCGATCGTCCAGCTTCTTTCTTTTCTGCTCTGGGATGTGTGCATATGCAATGCACCTAAACACCTTCAGGTGGTTGACGCTTGGCTTGATGTTGCTCCACATCTCTAATGGTGTTTTAAATTTTACGCTCTTTGTCAGACATCGGTTGAGGAGGTAAACTGCACAGTCCACGGCTTCAGCCCAGTAAGTCTTCGGCAGGTACTTGCTATTCAACATGCTTCTGACCATATCAAGAATGATACGATTCTTCCACTCTGCTATGCCATTCTGTTGTGGTGTGTAGGCAACAGTGAGTTGATGAATTATCCCGTACTGCCTTTTGAAATTGTTGAATGCTTTCGAAGTGTAATCTTCACCTCGATCTGATCGAGCACCTTGATGTGGTATCCACTTTGCTTTTCTACCATCTCCTTGAATTCTTTGAATTTCTTCAGAGATTCGAATATCTCCTTCAAGAAATAAACCCAAGATTTTCTACTGTAATCATCAATTAATGTGAAAAAGTACATGTTTACTCCAAGAGATATGACTTCAAATGGTCCTGCAATATCTGTGTGGACTAATTGTAGCAGCTCTGTTGCTCTTCTTGACTTTTCAACTTTGAAACTTCTTCTATGTTGCTTGCCCTTCATACAACCTTCACATAGTTGGTTTGGGTGGTTGATTTGCGGCAATCATTTTACCATTTTTTCCTTCCACAGAAGATTTAGGCCACTGAATGCAAGATGCATGAATCTCAAATGCCAGAGCCAAGACTCATCATTCATAATCATCTTTAAGCACTTGACAGGGTCAGTATGAATATTTAAGGTAAACAGTTTATTTCGAGACATGTTCACCTTTGCAATTACTTTATTTTTATTCTTGATAGCGAGGACAAAGGTCTTTTAGATGCATATCATAGCCTCTTTTAAGGAGCTGGCCTAGACTCAAAATATTATTTCGTAGTGCTGGAACATAATAGACATCAGAGATGTACATATTCTCGTCCGTCTTTGTCTGGATCATTATCTTGCCCTTGCCTTTTACTGGAATATTTGACTGGTCACCAAAAGTGACATCTCCTTGCATCCTCTTGTTTAACTCGGTAAAAAACTTCTTGATGCCGCACATGTGGTTACTGGCACCTGAATCCAGATACCAGATATCTTGATTCTTGTTTTCATACTCCTGGTATGTCAGCAGGACTGTTGAAGTGTCTGGCTGCTCCCTTTCTACAAAGTTACTTTTTTGCCATTTGATTTGGTTTCTCCCAGCATTCATAGCTAAGATGGTTGTATCTCTTGCATTTGTAACATTGTGGCTAATATTTATCCTCCTGGTAACTTCTTCCTTATCCTCGTCCTCGTACGCCACGACCTCGTCCTCGATCGAAGGATCATTCATGATCTCCATTTCGAACTTGATTTTCATGGCCTACTTGGTACTGTCTCCTACGACCTTGCTGGAAGTTTAAGCCACCTCAAAAAGAGCCTATGTCTCTGTAGCATCCAAGTCCTCTTCGACTATCTTCTTGGATAGTCATCTTACTCTACAAGGCTTGCTCTAGATTTTCCGCTTGATTTGAACTGATGTTTATATCTTGTTCATAAGCTTGTAGAGAACTTTTTAGCTCATCAATAGAAACTTCGAAAAGATCTTTAGACTCTTGTATTGGCGGAATAATATATTTGAATTTAGAGTCTAAAGTCCTAAGTATCTTCTCCATAATTCTTACATCATTAATTGCTTCTCCATTTCTCTTCATTTGATTAGTTATTGTCTGAACTCTACTAAAATAGTCTGATATTGATTCTGTAGCTTTCATCTTCAAATATTCAAGTTCAACTCTTAATGCTTGGAGGCATACCTTTTTGGCTCTTTCCGCACCTTGATAGGATTTTTGTAAAATCTCCCATGCTTCTTTAGAGGACATGGCGTTGGAAATCTTCTCAAACGCTGATTCATCTATGCCTTGGAATATTAGGAACAAAGCTATTTTGTCTCTTTTTCTGACCTCCTTTAGCTCACTTTTCTGTGTGGCGGTGAGAGTTGCTTCTGCTACAGGTGACTCTGGTTCAATGTAGCCATTCTCCACGAGCTCCCACAAGTCTTACGAGCCGAGCAAGACATTCATCTGGATACTCTAGTTGTCGTAATTGGTCTCATCAGCTTCGGAATCTGTGGCTGGATCATGTTCACCATCTCGTACACGAGCACCTTCGATTGGCCTGGCTAGATCGAACCTTTCTTTTATACCACTTTGATGGAATTTGAAGAATACAACCATCTACACAAAGGAAACGGTAGAACACTAGAGAGTACAATACTTGCTCTTACAAGAGCACCTCATTTTCACATAACTTTTTATTTTAGTGACTCACACAAGCATGTACTACACACTCAAGTTTCAAGCTTACTTATTGCTTGCTTACACAAATGAGAGCCCAAGACCCTTATTTATAGTTGTTTAAGAGGGTTAGGAAGTGTGTAGAAGAGTTAATCCTAGCCATACATTAGTAAGAAATTTCTAGAAGAATAAATACTAGTCATACACTTGTATCTTCCTAGAAACTTCTTAGTAGATATTTTATAGGATGTTACTAGAAAGAAGTTCTAGAAAGTTGTTATAGAATAATCTAAGTTGGTGAGGATGTAACGCCCCGCCCCGAAATCCCGGAGTCGGTACGCTATTAGATCTGATGGACTGGCCTCACAAACCACCACATGTCTTTTTAGCACGTTTTGTCTTCACTCACGCGCTCCCTGAAAAACTTCCCAGGGGGTCACCCATCCTATAATTTTTCCAAACCAAGCACGCTTTACTTTGGAGTTTCTAAAAGTTGGGTTCCCGAAAAAAGATGCATCTTGGTGGTATGAGTATTCCAATCAAATCTATCAATACTAATCACATCACCCTCTCAAGGGTTGGGGTATTATAGAGGATTTCTAATAATACCATTGGTTAATGTAAATGTATGGGACTTCGAAGCTCATGCGCTACATGAGGTTCATATGAATCACTATTTATGTAGTTCTATAGGTGCCCGAAAATCTCTGTACACTTTAATTGCTGAATTGTATACATCAGCTATTAGTGTATACTGCTTTCTTTTTAATGCAAAGGGTTTTTCTATAATGTGCTCGTAGGGCATATGTTAAGAAGCATTATTAAATGCTCAACTATAAATGTGTTTGTTGACTGGAAGCTGGGGTGCATTTGGTTCAGACACAACTCGGATATGATACTTTAGGATTAGTTTGGTGAATAAAAACCTTATCCAATTTAAATATAGGCTAGTTACACTTGGCCTTAATGAGGCTGAACTAGATTATATTTGAACTAGTTCTAAGCTAAACTTAGTTCGGATAAATTTTAGACATAGCTTCGACACCCCACCCCCCTCCCCCCCCCAAAAAAAAAATAAAAATAAAATAAAGAACTAACGTTGCTACCTACAGCCCCTTCTCGCTGCCTCCTGTCACCGCCAGCTCTCTTCTCCTGTAGATTTTCTATCACCTCCAACAATAACAATAATGCCCCTACCGCTTCACCTACTCTCTTCTCCGGCTACCTCTCCAGCTCGTCTCTTCTTCAACTCTTTCATCTCCTCTTCTCCTCCGCCTTCCCGGCTACAGCAGCGCCTCCACCTTTCCACCGCTATTTGACTTTACACTTTTTACAGCTATATTGTTGCAATAGTCTAAAATAGTTTTAGCGGTGTCTCATCGCTACATGTTGCTATCCGCTATCAATAACCTTGTACGTGTTGTAACAGATATGGATATTGATATTTTCTCAGATACATATATTTTTGTGCAACCCCTACTGGAAGCATATACATTGCATGGTCTTCGTATGAATCCCTATTTACTTAATTTATAGGTCAGATAATCTTTGTATTATGACATTCATTCTCTTTAGGCATGGTTGGTTATGAGAAATAATGTGGGAAGCCCTTGGAAAGGGTCTAACACAGTCATAACCTGTCAGGCGCATCAAAAATGTAGGAATGTAGCAAAAACGGATTTCTAAACCTGTGTTTGCTTCTTCTAAAAAAAAGAAAAAAACAGAAACTTTTTCTTGGAACCCCTTGATACATCATATTTTAAGGAAACCCCAATTCCAAACTTTTTGCTCTGAAATGGGCTGGAAAGGGGGGTTTTATTGATAAAAAAAGGGGTACATGTTTTCGGGGGTTTCTCGAGGAAAATATCAATAACGGGGTGGTGGGGGTTCATTTCCTAAAGTTACGCATTTTTCCCCGAAACAAATTAACTAAAAATTAGCAAAAAAGGATTCCACAATCATTATCTTTGTAAACAAATGCGAAAATTGTTTTTCCAAAAAAAGTTTGGAACGTTTTTAGCTCAAGAAAAGCTCTTATAATTTCGCATTTTTCCCCGAAACAAATTAACTAAAAATTAGCAAAAAAGGATTCCACAATCATTATCTTTGTAAACAAATGCGAAAATTGTTTTTCCAAAAAAAGTTTGGAACGTTTTTAGCTCAAGAAAAGCTCTTATAATTTAAAAAACCGAACTAAACATGCTCCTCATGCACGTTTTACTGCTGTTTTTCTGATTCTGAGTTATCTTGCCTTCAACCATTCTATACACCTATTATTGTAGCTTCAGCAGCTACCTTCACTCTCAAATCTGCATTTTATCTCTGTTCTTACTCTACACCCCATAAAGAATAATGAAGAAGGATTAGTACCTAATGACCAAGATTCAGGCATAATCAAATTTTCTGAGAAACGCCCTAGTTTGAAGGAGCTTTCTGAGGTTTACCTCAACCAAGAAATAAACTTCTTGTCTTAATGACTTGTGCGCAAATGGTATTTGTATGATGGTGTGCATGGAATACTATACCATTGAAGATTGTTGTTTTAATATTTCGTTGCGTCATTACAATTAATTTTACTTTTAACTAAGCTAGATGAAATTTTACTAGTGCTTGTAGTTTATCTCAAAAAAAAGAATATCGGTATAGTATACTGAGATAGTCGTCACTAGTTACAAATTATGAACTATTGTGATACACGGTCCTTGCTTTCCAACACTTTTGCAGTTGTAAAATGTTCCCTTTTTCACCCCTCTATCGTATTGACCATCCTGTCATGAGACACGATACTCATCTCCTTCATCATCCATGTTTGTCTGCGAGACCAAAGCCTCACCTCCAAGTCCTGTTCATCAGTCCTGTTCATCAGTCCTTGTGTGACCAATCTTCATTTTCTACCCACTATGGACAGAATTTGGATCGATACTCCTTGAAACTACGTATAGAATATAAAACTGTAATGCTCAACACGTAGTGGTAACAAATTTTTTAAATTCTCATTAAACTCATGGACAGTGGGATTCGAACATGAGTTGTTTTGACACCATTTTAAATTAAATCTCTCTAATCATTATATCAAAACACTCCGAAGTTATGGTTGGAATTAAGATTTATATTTTTATATTCTAACATAAAGTATGTAATTAATCATTCTTTTTTTTAATTAATATGCAGACTTGAAGACCAGGTGCCCCTATTTCTTTCTTCTGTATTGAAGATGAAGATCAGATCTCACGAGGTCCTCTGAGCAAAGGAAGGAATCTATAGGAAGTTTTAGTAAAGGGGGACTACGAAGATCATGCTTCATGATGGATATTATCAATGATGAAAATATAAACATTTTCTGAAAATGGGATTGAATGAATGGGGACTTTGAGGATCGAGTCTCACAGGAATTCTAGACGATAGTCTATATTGTGTTGTGTTTATATACTATTTTCTAAATTTTCATACGGTTGCGGCTCTTCACTTTTATTGATTAAGATTTGTACAAAACATTAGTTCAATTTTGATATGAGATGCTAAGTTACTTATAATGAGGTGAGGAGGTGGTAAACATTCCATTCACAGACTTGCGCCTCTAAGGGACTCCAATGATGATTCATGTGCGAACCGATAGTTTATCGTGTTCATGTGAAGGAAGATAAACCAAACAAATGTTAGGTTATGTAGAGCCTAACTGTTAGACTTGCCCTATACTTCTATTTGAAGAGGAAACAAGAAAAATTGAAGAAACAGGAACGACAGTGTTGTAGTTCATGCAAAACGATGAAGGAAACAATTTGGGAGCTTCACGGTCGACCGCGAGTGGCGCGGCGGTCGACCGCGGACGTGCACAAGACTACACAAAGTCTCTGGATTTTTGGCGGTCGACGGCGACAGCTTGGGGGGTCAACCGCGACAGGTTGGGTGGTCAACCGCGATAAGCCCTATAATTAGGATTTAGTCTCTGGGTTTTTTGTGGTCGACTGCGACTATCTCTGTAGTCGACCGCGAGTCAGGTTTTTGGGCCTGGGCTATTTTTTTCCTAAATTGTTTTCAGAATTTTGTTTGTATTCACCCTTATGTTATTAAAGGGAAGTTTAGAACAACTTGTAAGATTCACGAAAATAGTAAAATTTTCTCTTGTGGCGGCCGTGGACGTAGCTTCTCACATCGAGAAGTGAACCACGTAAATTTTGTGTGTTTTGTGTGATTGTTTTCTCTCTCGTCTGTATTTTCAAATCGCATCAGGGGTTAGATAAAACCCTAACAAGTGGTATTAGAGCAGCCAGGTTTGGCGCATGCGATTTGATGTCAGAGACATGGGATCTGAGAAGGAGACGTCCAAGATCGAGAAGTTTGATAGGACAAACTTTGGGTTTGGAAGATGTAGATGGAAGACTACCTCTATTAGAAGGATCTATATTTGCCATTGGGAGAGAAGCTGATGAATATGAAGGATGCAGAGTGGAAGCTATTAGATCGGAAGGCCCTTGGAGCAATCAGGTTGACCCTATCCAAATCTATAGCTTTCAACATCAAGAATCAGAATTCGGCAGCGGATCTCATGATTGCGCTATCTAGTATGTACGAACAACACTCTGCGGCCAATAAGGTACATCTCATAATGAAGTTGTTTAATTTGAGGATGTCCGAGAGCTAAAAATTCAAGGAACATCTAAATGAGTTTAATGAGATCACGGATCAACTAGACTCCGTCAATATTCAATTTGATGATGAAATACAAGCCTTGTTAATACTTGGTCAGCTACCTGATAGTTGGAAGGGCGTCGTTACTTTGATTAGCGGGTCATGTGGAAAAGAAAAACTAAAGTTTTCAGAAGTAGTAGACATGATTATGACTAAGGAGATAAGAAGACAAGAAGGAGTAGTTTCTAATTCAGGGTCGGTATTGAATTTTGAAAGCAGAGGTAGAAATAGAAACAGAAATAGAGGGAATACCTGTGGAAGACCTAATTCAAGGAACGGCGGGTCAAGATCCAGAAATCGAAGATTGACTGCTGGAACTATGGCAAGTTTGGGCACTATGAGAACCAGTGCAGGGAACCCAAGAAAGACAAGGAGAACAAGACTGAAGCGAACATCATCTCAGGAGAATCAGATGATGCCCTTATTTGCTTGTTGGAGAGCAAGACAGTATCATGGGTGCTGGATTCAGGAGCTTCGTTTCATGCTACCTCAAATAGTAGAGATTTATTTAAAAACTATGTTTCAGGAAACTTAGGAAAAGTCTATCTTGGCGATGATCAACCATGTGATATAGTTGAAAAAGGAGTGGTGCAAATTGAACTCAATGGGTCTATATGGAAGCCGAATGATGTGAGACATGTTCCTAGCTTGAGGAAGAATCTTATCTCCTTAGGACAGTTGGCAAAAGAGGGATATATATCAACCTTCACATGTGATACGTGGAAGGTTACCAAGGGTCTATGATTGTTGCCCGTGGTACGAAGAGTGGATCTCTCTACATTATGACAGATGCATGTGGATCAATTACAGTGGTTGAAAGCAAAGAAGATCCAAATTTGTGGCACCAGAGGCTTGGTCACATGAGCATTAAAGGCCTGAAGGTTATGTGATCAAATGAAAAGTTACCAGGTTTGAGGTCGGTTGATTTTGACTTATGTAAAAGTTGCATCTTCGGGAAACAAAAGAGAATAAGCTTTAAAAGAGTCGGCAGAACACCGAAGGAAGAGAAGCTTGAGCTAGTTCACACAAATGTGTGGGGCCCAGCATCAGTACAATCCACTGGTGGAAGGTTATACTTTGTGACTTTCATAGATGGTCACTCGAGGAAGAATTGGGTCTATTTCATGAAACATAAATCAAAAGTGTTTGAAGTCTTCAAGAAATGGAAGGCTATAGTAGAAAATGAAACAGGGTTGAAGGTTAAGAAATTACGATCAGATAATGGAGGTGAATATGAAGATTCAGAGTTCAAGAAGTTTTGCTATGATAGTAGCATCAGATTGGAGAGAACAGTGCCATGTACACCTCAACAGAACGACATAGCAAAACGAATGAACAAAATATTAACTGAAAGAGCTAGAAGCATGCGACTTCAAGCAGGACTTCCAAAGCAATTCTAGGCAGAAGTAGTCAACACAGCTGCCGACCTAATCAACTGGGGACCATCAGTACCTTTGAAGCATAAAATACATGAAGTATGGAGTGGAAAGAATATAAACCTTTCTCACCTAAAAGTTTTTGGCTGTGTTTCATATGTTTATTTGAGTGATCATGTTGGAAATAAACTTGACTCTAAGTCCTTGAAATGCTATTTTATTAGCTATGGTGGTGATGAGTTTGGCTATAAGTTCTGGGATGAACATAACAAGAAAGTCATTAGAAGCAGGGACGTTGTATTCAATAAAGCAGTTCTATACAAAGATTGTGATGCTCTTAAGTCCACATGCAAGCTTAGTACAGTCAGAGCCTACATACTTTGAGCCAGATGATGTTCCAGAAGGCAGCAACTTTGAAGCTAGTTCTGATGAGGACGCAGGAGAAGAGGCTGAAGAAGAGATGATGGAGGAAACTACTTCAGATGAGGTAGATGCAGAGGTTGGTTCACCTGTCAGAGAGTTAAGGCAGACAACCAGAGTACCCAAGCCAAATCCGAGGTACTCATCATTACAGCCTAGAGCTCATTTAAATTATTTATTGTTGAGTGACGGTGGAGAGCCAGAAAACTACCATGAAGCGTTGTGTGGATGATGCAAGCAAGTGGGAGCTTGCTATAAAAGATGAGATAAAGTCCTTGAACGCTAACAAGACTTGAGAACTTGTGAAGTTACTAGTGGGGAAGAAGGCTTTGAGTAATAAATGGGTGTACAGAATCAAGGAGGAACATGATGGTTCCAAGAGATACAAGACAAGGTTGGTGGTCAAAGGATTTCAGCAGAAAGAAAGAGTTGACTACATAGAAATCTTTTATCCTGTAGTCAAACTGACTGCCATCAGATCGGTTCTTAGTACTGTTGCAACTGAAGATCTACATCTCGAGCAATTAGATGTGAAAAAAGCTTTCCTCCACGGTGAGCTAGAGGAAGAAATATACATACAGCAGCCAGAAGGGTTCACACAGAAAGGCAAAGAAAGGATGGTCTGAGATTAAAAAAGAGCTTATATGGTCTGAAACAAGCTCTAAGACAATGGTACAAAAAGTTTGATGGATTCATGCATAGGAACGGATACTCTAGGTGCAATACAGATCATTACTGTTTGTTTAAGAAGCTCGACATCAACTACATTCTTGCTACTATATGTCAACGACATGCTAGTGGCCGGACTGGGTGAGATCAAGAAGCTGAAGAAGCAGTTGTCGAGTGAGTTTAACATGAAGGACTTAGGCGCAGTGAAGCAGATATTGGGGATAAAGATTAACAGAGACAAGCACTTGGGCACATTACGGTTATCTCAGGCCGGTTTCATTAGATGGGTGCTTGAGAGGTTTGGAATGAGTGGTGCTAAGGCCGTTAGCACACCTTTAGCTAGTCATTTCAGGTTGACTAAGGAACAATGTCCAGTGACTGATGAGGAGAAAAATTACATGATGAAGGTTCCATATTCGTCAGCCATTGGAAGCTTTATGTACGCCATGGTGTGCACGAGACCTGACATTGCCTATACAGTGGGAGCTATGAGCAGATTCATGTCAGATCCAAGAGAGCAGCACTGGGAAGTCGTAAAGTGGACTCTAAGGTACATGCGAGGTACAATAGAAAATTGTTTATGCTTCAAGAGTGGCAATTTGGTTATGCAGGATTTTGTTGATGTAGACTATGCTGGTGAGATAGATCAGAGGAGGAGCACTGCAGAATATGTGTTCACTTTGGGTACTACAACCATCAGTTGGGTTTCTCAGTTGCAAAAGATCATTGCTTTGTCGACTACAGAGGCAGAATATATATGTTACTGTGACAGAGGCTAGCAAAGAGCTGATATGGTTGTAGGGATTCTTGGAGGAGTTGGGACAGAAAAGTGAGAAGAGTGTTTTACACCGTGATAGCCAGAGCGCCATTCATTTAGCAAAGAACCCAACTTTTCATGCCAGGACCAAACACATACAGGTCTGTTATCACTTCATAAGGTCAGCATTAGATGATGACATGCTGGAACTTGTGAAGATTCAAGGAAGCAAGAACCCGGCTGATATACTTACAAAGATTGTCACTACGGAGAAACTAAAGTTGTGTTCAACTTCAGTTGGCCTCATTACTTGATGATATGGGAGGCCATCGCCGCAGGGAGAGGTGATAAAGATTGAAAGTTAGTCTCCAAGCAGGAGATCATGTTATGTGGAGACTAACTGTCAGACTTGCCCTATACTTCTGTTTGAAGAGGAAACAAGAAGAATTAAAGAAACAAGAATGACGACATTATAGTTCAGGCAAAACGATGAAGGAAATAGTTTGGGAGTTTCACGGTCGACCGCGAGTGGCGCAATGGTCTACCGTGAATGTGCACAAAACCACGGAAAGTCTCTGGACTTTTGACGGTCGATCGCGACAAGCCCTGTAATCAGGATTTGGTCTCTGGATTTTTTGCGGTCGACTGCGACTACCTCTGTAGTCAACAGCGAGTCGGGTTTTTGGGCCTGGGCTATTTTTTCTAAATTGTTTTCAGAAACATGTTTGTATTAGCTCTTATGTTATTAAAGGGGAGATTAGGGCAACTTGTAAGATTGACGAAAATAGTAAAATTTTCTTCTGCGGTGGTCATGGACGTAGCTTTTCACATCGAGAAGTGAACCACGTAAATCTTGTGTGTTTTGTGTGATTGTTTTCTCTCTCTTCTCTCTCATCTCTATTTCCAAATCGCATCAGGGGTTAGATAAAACCCTAACAAGAAACATAACCAAATATATGGCATTGAGAATAGTCCAAAGGGGAACAATACAGTTTGAGTATGGAGTAGCATTATTGAGCACTACGGAAGGAGTAAAATTGATTAGAAGAATAATTGAGAGTGCTTGAGTCCAGAGAGATCAAGGAACAAGGGAATAAGTGGAAGACAATGTGTTGCATCAAGAACATGATAATGTTTTCCACGATACTTTCAAAACACACCATTGGAAAAAGACAAATGTCTTGGATCTGGGCTTCCAGCATGTAAATTTTGTGTATTCGTCTTGGGTTTGGGCTTTCAGTATTTAAATTTTGTGTTGAAATCTAACGTTGGTTAACGATGGCTGAGAGGTATGTCTTGAATTAAAAAAAGAGATTTAAGAGAATAGTCACCCTAAATCTTGATCTACCTAGAGGGGAAAAATTGTAAGAATCATACTTGTTTGAGGCACATATCAGCAATTTCAATGATCTGGGGACTAATCATTGAATCTAAGGGACCAATTTGAAAGGCCCATCTGCAAAAGTTAAAACTGTTTTTCTTTCCCGCAAGTCTACTTTCATTTATAACTAAAGGAAAACCTTAAAGTGAACAGTAGAGATTCTGATTATCCACATATTTATCTCCAATTAAACATTCCCTTTGTTCTCTCTCTACGTTTCCCCATTCGTATTTGGGAAAAACCACCCCAACCCACGTTCTCTCTCCTTCTCTATCTCTCTCACCCTTCTCTCTTCTTACCTCTTCCCCTCTTTCTTCTCTCCTTTGAATCCTCAACAAAAACCCTAAAAATGCGATCTCTAGCCTCTCTGCTTCCTTTGTCTCCTCACGGTCCATGGCCGCCACCGCCTCCGATGTCTTTCAGAAAGTTCAGATCACCAGGGATGACACCGTGAGCTGCTCTTCCTTTCCCACTTTATTTTTTCTCGATCTCTAATTTGATCTTCAAAGCACTAACTTCTCTGAGAAATCCTTCTCTTCCTATTTTTTGACTTTTTCATATAATAAACTGATTACTTAGTTTCAAAGGGTTTCGATCTTTAGCGTTAGGGTTTTGAAGCAGGGGACTCTTGGAATATACAATAAAAGTTAGGGTTTCGATCTTTAGTGTTAGGGTTTCGGTCCTTTAATTTCTTTCTCTCTTTGATATTTCGTGGTGATTGTCATTTTTCTATCTGGGTGTTCACGGTGATCAGTTTTCATATTGAAAATCTTCGAGGTTGGCGATTTGATTTTTTTTGTAGATTTTGTATTCGCTTTCATCTGTCCCCTTTTGTTGTTGTCGAAAAATTTTCATAGAAATATTTATTTCCTAGGCTGTTGATTTGGAATCTAGATCTAGAGTTGTGATAACTGATTTTGCAACCAACTGAATTTTGATTTTATTTTTTCTAAATAATATTTAATGAAAATTTTCCCTTTGTTATTATTATATGATTTTAGAAGTAACTTATCTTCTTTAGGGGGAAAAAAGCTAATTTCTGTTTATAATTTGCTTATTTAGATAAAGGAGCAATGAAGGAAGAATCAAATCAAAGTACATTTTGGATGACATGTTTCTACTTGAGATATTGGAGCAGTTTATACATCTCTTTCCCCTAATAAGTTTTAGAGATCACTGTTCAGATCAATGGCATCAAATACTGACCAAATAGAAGAGCCATCTTCTCACAGTCCTGCCCACTACATCTCGGGTCAGTGAATGAAGGAAGAATCCAATGCCCTTATCATGGTAAGACTACAAAATTTGATACATGCTTATTATATTTGCTTCAATATGATCGGCAGTGCCATGTTCTTCACAGTTGGACATATAAATGAAGTATGAGGAAGGAAGATTGTATAGGAATTTAATTTTAGTAATTGGGGTTGTATATAGTTTCTTTTCATGCTTAATTATTAAAAAGTTAGTGCTAGGGAATATACATGTATGTGGTGCTATTCCAGTATTATGTTGAAACTATTCAGTAACTTACAAAAAATGGGACCAATATTTCTGTTGGCTCCATTTTAAGGTTAATATTTTGTTAGTTTTCAAAAGAACATCACAGCCCAGAATCATATATTGACATCAATTTTGTCAGGGTCATATTCTGCAGCAATACTTTCTTCTATAGGAAAAAGCCATAATCAAGTTCTTCATTACTTGACATCACCTTTTTTTCAGGATGGGAGTATTCAACTGATGGAAAATGTGAGAAAATGCCATCTACCCGCAAGCTTAATGTGCAAATAAAATCTTTACCATGTTTCAAAAACGAAGGAATGGTCTGGATTTGGCCAGGTGATGAACCTCCAATGGCTATTCTTCCTTCTTTGCAACCTCCTCCGGGATTTCAAATTCATGCAGAGGTATGATGTTGTACACTAATCATTAAATATTTCAATCAAACATGTGGAATATGTTGAAGGGAATTAGTACATTCTTACCTTTGTTTTCATGTGAGCAGATTGTGATGTTATTAAAAAGTTAGTGCTAGGGAATATACATGTATGTGGTGCTATTCCAGTGTTATGTTGAAACTATTCAGAACTTACAAAAAATGGGACCAATACTTCTGTTGGCTCTGTTTTAAGGTTAATATTGTGAGGTTGACAATATTCATCACTATTATTGTAGTAGCATTCTAAGTTGTAAGTATCAGAAAGAGTACTAAGGGTTTGTTTTCCTTGATAACGTTAGATACTTGATTAGTTCATGTTTTGATTAGTTGTTCATCTTCATGATAATCTAATGTAACTCATTTATTTTCTTCGCATCATAGATAGTGAAATAAGCCCGCATTTCTAGAATGATATCCTTGCAATATTTTCATAAGTGAAATTATTTGTTGAATGTTGTCCATCTACAGATGTTTTAAGTACAATGATACTGTTCATTTGCTGCATTTTTAGCATGTTTGACCTTTCTTTAACTTATACCCTTGCGCATTTCTAGAATGATATCCTTGCAATATTTTCATAAGTGAAATTATTTGTTGAATGTTGTCCATCTACAAATGTTTTAAGTACAATGATACCGTTCATTTGCTGCATTTTTAGCATGTTTGACCTTTCTTTAACTTATACCCTTTCTATTGATTTTCTGAATGACATTGGAGCAATGAATTAGTTCCAATTTTACATTCTCCGGTATATCTGGTTCAATATCATTTCCTATTCACGGTTAATTAGTTGAATATGAGTAGCATTTATTGATTTATACCAATTGTTCATTATCATAGACATACAACCATTAACAGAATGGTAATATTTCTTTGGTTCAGGTACTGAAAGGAAGAGACTGAAAGGAGGCAGAGAAAAGAAAACTAATGGAGAACAAAAGAGATCCTACTTTTGCTGTTCCAAAACAATATATTTTGGACTAAGTTTAGTAATTATCAATAATGATTACAATAATGACTATATATTTATGCTTTGTTTTATAAGTTCAATTTCAGATCTTAGTTTTCTAGAACATAAAGCTTTCATGTAAGATTTAATACTACTGCATATCATATATAGTTATATATAGTCCATGTAAGACTTATTAGTACTGTTTGTGTGTGTATGTTTTTGAAATAAATATTGAATTGAACTGATGCATGCGATATAAACCTTAAAAAACTTTCTGAATTAATTTATTTAAAATGTAAGTCTATACATACTAAGCTGGGTAGCATATGAAGAGATTAGGAATACTTGGTATTATACAAAACAAGTAAACTGTAATTTCATTCTGAGGAAAAGCTTGAACAACTAAACAAGGAAAATTGTTCAAATGCTTAATAACGATTTGACAAATTTTGCTTAATAGGTGATCGTCTGGCTTACTATCAGGGAAATTGTGTACCATTAGTAAATTTAAGGTGTACACCAAAAGGATCGGATAACCGTGCTTTGCACGAGGTGCACACTATGTATTCTAATGATTCAACTCCAATATTCTTAATGTAGCAAATAAAAAAAAGGAGAACCAATAGAAGTGGAAAAGAGTACTAACTTCTGGAGGACTTGGCAACCACTTTTGAAGAGTTATCAACCATAGTTTATGTGTGAATATTTGTGTTGCTTATGTCTAATCATATTATGTAGTTGTAATTATGCAGGGGTTTAAGATGTATCTTGAAACTTTATTTCGATACTTTTGTAATTATGTAATTGCAATAGATTTGATCTTTTTTATATGTATATGTAAAACATTTGTTGTTTTATTCAAAAACTTATACATGTTTACAGGAGCAGAAATAACATCATATATCATAGTTGTAATGTTAAATGCCAACATCAAACAGCGCAGGTACAACCACTTCTGAAGAGTTATCAACCATAGTTTATGTGTGAATATTTGTGTTGCTTATGTCTAATCATATTATGTAGTTGTAATTATGCAGGGGTTTAAGATGTATCTTGAAACTTTATTTCGATACTTTTGTAATTATGTAATTGCAATAGATTTGATCTTTTTTATATGTATATGTAAAACATTTGTTGTTTTATTCAAAAACTTATACATGTTTACAGGAGCAGAAATAACATCATATATCATAGTTGTAATGTTAAATGCCAACATCAAACAGCGCAGGTACAATCATATACAACAATGTGGGCTTATGCAGTGGGAGCTTCTTTAGCTTACAACGCCAAGAGAAGCGCTATGAAATCCAACATTTGCTTGATTCATGCAAAGTCCTTGGTTGCTTGAGAGTGATTTATTTTGATGTAGAACTAATTTCAGCTGAGCTTCTAATTTTTGTGGATTTATTTATTTAAATATTATGTTCTTGGGTTTCAGGATCCATGCTCAAGCTCTGATACTGGCTGTGGTTTTGGTGCTGTGATTAAGCACTACTATGATGTTGAAGAATGAATAAGGATATAGTGAACTGAACTTATTTGGAGTTTTGCAAGGTTTTCATTTGTACATGAGCTTTATCTAATGGCTATTGGAACTTATTAGATAAACGAGGTTTATCTAATGGCTGTTGAAGAATAAATCATGTTTACACTCTTCATCAATCCTCTGCCGCCTGAAGATAGTTCAAGAAATTTCTTCATCAGGTTAGAATCAATCCTTTTTACATTCTTCATCAATCCTCTTCCGCCTTAAGATTTTTCTTGCGTTTTCTCCGCTTGAAGATTTGTATTGTGTTTTCTCAGCCTGAAGCTTTTTCCTGTGTTTTTTCCGCCTGAAGATTTTTTCGCCTAAAGATTATGTCTCCTTTTCTTGCGTTTTATTTTATTTATTTATTCAGTGTTTATTTATTTTGTGGGGGATTAGGAATTGACCAATGGTGTATAAGCAGATCCTCTAATCCTTCAACTATGTTAGTAACCAAGAAATGAACAGCAAACCCGACATTATTTATTCTGATTTATTCAGATCCTCTAATCCTCTAATGGCATTATTTATTCTGATTTGTTTTCCTCTTTTGCAGCAGAAAGAGTAAAGATTATAGTCATTTGATTTATCTTGGAGAAGCGGATCTATCTTGATGTTACACTCTTTTGTAGGAAAATGG
>NC_033800.1:66066369-66068309 GCF_001876935.1 Asparagus officinalis | reverse complement strand
CTCCACCTCCTTTTGCAGCTTTCTACGGGCTTCCTGAACTTGAGCCCGTGCCTGCGCTGACATCGCCCGGCGCTTGCGAATGCGTTCTTCGAGCGTTGAACGGTTCCATTTGACGCGGACCCATTCTTTCTTTGGCGGCTTGGAAGAGTCGCCATTCATTGGTGGTTGAGGCTGTTTGCCTCTTCTGTTCTTCAACTCCGCGTGGTAGCGGAATCCGTCCGTAGACTCCATCGCCTTAGCGAATTGCCGCGCGAGGCGTTGACGACGCCTCTGGCGGGCTCTCTTTGAGAGAGTCACAACGCCCTGAACAGTGGAGGCGTTGGCGGGAGCTGGGCTGACCTGGTTGGAGGTCGGTGGAATTTCATTTGACGCAACTTCGGCGTCAGTTGGGTTGAGAGCTTCGTGGGCTTCCCGAGCAGCTTCAAACCAACGAGCTTTTCTCCCGGAGGAGAACTTCTTGGACTTGCGGGGGGAGATAGAGCCGGACGAGGACACATACTCCTCGAACTTGGCTTGGTCGAACTCGTACTCGACCTCCTCCACGACCGGGATTGCAATCCGCGGCTGCGACGCATCGATCTCGTTGGCGAGATCGTCGGCTCCCACTGTGGTCGCCAGATTGTTCGCGTGGAAAACTGTTTTCTTTTTCATTGATATGATTGTCATCTTGGGTTACAAAGATCCGGTCTTTTATAGATCCGGTTACAACTAAATCAAAGAAAAAAAATAAAAATTACAACTTTCCTCTTGTGAACAAATCGCAAGCTCCTGTTTTGCGGTTGCTTGCTTGTGTGGGTTCTTTGCCAACGCCGGGGTTAATCCGTGGACCACCGCGCGATCTAGATCCGGTCGGATCTACACGAGTATGCGGGTATTATTCCACGAAGGGAATAATAGCCGGGAGGGATTAATCCACCAAGGGAATAATCGCTCAGATCTCGAGATCTAAGACCAAGCTTAGATCTGGAGTGTAGTCTCGTGTAGATCTCAGATCTGTTCTTTCTTCCTCTCGAGATCCTGCCTTTTCTGACGTGGATGGTCGCCGAGGATCAGATCTGAATGGTGCAAGTCTTCTGGTCTTCAAGCTCCGAGTTCACTCTTCAATCCGGCAGAGTTTCGGCTCTTGAAAGTTCGACCTCTGAAAATGAACATCTCTAGGCCTATTTATAGGCTCTCAGGACAGTGGCTGCAAAAAGGGAATTGTCGGCCCCCTCTGGCCACTGTCGGCCACCTCGGGCCACTGTCGGCCACCTCGGGGTGGCCGACACTGTGCCTAGCCACCTTGGGGTGGCTCGGCTCATGGCCGAGCCACCCCAAGGTGGCTCGGCCACCGAGCCACCCCGAGGTGGCTCGGCAGAGCTGGCCACAGTCGGCGTCCGAGGTGGCCGCAGTCGGGCCAGAGCGTGGCCGACAGTCCTTTTTGCAGCCGACTGTCGTGACGAGCTATACATAGGCCTAGAGATTTCATTGTTCGAAAGTAGAACTTTCAAGAGCCGATAACTCTGCCGGATTGAAAGAGTAACCGGACTGCAGAGACAGAAGACGTTGCAGCATCAGCAAGATCTCGATCCTCGCGACGCAATTAATAAAAATAAATGTAATGGATTTTAAGCTAAACTTGGATGAATATATGTAACTAGGATATTGTAATTGTTATCATGAATTGTAGTTATAGTAATGAAGAAAATATTTCAAAATTTTTAAGTTTATTCAAATATTTTTTAATCAAAAAGCTAAGATAATTATTTGATTTACTGCAAACTTGTAAATTCTTTTTCTTCTAAGAATTTTAAATTGATCACCACCACCAACACCTAACAGGAACTTAATTAAAGTATGAAAGTAAATCTTGATAAAATTTGGCCTCTTATTCAACATGGCAACAATCTTAACAAGTAATAATTAGTAAGCCAAGTTTTTTTTGAAAACAATGAATATTG
>NC_033800.1:66037110-66061273 GCF_001876935.1 Asparagus officinalis | reverse complement strand
AATTATTATTATGAATTGTAGTTACAGTAATGAAGAAAATATTTCTAAAATTTAAGTTTATTCAAATATTTTTTTAATCAAAAAGCTAAGATAATTGTTTTATTTACCGTAAATATGTAAATTCTTTTTCTTCTAAGAATTTTAAATTGATCACCACCAACACCTAACAGTTCCCTTATTCAACATGGCAATATTCTCAACAAGTAACAATTAGTAAGCCAAAGATTTTTTTTGAAAACATTGAATATTGAAGTTTGTGACAACCCCAAGCAAAATCATCACAACAGTAATTCTTTGCCAATTGGTTAAAGAGGCCACCTTTATATCATAAATGTTAGATCATATGTTACGTACGCATTCCGCTCCCCCCATGCGCTATTTGGGTTTTTTTTTAAAATCCAACGTGCTCTCTCTCTCATCGTGACACGTACGTACGCATTCCGCTCCCCCCATGCGCTATTTGGGTTTTTTTTTAAAATCCAACGTGCTCTCTCTCTACGTACGCATTCCGCTCCCCCCATGCGCTATTTGGGTTTTTTTTTAAAATCCAACGTGCTCTCTCTCTCATCGTGACACGTGAGTTGCAATAAAAGACCCCGTGACCCTTGCTCCTCCCCAAAAGCGAAATCCCCAAAACCAGATCGATCTCTCTTTACCCCCCTCCAAGACCCTCCCTCCTCCCTCTCTCGACGCCGACGCCGACATAAAGGCCGACGCCCCCAAACACACGACATCGACGCGCAAGGCTCCCTAAATCAGATCGATCACTCTCTCAGCCCCTCTCCAAGACCCTTCCTCCTCCGCGAGCTAACTCCGGCCAGGTAAAATCTGATATTTCCTTGTCTATGCTATTTCCCCCAACTCCGGCTATCTGCGAGCCAACTGTTAGTTTCGTCGCAGATGATTTCTTTTCCCCCATCTATGTTATTTCCCCATCTCAAATCCGGTTCTTCTTTTCTTTCTCTCCACAACTGTTAGTTTCGTCGCAGATGATTTCTTTTGTTATTTCATAGTTGATTTCTTTTTCCTTTTTATAATTTTGTCTTAGAAGACAAGGGATTGCGATGGATAGAGGCCAACTACCTTTATCCTGTTATTTCATAGTTAATGATTTATTTTTCCTTTTCAATTTTTGAAAGTACGGACAATTCTGTTTGAAGTAGAATATCTAGATTCTAAATGTCAATCACTTCAAAAGATATATTTTTAGTTACAGAAAATCTGATTTTCAAAAAATAAGAAAATCAAAAGAAAGAAGGTGCGTTCTTCCTCATGAGCTTTTCTGAGTTTCTTTTTTGGATTTTCTGATATTGAAGAATCAATTTTTTTGGGTTTGGAATGTTGAAGGCTGACTAGAATAATTTATCCGAAGTCTAAGAATTTGATGATTTTCTGATTTTCTAAAACAAGCAGTTGTTGTTTGGTTCAAATTAGAGAAATCTGACATACGGTGCATTTTATATAGGTCAATTAAAATTTTTTATGAGAAATGGAAAACTTGGACACTGAAGCTAATGAATTAAACTTGGATGACGATAGTTCGATATATACTCCTCAAGTATCAGATGAGTTGAGGCCAAAAAAGGGGGCAAGAATTTAACACAATAGATAATGTTGTAACATTCTACAATGCTTATGCTAAAGCAGCTGGGTTTAGTGTAAGGGCTTAGACTACTCAGAAAGAGCCGGGAAGTAGTGAAATAAGAAGGAATGAGTATGTTTGTTTTTAACAAGGAAAATCTCTAAGAATCGCGGATGTTGGAAATAAAAGACGTCGAGGAAGCGTAGCTGAAGATTGTACTTCCTAAATTACAGTTTTAAATCAAACTCCGAAAAATTCATTGTTACTATTTTTAAAGAGGAGCACAGCCATCCGCTATGAACACCATCAAATGTTCATCTTTTAATGTCCCATCGTAACGTTTCAGCCGCAACAAAGTCTTTAACTAAACAGTTATCAATTGTGAATATACCTCAGCATCAACAATTTAGTTTTCTTGGAGTACAATCTGGAGGTATAGAAAATATTGGGTGCACTCAAAGAGATTTGTATAATCATAAATGGGATATACATGCTGATATGAAGCGACATGATGGTAAAATATTTTACGAGTATTTAAAATTGGAACAAGGAAAGAATCCCGCATTTACTTTTCAAATTGAGGCCGATGAGGAACAAAAGATTACTCGTTGTTTTTGGTCGATGTTGTAATCTTTGATACTACTTACAACACTAATCGCTATGGCCTTATATTTGCACCAATAATGGGGGTTAACAATCATGGTCAAACAATTGTTTTTGCTTGTGGATTTTTGAATCATGAGAGCGTTGATGATTTTGTATGGTTATTTAATAAATTTTTTGAAAGTATGCCTCGTGGTGCCCCGAAGATGATTATTACCGAGCAAGACCCAGCTATGACAAAGGCATTAACTCATGTTTTTCCAAATACTTTTCACAGGTAATATAGTTTGTATAGATTATTAAAATTATTTATATACATAGCCTTTCTTTTTAACACTTTATTTAATTCTTTTGACAGGTATTGTAGTTGGCATATATTAATGAAGTTTTCTGAGAAAATTGATGCAGTGAATTATAGTATTTATAAAAGTGAGTTCTTGGCTTGCATTTGGAAATCAGAGACTCCTGAAGAATTTGATTTACAATGGTAAATTATGATTAAAAAGTGAGTTAGAAGGAAACAAGTGGTTGCAAGACCAATATGAACTTCGGTCAAGATGGGTTCCTGCATATGTTAATCACATTTTCTCAGGAGACATGTCAAGTAGCCAACGAGCAGAAAGTGGACATGCACTCTTCAAGAAATTTGTTTCGAAGAATAATTCATTGGTGGATTTTATGATACAGTTTGGTCAGGGACTAGTGCACCAACGTCACGAGGAGTTGATGGCCGATCACAAAAGCGTGATTGAGAAACCTAAACTTAGAATAAATCATGACTTTTTGGAGCAAATAGTTGATATTTACACTAATGAAATGTATTACAAGTTTGAGGCTGAAGTGTGTGACAGCTTTAACTACAAGCTACAGTTTGTTAGGGGAAACCGACAATCGCTGTGTGTATCAAATTCAAAGAAAGAAGCTCACAACAAGCAAAGTCCGCGAAATCGTTTACGACAAGCAGTTGGATTTGGTTTCTTGTAGTTGTAAAAAGTTTGAAAGCACCGAAATCATATGTACTCACATTATCTCATATTTGATGAAATTTGATGCTGAAAGATTGCCCGATAAATACATCTTATTGAGATGGACTAAGTCTGCAAATTCGGGGACAGTTCATGATGATAAAGGCATACAGATAACCCCTGATAATTCTTATCTTTTAACGCGGGGTCAATTTATCCAATTATCTTTGGATTTAGTTGACAAGTCCCTCGTATGTGAAAAAACAAGGGAGATGTTTACCGATGGATTGTGTAGCATTAATGAGCAAATTGACCAATTTCTTAGTAGCTACATGGATGTAATGGGCTTCACTGAGAAAAGTAATCCAATATGTAGTAAGATAATAGGTAATGGTACTAGTGCGCATGGTTCTTATAGTTCTGAAAATAGTTTCAATGAACCCGATCAAGTGCGCGCAAAAGGGTGCGGTAAAAGGTTGAAAGGAGGAAAAGAGACAACAATGACTAGAGCCAAAAATAAAAAAGATTGACGTTGCCACGGATGTGGTAAAGTAGGTCAATCACACGATAAGCGAAATTGTCCGGCACTCACAAATCCGTAAGTAATAATTCTTTTATTATTTATGTTGTCTTATTTTTCACATTCTAGTATTCGTCTTGATGTATATATATATATATATATATATATATATAATCTATGTCTTCTATATGCGGTGATACAAATTTGCAAGAGGGTAATGAGTATATAATATATATATAATGTAGGTCTTCTATATGCGGTGATACAAATTTGCAAGAGGGTAATGAGTCATCAAGTGAAGATGTGGATCTTTTTGAAGATTAAGAGAGTAATGGTTCTGTGAATTGCTGTCAATCATTGCTATGAATTCTAGTGTGTTTCTATGATTACCTTGGCTGATTTAATGCTCCAAGTAGTCTCCTTTTTTCGTAATAGTACATCCATGAATTGTTTGTTTTTTATTATTTAAATTAAGATGTGTATTCATTACCTGAACAACACTCTTTTCTGTATTCGTCTACATCATTTGATTACCTTGGCTGATTTAATGCTCCAAGTAGTCTCCTTTTTTCGTAATAGTACATCCATGAATTGTTTGTTTTTTATTATTTAAATTAAGATGTGTATTCATTACCTGAACAACACTCTTTTCTGTATTCGTCTACATCATTATGATTTCTACAGTATGTGTCATGTTTAAAAGAAAACTCCAATAATGATGTGATATCTGTTGCTTGAATCAGGACATTCTAAGATATTGTTTGCGCATGTAGGACTACTGAAGAGCCATACTGTCTGACTGGTTTCATGGGATGGAAGCAAGCCTGTTAACTAGGCCCAGTGACATTGCTGAATGCAGCTATGTATGCACCTATTGTGTTTACTTATGAGGAACCCTCTACATTTGTGCGTTATTTGTTTGATTATTTTCAGCTAAATCAGCAGATTGCCTTGTGGTTATGTACAATGTACTTTGCTCATTCATCTAAACTAGATTCGGAGTGTGTTTCTCAAGCTGATATCAATTTTAGCCTTGAATTATGTGAAGAAACAAGGGAGCTTTGAAGATTTCTACAGTTAATCTTTGATTTGATTTTTCTAATGCAATGTAATGCTCAGCATGAACTGGGTAAACAACTCTAATGCTCGGAATATTTCGCTTGGTATTTTGATTATGTGAAGAAACAAAGTACAAAGTTTTTGTTGTGAAGAAACAAGTGTAATCTTTGATTTGTTTCAAGTACGAAGTTTTTGTTGTCTGTACTATTTCGCTTCTAGTTTTATTGCAAGATGAAACTCTAAGTTGGCCAAACGCAGGATGTTTTGTGGAGAACCATCAAGGCTGCATGTAAGGAACAAAAGATTAATGAAGCAAGAATGCTACAACAGCAAATTGAAGGAACAAAAATTACAGTGCCACGACAACCTGTCAACAAATGAAGCAAGAATGCTACTTAATTGACCTTAAAACTATCCAAACCACGACAACCTGTCAACAAAGATTACAGTGTCACAACAGCAAATGTAAGGAACAAAAGAAAAACAGTAGCCACAACTACACAACAACAAAGGACTTATTTGTAACTAGACTCGGACACTAAACATCAGCGGTAAAAGAAACCAACAAAAACTCAACAGACTCAGACAGTAAAAGATTACAGTGCTAAGTATCGTTGGTCACAAAGATTACGGTGCCATAACTTCAGCCAGCAAAAGAAAACTCAACAGACTCCGGCACTAAACATCACCGACGCCAAACTAGATACAAGACTCGACAACAACAGACAATACGAGCCCCAGCTAAAACACCAGAGAAACCAAAAATGAAAAGATAACATCACATGTTTTTTGCAAAGTACATACCAACAAATACCACAACGATACATATGAGAAACACTACTATTGTAAACAATGAACCTAATACAAAAGCATTGATGGAGAAACTAGTCGTTGCCCCAAGTTTTTCATTGTCCTCGTCCATGTCTAACTGAATATCTTTGTTCTTGAGCATAAACAGATGTCTGGACATGCCTCGAGCTGGATGCTGAATCACGAGCGAGTGTGTGCTTCTCCCATTCAATCAAAGCCTCTTTGTACATTGCATACCCTTTGTAGGAGGCATTTGTGAATTTATCTACCTGAGATTTGCATTCCTTCCAATTATAAAAAATACTACATCGTCGGCCTCTTTTCACAACATAAAAACTCTTTCTTGTCATGGATAACCTGAAAATATTTGTATACATGAAAAGTTAGGATCCAATTAAAGTAATCTAGTTCTTGTCCTTTAATTGGTCTTTTTGACCATGAAATATCTTACTAACTAGGATAATTAATGTTCTAATAGCTATTAGCAAAGTACATGGATACTGTTTCTGTTATCCAGCTATAACACTTTTACTTAGTATTATGGCTCGTGCCAAGTACTGGCTAGCCCTAATTTGGGTTCTAACAATACATTCATCTTATGTTACACAGCAATTATAGTAACACATCAAAAACACTGTTAAAAACTGCAATTATAAAAATAATACTTAATACATAATACATCATCCTGCTACTTCAAACATGGACTTCTCCAATTCCATATATTGTCTCAGACTAAGTAGCCCCTAGAGAACATGAACTTAAGTTATAGATTATGCAATATCCGATTGGATGACATAAATAGAAAGTTATCCTAAATTCTCAATGCAAATGTTAACTTTTGTGGATTTGAAAACATTCAACATTAAAATTTCTCGTGAGCGAAAAATAGATCTAATTTTCTCATTAATACCCAGGATTTCGCCCTTGTATTAAGTTTATCCACCTTTCTGCTGTCAACAACATGAATCATATCCACAACAAATGACCTATATAAAATGCATTGTATGTCAGATTTCTCTAATTCGAACCAAACAACAACTGCTTGTTTTAGAAAATCAGAAAATCATCAAATTCTTAGACTTCAGTTAAATTATTCTAGTCAGCCTTCAACATTCCAAACCCAAAAAATTTGATTCTTCAACATTAGAAAATCCGAAAATCAGAAAATCAAAAAAGCTCGTGAGGAAGAACGCACCTTTGTTGATGATTCCCATTTTTTGGGGGCCTGATGGAGATCGATTGCTCGAGGGGGTGAGTCACGAGGTTCGGCGGTGGTGTCGTGGCGGTCGTGGCTATTCGGTCTAAGACGCAGCGGTTATGGTTGGTCGAGAGAGGGGGGAGAAATTAGGGTTTCGACGGCGGATCGGGAGAGGGAGGAGGCAGCAGGGTTCGGCGGCTCGAGGGGGTGAGTCACGAGGTTCGGCGGTGGTGTCGTGGCGGTCGTGGCTATTCGGTCTAAGACGTAGCGGTTATGGTTGGTCGAGAGAGGGGGGAGAAATTAGGGTTTCGACGGCGGATCGGGAGAGGGAGGAGGCAGCAGGGTTCGGCGTTTCGCTTTTGGGGAGGAGCAAGGGTCACGGGGTCTTTTATTGCAACTCACGTGTCACGACGAGAGAGAGAGAGCTGGATTTTTACAAAAAAACCCAAACAGCACATGGGGGAGCGGAATGCGTAGGCATTTGTGCGTAACTGAAATGCACTATATATATATATATATCTCACGTGTCACGACGAGAGAGAGCGCGCGCTGGATTTTTACAAAAAAACCCAAATAGCGCATGGGGGGAGCGGAATGTGTACGCATTTGTGCGTACCTGAAATGCTCTGTATATATATATATATATCACTATTATATCACCTAACTACATAACTATACTCTTAGTATATTATATCTACGATAAACTAATAGATACCTACGGTATCACTATATATAATATATAGTAATCTACTTATACTATATTATATATATAGTATATATTATACATAACGAGCCCGGCCGAACCCCCTGGTTTTTTGAAAGAGCCAATTAGATTCTTAATATCTTTACAACAGATCCATTCATCCCAAAATGAAAATCACTCAATCCATAATAAAATCATTAATTATTATTTTAAAATTATTGTTTAAGTTTTCCGGGGTTTACAAGTCGCAAACGCACAAGCATGACATTAATCCATTGAAACCCCTTCCGATTGTTTATATCAGTTTAAAACTTTTTTATTTATTTATTTTCTTCTTTTGCTTGAGAAAACACGATTCTCTAACACAGAAGTTTCCTGGCAAAATGTACCATGTCTTTAATAAGTTTCTTCCATGGACATTTAAACCTTTCATAAAGTATTGCTGCACTTAGCATCCTTAATTCCATAAATTTGAAGATTTTGGAAATAATTTCAAACATTTAAGGTTTTTGCATACATTTTGTGTATATTAGTAAGTTGTGGTTCACCCACCCCATTCCTGTTTAATCTATTGCCCCATATTCATCATTGTTTCTGTCACGGGCCGATGTTTTTGCAATAAGAGCCTCCGAGTCCGCACAATGCCAGATAAATCAAAAACTTGTTATACATGCATGAATTTTATGCGTTTCTTAAGTAGAATTACCATAAGCCTGGAGTCAATGGGGCCCCCAAAAAAAAACTTTTTTTTTAAAAGTTAAAATAAATATCGATCATACTTGTTTTTCATGGATACATAAGCATGGTCAGTTTTGACGTGTATGATTGACAGAGGCCTCGACTCCCACACTGCAGATTTCACACAGTCGCATGACTGCTTGTATTTAACCTCGCTTTAGTATCTTGATGTATATGCATCGAGCTCAAACTCGCACCTGTAACTTTTCTACATGGCGTAACTGCTGTATTTTATGCCTTGTTTATCACCAATGGACTAAATACATGTCTGTTTCCCTTGATAAACAACTGTCTGTTTAGATGTTTATATCCTTATGACTTCTACACCATACATGAGTGAACAACGTGTAAGTTTTCACTTGGACATCATAAACTTTTTACACTTCAAACAAACAATTTTGTCCATGTTTAGCTTCAACTTATTTTGAAATACTCCTACAAACGTTTTATTCAAATACTGCATGATGTCATGTTAATAATTTTGAAATATTTATGTTAAGTTTCGATTAGTTTGCTTTATTATATTTTGTTAAGATGAACTTTTCTTTCTAGGTCTTCATCATTCTTATTTTGGGCATGATTTCAGTTTTTGTTTAAAAACCTGGAAAAGATACTTTGGAACTTTTAAACCAGTCTATGTTTTCAAGGGCAGCTATGGATGTTGTTTTCCTCCATCGTATTGATCATCCCAAAATATTCCCCCTTTACCTCTGTCAACATCATGCCGACTAGGCCGCAACCATTTTCCCCAAGATCATGTCGGCCTATCCTGCTATAACTTTTGTAATTTGAAACTCTCCACTTTTTCATCTAATTCTTCCTTCTCCATCATAATTCAGAGTTCACTCCTTTGGTAAGTGCTCCATCATCCATCTATTAGCTTAGTTTTTGTTTTTCCCATCTTTTTTCTAGAGGTTATTTCACACAATGGTGATGTGTAAAAAGAAATTGTTGAAAGGTTCTAACAAATCGATGTGAGAAAAAGATTTGGGATTAGATTCCCGATCCCCCTACAACCCCTCCCCCCCTCCCCCTCCCCCGGGGGGGAGGTCTTAGTTAAGTTAATAATACAAGATTTTAAAATTTAAGAAAAAATGTTTTAAATATTAATAGTTTGGAGAAGAATGGGTCCCACGAACCTTGAAGTCTTGAATCAAATCCTTAATGGTTATTTGACTTTTGGGCAGAATCATTAAACGTTGCAGTGCTGCTGTAAAAGTTGTAGAAGAGTTGGATCGAGGCAACAAGGAAGAAACTGCGGATAGAATGTACAGATTTACGCTTCAATTAAAAACTAAATAAAAAACTATTTATTGGATAATTGAAGTAAAGCTCTAAAATTATACTTCTGAACTAGGTATGGCTGACACAAACCCGATCCATGTGCGTCGCGTTGCAAGAAATGAACATGTAGGGTAAGATATAAGTTCAAAAAGGGTATGACAAAGCTGAAAACAGCTGCTGCAGCCTATTCACGTGAATCGGATTCATGTACTTTAGATGATGTTGTTCAATGAACTGTTGATAAGTGACAACTAGTATTTTCTTAAGTGTCATATTGCCAGATGATGTCGTCAAAAATTTTGGACCATGTGACTTATTGTTATATCTTTCCGGACATTCATTCAAGAAAATATGAAAGGTGATAAAGAGATGGAGCCTGATCAATGGAGGAGTTTGTAGTTAAGAAGAATACATTTTTGCTGAAGTACATGATTCTCCCATTCTCAACCTGAGCCTTTATTGATTCTATTCATCTGGTACCGTCAAATTGGGGACATAACTTTTATACATTCATTCAAGAAAATATGAAAGGTGATAAAGAGATGGAGCCTGATCAATGGAGGAGTTTGTAGTTAAGAAGAATACATTTTTGCTGAAGTACGTGATTCTCCCATTCTCAATCTGAGCCTATATTGATTCTATTCATCTAGTACCGTCAAATTGTGGACATAACTTTTATGGCTTATTCTTGATGGATATTGCTTTGGTTTATTTGGTTGTTTACTACTATTTCAGTTTAACACTGCCCTTCCATCTCTTGCTCTTGGACGAAGTAATCCTCTGAACTTCAAATATTGTTTATTTGTTTGTACTAATTGTTGGTAGGGTATACTTGATGTAATTTGAAGAATACAACCCTCTATACAAAGGAAACTTTTACTGATAGAACACTAGAGAGTACAATACTTGCTCTTACAAGAGCACCTCACTTTCACACAACTTTTTATTTTGGTGAACACTCACACAAGCCTACACTACACACTCAAGCTTTCAAGCTTACTTCTTGCTTGCTTACACAAATGAGAGCCCAAGACCCCCATTTATAGTTGTTTAAGAGGGTTAGGAGGTGTGTAGAAGAGTTAATCCTAGCCATACATTAGTAAGAAGTTTTTAGAAGAATAAATACTAACCTTACACTTGTATCTTCCTAGAAACTTCTTGGTAGATATTTTGTAGGATGTTACTAGAAAGAAGTTCTAGAAATTTGTTCTAGAATAATCTAATTTGGTGAAGAATTCTAATACTCCCCTTCATCACCAACTTTTATTTCTCACAAGTCTACGCTTCTTCTTAAGCTTCAAAAATGTTTCTGTCTTTAGTGGATTGGTGAAGATGTCAGCGATTTGGTCTTCAGACTTGCAATATGTTAGCGTCACAGTCTTATTTTTAACTTGATGTCGGATGAAATGATATCTTGTCTCTATGTGTTTGTTCCGTCCATGTGCTACCGGATTTTTGGCATGTACAATAGCGGACTTGTTGTCGATGAGAATCTTTGTCGATGCTTCTTGTTCATGTGGCAACTCTTTCATTAGATTTCTAAGCCATATCGCTTGACATGCACCTGCAGATGCAACAATGTATTCCGCTTAGCAACTTGATAGAGCAACAACTGCTGCTTCTTTAATGACCAAGAAAAGGCTGCTAATCCAATGTTAAACATGTAGCCGGATGTACTCTTTCTTTCATCCAAATCTCCCCCATAGTCACCATCGGTGTAACCGACTAGTCTTGGATCTACACTTTGTGAGTAAAATAATCCTTCATTAATGCTTCCTTGAACATACCTGAGAATCCTCTTGGCCACCTTGAAGTGTTTTTGCCTTGGCTCCTCCATGAATCTGCTCACCAGTCCAACCATAAACATTATGTCGGGTCTTGTGATGGTCAGGTACCGTAGACTTCCGACTAAGCTCTTATTCAAAGTTGGGTCAATGGAGATTCCTGGTGAGTCTCTCCTCAGCTTCACTTCGACTTCGACAGGAGTTGCAACTGGTTGGCAGTTGTTCATGTTAAACTTCCGAAGGATCTTCTTTGTGTACTTTTTCTGAGAGATGAAGATTCCTCTCTCAGATTGCGATACTTCTACTCCAAGAAAGTATGACATTTTTCCAATGTCGGTCATCTCGAATTCCCTGATCATGTTCTTCTTGAACTCCTTGAACATTTTCAGATTGTTGTCGGTGAAGATTATGTCGTCCACATAGAGACATACGATCATAATGTCTCCATCCTTCTTGGTATAAAGAGAGTGCTCATACGAGCTTTGTTGGAATCCATTCTTCTGGAAGTATGCATCGATTCTGGCATTCCACGCCCTGGGTGCTTGCTTCAATCCATACAATGCCTTCTTCAGCTTATAGACTTTATCTTCTTGGTTCTTCACCTCGTAGCCCGGTGGCTGCCTGATGTAGACTTCTTCTTCTAGGCAGCCATTCAGGAATGCAGACTTCACGTCCATCTCGTAGATCTTCCACCTGTTCTGTGTTGCCAATGCGATAATGAGTCGGATGGTGTCGATCCTTGCGACTGGTGCGAACACTTCTTCATAGTCAACTCATTCTCGCTTACTATAGCCCTTCACAACAAGTCTGGCCTTGTATTTCTCGATTCCGCCGTCTTGATTTGTCTTTGTCTTATACACCCACTTTACTCCAATTAGTTTATGGCCTTCAGGTAAGGTAGTGAGCTCCCATGTGTCTTATCTATTGATTGGTGTCATATCTCTTGATTGCCTGGATCTCATCTTCCATGGCTTTTCTCCACTTATCTTCTTAAGCAGCTTCTTCATAGCTGACCGGATCAAATTCTGCAAATAAGCAAAATAGTGTGTAGTCCTCCACCATCTCGATAGTTTCTGTATCGTCGTACAGATCTCTTAGGCTTCTCATCCTCCTTGTTGCTCCTTTTAAAGAGCTTCCTTCACTTGAGCTGGATGGTGATGATGTCGGCGTCGATGTTAGGGTTCATGGAGCTGGACTATTAGGTGGACTTTGTTCTGGTCTTCCAACCTCCTGCAAGTCATCATCGTTATCTTCAAAGAACATACCTTTAATATTTTTATCTTCATCGGTCCATTTCCAATAATCTTCTTCATCGAACTCCACGTCTCTTGAATGATCATCTTCATTGTAATTGGATTGTAGAGCTTGTACGCTTTTGTCCTCCTTTTGTACCCAACAAATATGCACTTGTCTTCTCGATCGTCCAGCTTCTTTCTTTTCTGCTCTGGGATGTGTGCATATGCAATGCACCTAAACACCTTCAGGTGGTTGACGCTTGGCTTGATGTTGCTCCACATCTCTAATGGTGTTTTAAACTTTACGCTCTTTGTCAGACATCGGTTGAGGAGGTAAACTGCACAGTCCACGGTTTCAGCCCGGTAAGTCTTCGGCAGGTACTTGCTATTCAACATGCTTCTGACCATATCAAGAATGATACGATTCTTCCACTCTGCTATGCCATTCTGTTGTGGTGTGTAGGCAACAGTGAGTTGATGAATTATCCCGTACTGCCTTTTGAAATTGTTGAATGCTTTCGAAGTGTAATCTTCACCTCGATCTGATCGAGCACCTTGATGTGGTATCCACTTTGCTTTTCTACCATCTCCTTGAATTCTTTGAATTTCTCCAGAGATTCGAATATCTCCTTCAAGAAATAAACCCAAGTTTTTCTGCTGTAATCATCAATTAATGTGAAAAAGTACATGTTTACTCCAAGAGATATGACTTCAAATGGTCCTGCAATATCTGTGTGGACTAATTGTAGCAGCTCTGTTGCTCTTCTTGACTTTTCAACTTTGAAACTTCTTCTATGTTGCTTGCCCTTCATACAACCTTCACATAGTTGGTTTGGGTGGTTGATTTGCGGCAATCATTTTACCATTTTTTCCTTCCACAGAAGATTCAGGCCACTGAATGCAAGATGCATGAATCTCAAATGCTAGAGCCAAGACTCATCATTCATAATCATCTTTAAGCACTTGACAGGGTCAGTATGAATATTTAAGGTAAACAGTTTATTTCGAGACATGTTCACCTTTGCAATTACTTTATTTTTATTCTTGATAGCGAGGACAAAGGTCTTTTAGATGCATATCATAGCCTCTTTTAAGGAGCTGGCCTAGACTCAAAATATTATTTCGTAGTGCTGGAACATAATAGACATCAGAGATGTACATATTCTCGCCCGTCTTTGTCTGGGTCATTATCTTGCCCTTGCCTTTTACTGGAATATTTGACTGGTCACCAAAAGTGACATCTCCTTGCATCGTCTTGTTTAACTCGGTAAAAAACTTCTTGATGCCGCACATGTGGTTACTGGCACCTGAATCCAGATACCAGATATCTTGATTCTTGCTTTCATACTCCTGGTATGTCAGCAGGACTGTTGAGGTGTCTGGCTGCTCCCTTTCTACAAAGTTACTTTTTTGCCATTTGATTTGGTTTCTCCTAGCATTCATAGCTAAGATGGTTGTATCTCTTGCATTTGTAACATTGTGGCTGATATTTATCCTCCTGGTAACTTCTTCCTTATCCTCGTCCTCGTGCGCCACGACCTCGTCCTCGATCGAAGGATCATTCATGATCTCCATTTCGAACTTGATTTTCATGGCCTCCTTGGTACTGTCTCCTACGACCTTGTTGGAAGTTTAAGCCAACTCAAAAAGAGCCTATGTCTCTGTAGCATCCAAGTCCTCTTCGACTATCTTCTTGGATAGTCATCTTACTCTACAAGGCTTGCTCTAGATTTTCCGCTTGATTTGAACTGATGTTTATATCTTGTTCATAAGCTTGTAGAGAACTTTTTAGCTCATCAATAGAAACTTCGAAAAGATCTTTAGACTCTTGTATTGGCGGAATAATATATTTGAATTTAGAGTCTAAAGTCCTAAGTATCTTCTCCATAATTCTTACATCATTAATTGCTTCTCCATTTCTCTTCATTTGATTAGTTATTGTCTGAACTCTACTAAAATAGTCTGATATTGATTCTGTAGCTTTCATCTTCAAATATTCAAGTTCAACTCTTAATGCTTGGAGGCATACCTTTTTGGCTCTTTCCGCACCTTGATAGGATTTTTGTAAAATCTCCCATGCTTCTTTAGAGGACATGGCGTTGGAAATCTTCTCAAACGCTGATTCATCTACGCCTTGGAATATTAGGAACAAAGCTATTCTGTCTCTTTTTCTGACCTCCTTCAGCTCACTTTTCTGTGTGGCGGTGAGAGTTGCTTCTGCTACAGGTGACTCTGGTTCAATGTAGCCATTCTCCACGAGCTCCCACAAGTCTTACGAGCCGAGCAAGACTTTCATCTGGATACTCTAGTTGTCGTAATTGGTCTCATCAGCTTCGGAATCTGCGGCTGGATCATGTTCACCATCTCGTACACAAGCACCTTCGATTGGCCCGGCTAGATCGAACCTTTCTTTTATACCACTTTGATGGAATTTGAAGAATACAACCCTCTACACAAAGGAAACGGTAGAACACTAGAGAGTACAATACTTGCTCTTACAAGAGCACCTCACTTTCACATAACTTTTTATTTTGGTGACTCACACAAGCTTGTACTACACACTCAAGTTTCAAGCTTACTTATTGCTTGCTTACACAAATGAGAGCCCAAGACCCTTATTTATAGTTGTTTAAGAGGGTTAGGAAGTGTGTAGAAGAGTTAATCCTAGCCATACATTAGTAAGAAATTTCTAGAAGAATAAATACTAGTCATACACTTGTATCTTCCTAGAAACTTCTTAGTAGATATTTTATAGGATGTTACTAGAAAGAAGTTCTAGAAAGTTGTTATAGAATAATCTAAGTTGGTGAGGATGTAACGCCCCGCCCCGAAATCCCGGAGTCGGTACGCTATTAGATCTGATGGACTAGCCTCACAAACCACCACATGTCTTTTTAGCACGTTTTGTCTTCACTCACGCGCTCCCTGGAAAACTTCCCAGGGGGTCACCCATCCTATAATTTTTCCAGACCAAACACGCTTTACTTTGGAGTTTCTAAAAGTTGGGTTCCCGAAAAAAGATGCATCTTGGTGGTATGAGTATTCCAATCAAATCTATCAATACTAATCACATCACCCTCTCAAGGGTTGGGGTATTATAGAGGATTTCTAATAATACCATTGGTTAATGTAAATGTATGGGACTTCGAAGCTCATGCGCTACATGAGGTTCATATGAATCACTATTTATGTAGTTCTATAGGTGCCCGAAAATCTCTGTACACTTTAATTGCTGAATTGTATACATCAGCTATTAGTGTATACTGCTTTCTTTTTAATGCGAAGGGTTTTTCTATAATGTGCTCGTAGGGCATATGTTAAGAAGCATTATTAAATGCTCAACTATAAATGTGTTTGTTGATTGGAAGCTGGGGTGCATTTGGTTCAGACACAACTCGGATATGATACTTTAGGATTAGTTTGGTGAATAAAAACCTTATCCAATTTAAATATAGGCTAGTTACACTTGGCCTTAATGAGGCTGAACTAGATTATATTTGAACTAGTTCTAAGCTAAACTTAGTTCGGATAAATTTTAGACATAGCTTCGACACAGTCATAACCTCATCCGTAGCAAACCTGACCTAAACTTTACTGAACCCCAAATCCAACCCCGTTTCTTTCTCCTTTCCGTCGATAGAAAAAAAAATCTCTAAAGTTGCTACCTCCATCTTGAATAATGCCCCTACCGCTTCACCTACTCTCTTCTCCGGCTACCTCTCCAGCTCGTCTCTTCTTCAACTCTTTCATCTCCTCTTCTCCTCCGCCTTCCCGGCTACAGCAGCGCCTCCACCTTTCCACCGCTATTTGACTTTACACTTTTTACAGCTATATTGTTGCAATAGTCTAAAATAGTTTTAGCGGTGTCTCATCGCTACATGTTGCTATCCGCTATCAATAACCTTGTACGTGTTGTAACAGATATGGATATTGATATTTTCTCAGATACATATATTTTTGTGCAACCCCTACTGGAAGCATATGCATTGCATGGTCTTCGTATGAATCACTATTTACTTAATTTTTAGGTCAGATAATCTTTGTATTGTGACATTCATTCTCTTTAGGCATGGTTGGTTATGAGAAATAATGTGGGAAGCCCTTGGAAATGGTCTAACACAGTAATAACCTGTCAGGCGCATCAAAAATGTAGGAATGTAGCAAAAAACAGATTTCTAAACCTGTGTTTGCTTCTTCTAAAAAAAAGAGAAAAACAGAAACTTTTTCTTGGAACCCCTTGATACATCATATTTTAAGGAAACCCCAATTCCAAACTTTTTGCTCTGAAATGGGCTGGAAAGGGGGGTTTTATTGATAAAAAAGGGGTACATGTTTTCGGGGGTTTCTCGAGGAAAATATCAATAACGGGGTGGTGGGGGTTCATTTCCTAAAGTTGCGCATTTTTCCCCGAAACAAATTAACTAAAAATTAGCAAAAAAGGATTCCACAATCATTATCTTTGTAAACAAATGCGAAAATTGTTTTTCCAAAAAAAGTTTGGAACGTTTTTAGCTCAAGAAAAGCTCTTATAATTTAAAAAACCGAACTAAACATGCTCCTCATGCACGTTTTACTGCTGTTTTTCTGATTCTGAGTTATCTTGCCTTCAACCATTCTATACACCTATTATTGTAGCTTCAGCAGCTACCTTCACTCTCAAATCTGCATTTTATCTCTGTTCTTACTCTACACCCCATAAAGAATAATGAAGAAGGATTAGTACCTAATGACCAAGATTCAGGCATAATCAAATTTTCTGAGAAACGCCCTAGTTTGAAGGAGCTTTCTGAGGTTTACCTCAACCAAGAAATAAACTTCTTGTCTTAATGACTTGTGCGCAAATGGTATTTGTATGATGGTGTGCATGGAATACTATACCATTGAAGATTGTTGTTTTAATATTTCGTCGCGTCATTACAATTAATTTTTCTTTTAACTAAGCTAGATGAAATTTTACTAGTGCTTGTAGTTTATCTCACAAAAAAGAATATCAGTATAGTATACTGAGATAGTCGTCACTAGTTACAAATTATGAACTATTGTGATACACAGTCCTTGCTTTCCAACACTTTTGCAGTTGTAAAATGTTCCCTTTTTCACCCCTCTATCGTATTGACCATCCTGTCATGAGACACGATACTCATCTCCTTCATCATCCATGTTTGTCTGCGAGACCAAAGCCTCACCTCCAAGTCCTGTTCATCAGTCCTGTTCATCAGTCCTTGTGTGACCAATCTTCATTTTCTACCCACTATGGACAGAATTTGGATCGATACTCCTTGAAACTACGTATAGAATATAAAACTGTAATGCTCAACACGTAGTGGTAACAAATTTTTTAAATTCTCATTAAACTCATGGACAGTGGGATTCGAACATGAGTTGTTTTGACACCATTTTAAATTAAATCTCTCTAATCATTATATCAAAACACTCCGAAGTTATGGTTGGAATTAAGATTTATATTTTTATATTCTAACATAAAGTATGTAATTAATCATTCTTTTTTTTAATTAATATGCAGACTTGAAGACCAGGTGCCCCTATTTCTTTCTTCTGTATTGAAGATGAAGATCAGATCTCACGAGGTCCTCTGAGCAAAGGAAGGAATCTATAGGAAGTTTTAGTAAAGGGGGACTACGAAGATCATGCTTCATGATGGATATTATCAATGATGAAAATATAAACATTTTCTGAAAATGGGATTGAATGAATGGGGACTTTGAGGATCGAGTCTCACAGGAATTCTAGACGATAGTCTATATTGTGTTGTGTTTATATACTATTTTCTAAATTTTCATACGGTTGCGGCTCTTCACTTTTATTGATTAAGATTTGTACAAAACATTAGTTCAATTTTGATATGAGATGCTAAGTTACTTATAATGAGGTGAGGAGGTGGTAAACATTCCATTCACAGACTTGCGCCTCTAAGGGACTCCAATGATGATTCATGTGCGAACCGATAGTTTATCGTGTTCATGTGAAGGAAGATAAACCAAACAAATGTTAGGTTATGTAGAGCCTAACTGTTAGACTTGCCCTATACTTCTATTTGAAGAGGAAACAAGAAAAATTGAAGAAACAAGAACGACAGTGTTGTAGTTCATGCAAAACGATGAAGGAAACAATTTGGGAGATTCACGGTCGACCGCGAGTGGCGCGGCGGTCGACCGCGAGACCCTATAGTGATTTTTTTGTTCTCTGTCGATTGGCCAAATTTTGTTTGTATTCACCCTTATGTTATTAAAGGGAAGTTTAGAACAACTTGTAAGATTCACGAAAATAGTAAAATTTTCTCTTGTGGCGGCCGTGGACGTAGCTTCTCACATCGAGAAGTGAACCACGTAAATTTTGTGTGTTTTGTGTGATTGTTTTCTCTCTCATCTGTATTTTCAAATCGCATCAGGGGTTAGATAAAACCCTAACAAGTGGTATTAGAGCAGCCAGGTTTGGCGCATGCGATTTGATGTCAGAGACATGGGATCTGAGAAGGAGACGTCCAAGATCGAGAAGTTTGATAGGACAAACTTTGGGTTTGGAAGATGTAGATGGAAGACTACCTCTATTAGAAGGATCTATATTTGCCATTGGGAGAGAAGCTGATGAATATGAAGGATGCAGAGTGGAAGTTATTAGATCGGAAGGCCCTTGGAGCAATCAGGTTGACCCTGTCCAAATCTGTAGCTTTCAACATCAAGAATCAGAATTCGGCAGCGGATCTCATGATTGCGCTATCTAGTATGTACGAACAACACTCTGCGGCCAATAAGGTACATCTCATAATGAAGTTGTTTAATTTGAGGATGTCCGAGAGCTAAAAATTCAAGGAACATCTAAATGAGTTTAATGAGATCACGGATCAACTAGACTCCGTCAATATTCAATTTGATGATGAAATACAAGCCTTGTTAATACTTGGTCAGCTACCTGATAGTTGGAAGGGCGTCGTTACTTTGATTAGCGGGTCATGTGGAAAAGAAAAACTAAAGTTTTCAGAAGTAGTAGACATGATTATGACTAAGGAGATAAGAAGACAAGAAGGAGTAGTTTCTAATTCAGGGTCGGTATTGAATTTTGAAAGCAGAGGTAGAAATAGAAACAGAAATAGAGGGAATACCTGTGGAAGACCTAATTCAAGGAACGGCGGGTCAAGATCCAGAAATCGAAGATTGACTGCTGGAACTATGGCAAGTTTGGGCACTATGAGAACCAGTGCAGGGAACCCAAGAAAGACAAGGAGAACAAGACTGAAGCGAACATCGTCTCAGGAGAATCAGATGATGCCCTTATTTGCTTGTTGGAGAGCAAGACAGTATCATGGGTGCTGGATTCAGGAGCTTCGTTTCATGCTACCTCAAATAGAGATTTATTTAAAAACTATGTTTCAGGAAACTTAGGAAAAGTCTATCTTGGCGATGATCAACCATGTGATATAGTTGGAAAAGGAGTGGTGTAAATTGAACTCAATGGGTCTATATGGAAGCCGAATGATGTGAGACATGTTCCTAGCTTGAGGAAGAATCTGATCTCCTTAGGACAGTTGGCAAAAGAGGGATATATATCAACCTTCACATGTGATACGTGGAAGGTTACCAAGGGTCTATGATTGTTGCCCGTGGTACGAAGAGTGGATCTCTCTACATTATGACAGATGCATGTGGATCAATTACAGTGGTTGAAAGCAAAGAAGATCCAAATTTGTGGCACCAGAGGCTTGGTCACATGAGCATTAAAGGCCTGAAGGTTATGTGATCAAATGAAAAGTTACCAGGTTTGAGGTCGGTTGATTTTGACTTATGTAAAAGTTGCATCTTCGGGAAACAAAAGAGAATAAGCTTTAAAAGAGTCGGCAGAACACCGAAGGAAGAGAAGCTTGAGCTAGTTCACACAAATGTGTGGGGCCCAGCATCAGTACAATCCACTGGTGGAAGGTTATACTTTGTGACTTTCATAGATGGTCACTCGAGGAAGAATTGGGTCTATTTCATGAAACATAAATCAAAAGTGTTTGAAGTCTTCAAGAAATGGAAGGCTATAGTAGAAAATGAAACATGGCTGAAGGTTAAGAAATTACGATCAGATAATGGAGGTGAATATGAAGATTCAGAGTTCAAGAAGTTTTGCTATGATAGTAGCATCAGATTGGAGAGAACAGTGCCATGTACACCTCAACAGAACGACATAGCAAAACGAATGAACAAAATATTAACTGAAAGAGCTAGAAGCATGCGACTTCAAGCAGGACTTCCAAAGCAATTCTAGGCAGAAGTAGTTAACACAGCTGCCTACCTGATCAACTGGGGACCATCAGTACCTTTGAAGCATAAAATACATGAAGTAAGTATGGAGTGGAAAGAATATAAACCTTTCTCACCTAAAAGTTTTTGGCTGTGTTTCATATGTTCATTTGAGTGATCATGTTGGAAATAAACTTGACTCTAAGTCCTTGAAATGCTATTTTATTAGCTATGGTGGTGATGAGTTTGGCTATAAGTTCTGGGATGAACAGAACAAGAAAGTCATCAGAAGCAGGGACGTTGTATTCAATAAAGCAGTTCTATACAAAGATTGTGATGCTCTTAAGTCCACAAGCTTAGTACAGTCAGAGCCTACATACTTTGAGCCAGATGATGTTCCAGAAGGCAGCAACTTTGAAGCTAGTTCTGATGAGGACGCAGGAGAAGAGGCTGAAGAAGAGATGATGGAGGAAACTACTTCAGAGGAGGTAGATGCAGAGTTTGGTTCACCTGTAGAAAGCTATGATGAAGCGTGTAGTGTGGATGATGCAAGCAAGTGGGAGCTTGGTATGAAAGATGAGATAAAGTCCTTGAACTCTAACAAGACTTGGGAACTTGCGAAGTTACTAGTGGGGAAGAAGGCTTTGAGTAATAAATGGGTGTACAGAATCAAGGAGGAACATGATGGTTCCAAGAGATACAAGACAAGGTTGGTGGTCAAAGGATTTCAGCAGAAAGAAAGAGTTGACTACATAGAAATCTTTTATCCTGTAGTCAAACTGACTGCCATCAGATCGGTTCTTAGTACTGTTGCAACTGAAGATCTACATCTCGAGCAATTAGATGTGAAAAAAGCTTTCCTCCACGGTGAGCTAGAGGAAGAAATATACATACAGCAGCCAGAAGGGTTCACACAGAAAGGCAAAGAAAGGATGGTCTGAGATTAAAAAAGAGCTTATATGGTCTGAAACAAGCTCTAAGACAATGGTACAAAAAGTTTGATGGATTCATGCATAGGAACGGATACTCTAGGTGCAATACAGATCATTACTGTTTGTTTAAGAAGCTCGACATCAACTACATTCTTGCTACTATATGTCAACGACATGCTAGTGGCCGGACTGGGTGAGATCAAGAAGCTGAAGAAGCAGTTGTCGAGTGAGTTTAACATGAAGGACTTAGGTGCAGTGAAGCAGATATTGAGGATAAAGATTAGCAGAGACAAGCACTTGGGCACATTACGGTTATCTCAGGCCAGTTTTATTAGATGGGTGCTTGAGAGGTTTGGAATGAGTGGTGCTAAGGACGTTAGCACACCTTTAGCTAGTCATTTCAGGTTGACTAAGGAACAATGTCCAGTGACTGATGAGGAGAAAAATTACATGATGAAGGTTCCATATTCGTCAGCCATTGGAAGCTTTATGTACGCCATGGTGTGCACGAGACCTGACATTGCCTATACAGTGGGAGCTATGAGCAGATTCATGTCAGATCCAAGAGAGCAGCACTGGGAAGTCGTAAAGTGGACTCTAAGGTACATGCGAGGTACAATAGAAAATTGTTTATGCTTCAAGAGTGGCAATTTGGTTATGCAGGATTTTGTTGATGTAGACTATGCTGGTGAGATAGATCAGAGGAGGAGCACTGCAGAATATGTGTTCACTTTGGGTACTACAACCATCAGTTGGGTTTCTCAGTTGCAAAAGATCATTGCTTTGTCGACTACAGAGGCAGAATATATATGTTACTGTGACAGAGGCTAGCAAAGAGCTGATATGGTTGTAGGGATTCTTGGAGGAGTTGGGACAGAAAAGTGAGAAGAGTGTTTTACACCGTGATAGCCAGAGCGCCATTCATTTAGCAAAGAACCCAACTTTTCATGCCAGGACCAAACACATACAGGTCTGTTATCACTTCATAAGGTCAGCATTGGATGATGACATGCTGGAACTTGTGAAGATTCAAGGAAGCAAGAACCCGGCTGATATACTTACAAAGATTGTCACTACCATAAGGTCAGCATTAGATGATGACATGCTGGAACTTGTGAAGATTCAAGGAAGCAAGAACCCGGCTGATATACTTACAAAGATTGTCACTACGGAGAAACTAAAGTTGTGTTCAACTTCAGTTGGCCTCATTACTTGATGATATGGGAGGCCGTCGCCGCAGGGAGAGGTGATAAAGATTGAAAGTTAGTCTCCAAGCGGGAGATCATGTTATGTGGAGCCTAACTGTCAGACTTGCCCTATACTTCTGTTTGAAGAGAAAACAGGAAGAATTGAAGAAACAAGAATGACGACATTATAGTTCAGGCAAAACGATGAAGGAAACAGTTTGGGAGTTTCACGGTCGACCGCGAGTGGCGCAACGGTCTACCGTGAACGTGCACAAAACCACGGAAAGTCTCTGGACTTTTGACGGTCGATCGCGACAAGCCCTGTAATCAGGATTTGGTCTCTGGATTTTTTGCGGTCGACTGCGACTACCTCTGTAGTCAACAGCGAGTCGGGTTTTTGGGCCTGGGCTATTTTTTCTAAATTGTTTTCAGAAACATGTTTGTATTAGCTCTTATGTTATTAAAGGGGAGATTAGGGCAACTTGTAAGATTGACGAAAATAGTAAAATTTTCTTCTGCGGTGGTCATGGACGTAGCTTTTCACATCGAGAAGTGAACCACGTAAATCTTGTGTGTTTTGTGTGATTGTTTTCTCTCTCTTCTCTCTCATCTCTATTTCCAAATCGCATCAGGGGTTAGATAAAACCCTAACAAGAAACATAACCAAATATATGGCATTGAGAATAGTCCAAAGGGGAACAATACAGTTTGAGTATGGAGTAGCATTATTGAGCACTACGGAAGGAGTAAAATTGATTAGAAGAATAATTTAGAGTGCTTGAGTCCAGAGAGATCAAGGAACAAGGGAATGAGTGGAAGACAATGTGTTGCATCAAGAACATGATAATGTTTTCCACGATACTTTCAAAACACACCATTGGAAAAAGACAAATGTCTTGGATCTGGGCTTCCAGCATGTAAATTTTGTGTATTCGTCTTGGGTTTGGGCTTTCAGTATTTAAATTTTGTGTTGAAATCTAACGTTGGTTAACGATGGCTGAGAGGTATGTCTTGAATTAAAAAAAGAGATTTAAGAGAATAGTCACCCTAAATCTTGATCTACCTAGAGGGGAAAAATTGTAAGAATCATACTTGTTTGAGGCACATATCAGCAATTTCAATGATCTGGGGACTAATCATTGAATCTAAGGGACCAATTTGAAAGGCCCATCTGCAAAAGTTAAAACTGTTTTTCTTTCCCGCAAGTCTACTTTCATTTATAACTAAAGGAAAACCTTAAAGTGAACAGTAGAGATTCTGATTATCCACATATTTATCTCCAATTAAACATTCCCTTTGTTCTCTCTCTACGTTTCCCCATTC
>NC_033800.1:66005013-66036110 GCF_001876935.1 Asparagus officinalis | reverse complement strand
CAAGGGCAAGTCTATCGGCCAGCCAAGCAGACGAGTCATCTTTCGACCAAGGGTCATCATTACCAACTCGAAGTGCGAGACTAGTCGGTCCCTCGTAATTAAGACGACTCCTCGAGCAGATGTCTCGACCATACACTTAGCCCAAAGCTCACTCGACTATCGAGTCGACAAATCATAATAATGACTCACAAAATCAACTCGCCTCTACTAAGGGGATAAGATCCGACTAAGCTCGCTTTAGATGTCAATCGGCACTACAACATTGATCGGTCTTATCGAGATCTCCGGTCTGACAAATCTCATGCATAAGCTGTTTATTCTCCTTACAAGTCACTTCCCAGATATCGTCATGATGCTCTCCTAGGCTCTAATAGTTTCCCCTCCAATCACTAACTGCCATATGGAGGGGGGAGGACGACCAAGTAGCTGGCATATCCTCTGCCCTGCCTCATCTGTCAAATCCAGGATACTAAGAAGACATTTCTCTCTTGTACCCAAGTGACTTCCCTTCCAATCGCCAGTCTACATCTGGAAGGAGAAGGATGACTCGGCAACCTGTCTGTTCACCCCTCAACCGCCTCCTGTGCATAGTCAAAGCCAAAGATCAAACTCTCAGAGGCAATAGGCTATAAAAAGGAGGAAACGAAGGTAACAAGAGAGGTAGATCTTTTCTGTTGCTACTTCACTAAAGCTCTGATTTTTTACCTTTGTAAAAGAAAGAGAACTAATAATTCCCAAAGAGTATCCTCTAAGGACTTCAATGGCCCAGAGACTCTTCCTCAAACCCCACTCAAGTCAACTAACTGACTTGACCGTTAGAGGTACCATGGGAAAATGAGCCCCGCCCTCCTACGGGTTTCTCCTTGTTTGTGCAGAAGGATCGGCAATTCTAGTCTAAGGATCAGGCATAAAGTCGGCGGAGGAGTTGGCCCCATCGCTCATCCTCTCCCTATTCGTCGCCAGTACGAAGACCCCCCTCGACTGTGTGGAGGAGTTGGCCCCATCGCTCATCCTCTCCCTATTCGTCGCCAGTACGAAGACCCCCCTCGACTGTGTGATATCAGACATCAACAAGATTGTAACATCAATGTATTAAATTGCTCTAAATATTGTTGTAACTGCTGCATGCAGTAATTCCTGAATACGAGACAATCAATGGACGCGTTGCTACGAAACGCGAGGGTCGCATCTTAGCAAATCAGACGAACCTCGTTTGACAGACGAACATCATCAAATAGACGAACCTCGTATGACGGACGAACCTCATCGAATGAATGAACATCATCAAATTGGCGAACCTCGTCGAACGAGCGAACCTCGTCAAACAAACGAACCTAGTATGACGGACGAACCTCGTCGAACGAGCGAACATCATCAAACAAGCGAACCTTGTATGACAGGCGAACCTTATCAAACGAGCGAACCTCGTCAAACAGGCGAACCTCGTATGACAGATAAACTTCGTCGAACAAGCGAACTTTGTATGACAGACGAACCTCGTCGAACGAGTGAACATCGTCAAACAGGCAAACCTCTTTTGACTACGAGAACGCTAGGGTCACACTCTCGTGCGAATACGTACCTCGTCCGCATGCTGCGAAGCAGCCTGCGAGGCAACCTTCGTAGCGCCACCTCGCCCTAATGCCTTCGTGCGAAGTGCAAAGTGTGCCAAACAAAGCCTCACTTAGCGCCTCAACCCGATTAGCCCTGATCCCCGGCTCATTGGCCCCCGGACCATTGGCCCCCCACCCATGGCCCACAGCCCATGACCCATGACAACTTATGAGAGATTAATCCACATAAAACACTTCTCGGCTTGCCGTTGGCAAGCCTCGAACTAGGGACCTTTTGAAACACCAAAACATTAACTTTCCACTAGGCTACTATGTATTTATGAAAAATACTTGTAGTTAATATATATATAGTTTGAAAACTCATTTTGGAAAGCAATTTTGACCAAAAAATCCAACAATTATTAGAGTTAATCTTCTTGTTAATTATAAAATTTTAACCTTCCATTATTTATTTAATTATGGATATTATTTGTTAATAATAAGCGACATCTTTACATTTGTTTTTCCAACTCAGTTGATGAAACTATTATTTTGAACAGTAGATAAAATGATAAGTTGTCAGCACTATAATGTAATACTGAAACATGTTGTTCATGTATAAAAATAACGGTTTACATTATTTAGGCTTTGGTCTCACATTTTGTATGATCCACTACTCTACTGTTGTGCAAGTAAGATCTTGGAAGCTTGAAATGGGAGTGGCTATAACTACACTTGACTGTAACTAGATGAATTTTATCTAGCTGCAAGTGTGCATTCCGTGGTAGCTCACTATTGCAGTTGCAATGATAGTTGCAAAACACGCCTCAACTGCATATGACTAACACTAAAAATGACGACAAGAACACTTGCAATTATGGCTACAGCCAACCCAAATTTATAATATATCAAAATCAATATTTAAAATTTAAAAAGTTTAAGATCTTCGTTAGATATTTAAAATAGTTTTCTAAAAATTGTTTTTTTAATATTCTTAAAATTTTATTCTTTTTAAAAATAGAGTTATTTCTAAAAAATTCTAAAAAATATTTTCCCAAATATTCTTTTATAATAAATTATAACTTTTTCAAAAAAATATAATATCCAGTTTTTTCCAAAAACTATTATATCCTAAAAATGCTATATTTATAACATACTATTTTTTAGAAAAGAAAATATCTCAATAATACTTATTTTGATTTTTCTTGCAAAGATAAGAATTTTCCAAATATATATTAATCTAAGATATTTGTTATTTTTCCAAAAGCATGTTATTTTCTTTAAAATATGTTTTAAGAAAAAAAATATTATATTTACAAAAATTATTTGTCTGACTAAAAATTATTTTTAAAAATACTATTTTTTTGGAAATAAAATTTTAGAAAAATATTGGTATTTTTGAATTTTTCCTAAATGATATTTTTTATAAATATTTGAAAAAAATTGTTCACAAAAGTAAATTTTTTAAAAGTTTGAAAAGTAATATTTTCCATAGACCATTAAAATAAACGTAAAATTTAAAAACTTTAAAAACCCATTTTTAAAAGTAAAAAGCCAATTATTTTTGAAAATTTTCAATATTTTATGTATAAGAATGAATTAATAACTTGATATTAAAAATATAGTTGCACATGAAAGGTTACAAGTAGAACCAAAGCAGTTGAAACTATAATTGCATGCATGAATAGTTGCATAGTTCAGTTGCTTGTAAGTAACACTTGCATTGCAACTGCTATTTGTAAACTATGAAATTCACATTTCTTCTTGAACCATTCATGTGACGCCTAAGAGTTCATACAAAGCTGCAGTCCAATGTGAAACCTGGATCATCAAACCTGCTAAGCACCAAACACCATGCTACGATATGTTTCACCATCACAGTCACTATCTCTCTAGTGGAATCAACACATAGGTGAAGGTACTAAACAGGCAAATAATGGAAGTAGAGAAAAACCAGATATACACAGAAGAAGTATGAAAATAATCATCAGTGAGTCCAACAAAATAAGATAGAGATATCTCCGAGTCTGAAATAAATCTCAAGTATAAAGAGTCAAATAAAGTACCACTATGGCTCTCAATCTCTACAAAATGAAATACAAGTCTCTGACATAAACAACTAACTATGGAGTTCTGAAATAACTACTAAATAATAAATAACTTGTTAAAATTTATGAAAAATTCTTATCAACCTGCGACTCTCCGTGCGCCAGACTTGCTTCCTGAAAGAGGGGTAAACAACGAGCGTTAAAGCGCTATAGCGAGATCATCTCCACCTCTCCCCAGGGAAAGGGGTAGAAGAATATAAAAAAATAGAGTTAATACATATACATATTAAATCATTCATAAAATCCTAACTGGAAATTAATATTTAGTAAATCACAACACGAGAGTTAGTACGTCGAGCGAAATAATCCAAACAAGAAAACCCTCATGTATATACCATGTCTCAAACCCTAAATACTAACTCCGAACCCTATGAATGAAAATAGTAAACCAAAAGGAAAACACTCCAAATCTCGATCAAATATCTGTCTCAATTTATACTCGAAAAGACAACTCTAACATAAGAGGGATCTCATCCAAAACAAAAATCAACTATGAGCCATATCATGTGAGCCACGATCCCAAAGAAAATACCCTACTCACGGGAATCCAATATGAAATCAAAATACAACAAATAAAACTTACATGTGTGCATCTCCATATGCAATAGCGATACTTTGTAATATTCTTACTCAATCGCTCTGCGACAACAGGTTTTATCTTTCTATCCCGGAATACAATGAAATGACGATACTTTTGTGATATTCTCACTTAATCGCCCTGCGAAAATAGGTTTTATCTCCCTATTCCGGAATACAAAGCAATATGCTATGCTCTTCATGTTCATCAACTTGAACTAGGACAAAAATACGTTAACACAACATCTTCTAACCATTCGTACACGTATCTCGGTGTGTGTGTCCATATCCGATGTTCACTGACATCTCAGGTGTCAAACAACTCATAAACATTGTATCATGATAATACAAGGTTAAGATGCTCGCTCGACAACTCAAACAGTCAAAACAAACATGCACAGGGCCATTTACAGATTGGCGGTTGACCGCGATTATGCGGCGGTCGACTGCGACTGATTCCTGGGCTTACCCACGTCTCGGTCCTGTATGCGGTCGATCGCCGCTAGGGCGCGGTCGACCATGGGCTAAAATTTACAAGTTCTCAGGCTGGTTTTGTGTATCATGTTCATGTCGTGTTTAGGTGATTCAAACATGATTAAAACAACATGAAACTTGCATGAAAACATGTCTACAACGGATAAAAACATCTGGGAACAAATCCAACATATATAGCATGATTATTTGCATAAAATTCATATAAAAACCCCTAATTCTTGCACATGAACTTGAAATAAAGCACAAATCATCTTTCATCAGATTTAAACCACTTTTAAATCATTTTCAGATCTTAATTACTTTCGTAAATATCATTTTTAAACTTTTTAACATGAAAAGACATAGTCATTATACATATAATACAAAGAATTGACTTTTATACATAAACTAGTCAATTTGGCTCTATAAAACATGTTAAAATCTCTTTAAAAATATTTTAAAAACTAGGAGGGGGGTTAGCAGAGATGAACTCGCTTGGGGTTTGTAGAAAAACGCTTAAGAAGCCAAGCCAAAGAAGATCTACAAGACAAACGCCAAAAATCCTGTGAAAAATCCACTTGAAAGCATCCAAACTTCTCTAAGAATCAAAATAGGGTTTAAAGAGGTTTTGGTGGCTGTTAGGGTTCTTAGAAAACTAAAAATATCGTGAAAATATGATATATATATATATATATATATATAGCCATTGTGCATGTTTCGACTCTTTTCTTTCTCATATATGAACTCGTTCATACTTAAAATACATGGTATCATACGCATAGACCATTTAACTATATTTATCAAAATAAATATTCATAAATCATAATTAATCTCATATTAATTATATTAACATGAATTTTTTGGGGTTTTACAATTCAATACCAGAATGTGTGTTTCACAAAAAAGACTCAATGCATTTTAGAGATACATAACAATATAATCTATTTTTTTTGGGAAAAACTTCACCGATGTGGAGAATTAAATAAATGTTGACGAGGATAAGAAAAAACAAAGACTGCGTTTTTGGTTGCAGGTCGGTCGACCGCGAGATTGAGGCCAGTCAACCGAATCCGTGCACATTACAGTGTTTAGAAAACACTGTTCGGGTCGGTCGAGCGGTCAAGCCTATGCGGTCGATCGCTTGTTGTGGAATTTTTAGGGCCAAAAATTGACCCTCTGGTCGGTCAACCACGGGCATAATCTCGGTCAATCGGATCATGGTTGTGGGCCTGGTGGATTTCCCAGTTGGTTTTGGATTCCTATTTGATATAAATAGGAACATGATGTTTTATAGGGTTATGTGAGAGATTAGAAGTTAAGATTTGAGCGTTTTTTGAGCACTTAGAAAGGGAGAATTTGTGAGGGATTTGAGAGCTTTATTTGAGGGTTATTTTATGAGATTATTGAGTGATTGTAAACACTATTTGTGCTCTCTCTCTATTAGTGCAATCTTCCTCCTCCTTGTCCCGTGGACGTAGGCGCATTGCCGAACCACGTAAAATTTGGTGTCTTGCTGTGTGGTGCTTGTGTTTGGTTGTTGATTTGTTCTCCTATCTTATTCGTGTCCTTTGATTTTGCTGTGCACAACATTAATAACTTGATATTAAAAATATAGTTGCACATGAAAGGTTACAAGTAGAACCAAAGCAGTTGAATTTGTATTTGCATGCATGAATAGTTGCAGAGCTCAGTTGCGTGTAAGTAACACTTGCATTGCAACTTTTATTGTAAACTATGAAATTCACATTTCTTCTTGAACCATTCATTACTAGAATGTGTCTTTCACAAAAAAGACTCAATGTATTTTAGAGATATATAACAATATAATCTAATATTTTGGTCTATTGATCTGTAGCCTTAAGGAGCATTGATTCACACTTTCTCCATGGTAGGTAGAAGATGAGGATCGTGTCCCATGAGGTCTGATGAGTAAAGGTTTGAGATAAGGCATGTGTTTGATAGACGGACATGGATGATGAAGAAGATGAGGATCATATTTCATGATGAGATGATCGAAAGAGCATGCAATGGGATGAGATCCTAATGTTCACTAATCTATACTACAAACACCCATTACAAGGATTCAATACACTAGGCTTTGGAGGTTATTTGCAATCTCTAAAGAAGTGGCGAGAGAAGTTCAGAAAATCAGCAAGAATTAGCTCAGCGGATGTCGACCGTGAACATGCACAGGAGAGCAGGAGGCTCTAGAACTGAAGGCGGTCGACCGTGATGGTTGACCGCGCGAACCTTGTAGGTGATTTAACTCTCGGGAATTAGTTCGCTCGACCGTCGCGGTCGACAATGGGTTTCCTGTAATCGATTTATTCTCTGTCGGGGGTGTTCGACCGACCGCTATGGTCGACCGTGATACCCGCACGGTCGATCGCATAACGGGTTTGCAGTTGGATCAGTTATTTGACCTAGTTCATTTTGTAGCTGATATATAGCTCTAATCCTGATTAGTTAGGGTTAAGCAAAGACGTTTTTTGAGCAGTCTTTGAGAGAGGGTTGTTGCATCCAATTGTGGGAGATTTGTGAGAGATCTAGAGCTTTGTTTTAAGGTTTGATCAGTGAGATTTGTAACTCTATTTGTATTCTCTTGATTTCTAATAATAAGAACTCCCCCCTCCTTGCCCCGAGGACGTAGGCAACTTGCCGAACCATGTTAAACTCCTTGTCTTGCTGTAGTATTGTATTTGGCTTATTAGTTGTAATTTATCTCTTATTCTTGTTCGTGTCGCTTCGAGGCTTCCGCCGTGCACAACAATTAGTATCAGAGCTTCAGAATTGTTCGAAGGATTCGATGAAGAATTCCTACCTGAAGAGTTAGATCGACAACATAGGAGAAGCAAGCACATCAGGTCCGTCTCTTATGAAAGCGATACATAGTCTGAGCATTAATAACACGAAGATTGATGTTCTAAAGTTCGACGACAAGATTAATTTCGGATTGTGGAGGTGTCAGGTAATGGACGCCTTGGATGTACATAATTTGGAGGAGACTCTTAAGTTACAAGAGAAACCCGAAGTCATGGAGGATAAGGTTTGGAAGAAGATGAATAATAGAGCTTGTGGAGTTATTCGGTCATGCTTGATGCTTGATCTTATTTATGATGTTTTGAACGAGACGTCGGTGAAGAGAATGTGTGAAACACTCAATGAGAAGTATCTTACTAAGAGCATTGAGAATCAGCTTCACTTGAAGAAGATGTTTTACCAGTTCAAAATGAAGAGGAGAGTTTCCATCAAGGAGCATATAAATAATTTCACAAAGCTACTTTCAGATATGGCCAATATGGATATCATGGTTGAGAATGAAGACAAGGCGATGTTACTTTTGTGCTCATTACAGGAAGACGATTATGGTACGTTCATTCTAACTATGATCAATAGAAGAACTATTGTTAGCTACAAGGAGGTGACATCAGCTTTGGTGAATTATGAGTTGAGGAAGAATGATGGTGAACCCTCCAAGAAGGCATCGGGAGATGCATTAGCTGTTTGAGGTCGAGATGCAAACTGCCGCCAGTTCAACTGCTCAAAGTCAAAGAATAGGAGTACCTATAAGAGTGTTGGTAGAAACCAATATCAGTATTGTAAAGAAGAAGGACATTGAAAGATTGACTGCCCTAAGTGGAAGGAAAAAACCGGGAAGAATAAAGGAAAAGCTATACAAGCTTCAGAAGTGAATGTTGCAAAAGCTATTGTTGAGCATTCAGATTCAGATTCTTTGGGCTATTCGTGCTCTGCACTACCGTCGGTTTGCTATGCTTATTTTAGGGAGTGGATGATGGATTCGGGAGCTACATATCACATTTGCCCTAGGAGGGATTGGTTCTCCAGCTTTGAGAAGTTAGAAAGAGGGGATGTCATGCTTATGGATAATGACCACATATGTCCTATTGGTGGTATTGGTTAAGTCCGAATTAGGATGCATGACGAAATAATTAGGGAGTTGAAGGAACTGAGGTTCATGCCACAGTTGACAAAGAGCATCATTTCTCTTGGGACTTTAGAGGCAGCTGGATATAGAGTGATCTTAGAGGATGCTACAATAAAGGTCACGAAGGGTTCTATGGTAATGATGCGAGATGTCAGGGAAAACAACCTATACTACTTAAAGGGAAAGCCAGTTACAGGGTGTTTGACAGCTTCCATCACTACAGAGGAGGACACTACCACTTTATGGCACATGAGATTTGGACACACAGGTGATAAGTCCCTATAGTCATTGGCAAAACAGGGGCAATTAAAAGGTGCTAAGACCTACAAGATGAAGCTATGTGAGCATTGTGTACTTGGGAAGAAGACTAGAGTGAAGTCTGGCACCATTGTTCACAACACCCGAGGTACATTATATTACATTCACACAAATATTTAGGGTCCTTCCAAGAACACATCTCTTGGTGGGGCCAATTATTTTATCACTTTCATTTATGATTATTCCAAGAGGAATTGGGTATACCCTATGAAGCATAAACATTAGGTCCTAGATATATTTTGTGGAGTAAAAAAAGAAAGTGGAGCTGCAGACAGGTAGAAAGGTGAAGACTCTACGTTCAGATAATGATGGAGAGTACAAGAGTGATCCATTTTTGTAGTTTTGTCGGGATCACGATATTAGAAGACACTTCACAGTTCGAGAGACATCGCAACAGAATAGGGTGGCTGAAAGATTAAACTGTACATTGCTGGAGAATGTGCGATGTATGATGACGTAGAGTGGATTGCCCAGATCCTTTTGGGCTGAGGCGTTGGTTTATGCGAGTCATCTCATGAATAGGTTATCGTGCACTGTGGTAGACGGGAAGACTCTTTTGGAGCATTGGTTTGGTTCGGTGGCTACTAACTATGAGTCGCTTCAGATATTTGAGTGTCCAGCTTATTACCATGTCAGTGATGGTAAAGTAAATCCGAGGGTGAGGAAAGCTGTATTTGTGGGATTTAGAGATAGAGTAAAAGGTTTCAAGTTATGAGATCTACAGGACAAGAAGATAGTTATTAGCAGAGATGTCACATTCGATGAGGCGTACATGATGAGGCCTCTAGTCCCTCAGCAGGTGGAGGGAGACCAGACAACTGAGATATCACAGTAGGTGGAGGATGATGTGACTCCACCCACTCCAGATAACATTATATCAATCGAGGCTCCTACAGAGATGACACTAGGAGGAGATGAGATGACGGTCGGGCAGATAGAGGATATAGTGGATGGTAAGACTCAGGAGCAGGGTTATGTTCAGGGGTCCATTGCAGCGCTAGGTATAATGATGTCATGGTCGCATATGCATTATCAGTGGAGGTCGTTGATGATATGGTTCCAGCCACATTCAGGGAGGCAGAGTCTAGCCCCGATTCGATCAGGTGGAGGGAAGCTATGGAGGAGGAGATGCGATCTCTTCAGAAGAACGACACTTGGGAACTTGCAAAGCTATCTAAGGGTATGAAAGCTATTGGTTGTAAGTGGGTATATGCGAAGAAGGAGGGATCTTCTATTGAGGACATTCGGTTCAAAGCCAGATTAGTTGCCAAGGGATATGCACAGCTTGAGAGCATTGATTACAACGAGGTATTTTCACCCGTTGTGAAGCATTTGTCGATACCGATTTTATTAGCGTTGGTGGCACAGTTGGATTTGGATGTAGTCTAGATGGATGTAAAGACAGCCTTTCTACACGGAGATTTAGATGAGGAGATCTACATGACACAACCCTTAGGATTCAAAGCTGCAGGAAAAGAAGAATTAGTTTGCAAGCTGAAGAAGTCTCTTTATGGTTTGAAGCAATCATCGAGACAGTGGTATAAGAGATTCGACAGCTTCATTATTGGCCATGGGTACACGAGGAGCCCATATGACCCATGTGTTTACATGCACAAGCTACATGATGGTGAGCATATTTTATATGTTGACGATATGCTTATTGCTTCTAGGAATTCTTCGGCTATTTGAAAGTTGAAAGAGGAGCTGTCATCCGAGTTTGAGATGAAGGATCTTAGAGAAGCAAAGAGGATATTGGGTATAAAGATCGAGAGAAACAAGGTGAAGGGGAGATTGAAGCTTACACAGAAGGGCTATTTGCAGAAGATGTTGAAGAAATTCAGCTTTGAGGGCAATGCAAAAGTAGTTAGCACACTATTGACTCCCCACTTTAAGATTTTACCGTTGATGTCGTATGTTTTAGTTAAGGATAGAGATTATATGTCGAAGGTCCCATATGACAGTGCAGTAGGTAACTTGATGTATGCGATGGTGTATACGAAGCCAGATTTGTCACAGGTTGTGAGCATGGTATCGAGATACATGCACGACCCCAGGAAGAGTCATTGGGAGGCCGTGAAGTAGATTCTATGGTATGTTAGAGGCACCATGGATGTTGGTTTGGTATTCCAGAAGGATGAGAAGAATGGGCAGGATTGTATTGGTTACATGGATTCAGATTATGCTGGAGATCTTGACAAGCGTTTGTCTACTTCAGGTTATGTGTTTATATTGACAGGTGCACCGGTATGTTGGTGATGTATGCTTCAGTCTATAGTGACTCTCTCTACTACATAGGCGGAGTATTTGGCGGTGACTGAGGCTGTTAAGGAGGCTTTGTAGCTCTAGGGATTATTGAATGACTTGGGGATCACACAGGAGACCATTCGGGTATTTTGTGATAGCATGTCAGCTATCTATTTAGCGAAGAACCAGTTTATCATGCTGTTTGCGCCAAAAGTTGACTTTGTCATGGAATTCATTATATCTTCGGTCGATTACAATAAATTCAAAAAAAAAGAGATAGCCTTTTTATAAGACTCCTTTTACACAACAAAAGGAAAAATTACAACTCTTGAGAAACAAACGCAGGATCATTGTTTGGATCGCTGCTTGCGTGAGATCTTTGCCTATGCCGGGAGCGCTTTGACTCGTGGACCACCAAATCACAGATTCTGATTGAATCGTGAGGGGTTTAATGATTCTTCCTTCGTTTATCAAAGTGAGAATTTGAAACGATATCTTATCAAAGTAAGATAGTCGTTCTTCTTAAGATCAAGTCAAAGCTAGAATCTCAAGGAATTGCCTGAAGCTCAAGAACTCTGCTCTGTATGCTCAGCCTCTGGGTTTGCTCTGATCTAGGCTGGATCTGATCTCTCTCTCCTCCCTAAAAAATCATCTCGGGGGGTATTTATAGCCCCGGGTGAAAAAAAATGCTTTTGAGACAGTGTTTACTGTCTCGGCGGCCGAGACAGCAAAGACTGTCTCGGAAATCACCAACTGCCCGGTGGTTTTCTTGTAACTGCTTCCCACGTCTTAAAACTCCGTTATTTTGGCAGTTATCAATGTGATTCTCACCCACGACGTTTTTGCTGTCTCGGCGGGCGAGACAGTGTTTGCTGTCTCGGCCCGCGAGACAGTAAACGCTGTCTCGGAAACAGTAATCGTCAGGCAGTTTTCGTTTTAACTGCCTTCCCACGTTTCAAACTCCGTTATTTTGGCAGTTATCCACGTGATTCTCGCCCAAGACGTTTCCCACGTTCTTGAACAGTTAGTGGCCACGTGTTGGTGGTTATGCAAAGTAGTTTTGACCATCTGAGAGCTGTCTCACGTGCGAGACAATAAATTCTGTCTCGCACAGTGAGATAGTAAAGACTGTCTCGCACGGCGCTGACTTCCTTTTGAGCTGTGTTTGGATATCTCTCAGCATTTTTTGACGCCTACAGATACCCCCTCCAAAGTATTCCAGACTCAATCTTTTATAGAGGAGTTCTGGGATGCTTTGGATAAGATAGGTCTTACTTATGATCCTTTCCATGCTTGGTTGGGTAGATCGTATAGAAGAACCTGTAGATGGCTTCAACACTTGATCTCTTTGTCTCTCAGTCTATTCAGTGCTTTGTAGAATAGCTAAGGTCCTTTCGGCATGGCGTTCATCGCTTGACCATCGTCGAGATCTTGAATTGAAGCTGGAATTTGTAATTGTGAATTCAGCTTTTGTCATCAAATTGATACCGCATTGTTAATCACTGTATCAGTCTTCATAGGAACACAGTTTATACTCATCTATATTTTTTTTTGAGTTCTCGGGAAATAGTTTAACCTCGTATACCCGTTGGGAGGTAGCCAGGTTATTATTAAGAATATTTTGAGTGATATTCTCCAGAAACTTCCTGTTGATGGTAGGGAAACAGTTTAGACTCGTGTACCTATTGGAGTAATATGATATCTTTTTTATTGGTAGAGATGAACCCAATGATGGAGAGGAAGAATTTTATATTCTATCTCCTGGTCTCTTGTTTGTTGGTAGAGATGAACCCAATGATGGAGAGGAAGAATTTTATATTCTATCTCCTGGTCTCTTGTTTATTGGTAGAGATAAACCCAAAATCGGAGAGGAAGAATTTTATATTCTATCTCCTGGTGTAAAGGAAACTCAAAATGAGATCTCCACTTAGAGAATCTGGATTGGTTTGAATAATCCTAACTGTCATAAGATTTGATTATTCAATTCAAAGATGGACCTTTCGTTCGCAAAATGAATCGAAAGGAGATTTTGGTTGTGGTCCTAACTGTAGTAAGGTTTGACCAATTAGGAGTTTCGAGGTGATCCTAACTGTAGGAAGGTTTGATCGCTTGATTTATGGACCTCTTGTTCATTGAAGGAATCGAGAGGGGATTTTGGTTTTGGCCCTAACTGTTTAAAGGTTTGACCAAGTGGGAGTTTTCATTGAAGGAATCGAGAGGGGATTTTGGTTTTGGCCCTAACTGTTTAAAGGTTTGACCAATAAAATGTGGGAATTTAAATAACTTTAATCCATGACGGATTTTGGTGTACCCTTCGTCGATCGATTTGATCGGTGAGGGGTTTTGTGAGGAAAGATTAACTGCTTACAGAGGATTTTGGCTTTGGTCCTAACTGTTTAAAGGTTTGACCGAAAGGGAATTCGAGACGATCCTAACTGTTTAAAGGTTTGATCGTTCAATTTGTGGACCTCTCGTTCATTGAAGGAATCGAGAGGGGAGGAATCGAGAGGGGATTTTGGTTTTGGTCCTAACTGTTTAAAGGTTTGACCAAGATGGGAATTTGAGACGATCCTAACTGTTTAAAGGTTTGATCGTTCAATTTGTGGACCTCTCGTTCATGGAACGAATCGAGAGGGGATTTTGGTTTTGGTCCTAACTGTTTAAAGGTTTGACCAAGATGGGAATTTGAGACGATCCTAACTGTTTAAAGGTTTGATCGTTCAATTTGTGGACCTCTCGTTCATGGAACGAATCGAGAGGGGATTTTGGCTTTGGTCCTAACTGTTTAAAGGTTTGACCAAGATGGGAATTTGAGACGATCCTAACTGTTTAAAGGTTTGATCGTTCAATTTGTGGACCTCTCGTTCATGGAACGAATCGAGAGGAGATTTTGGCTTTGGTCCTAACTGTTTAAAGATTTGACCAAGATGGGAATTTGTGAGGGAAGATTGATCTAACGAGGTGATCGAATCTCATCTCAGCAATAGAGTATTCAGAAATTACCGTGGGGATGTAGTGTTTATCACTTTGTATATAATGATCGGGCTATCCCTAAGAAAATTATATTTAACATTCTTCTAGGAACATCCCGTTACATGAATTATCGACCCCCAGCTTTCTTTGCGAAACTGGGTATAACAAGGAGTACGTCACCCTCAGTCACATGTTCGGGTTATCCTTAAGAGTATAAGATTCTCTAGGAACTTCCCATTACATAAACCATCCACCCCCAGCTTCCTTTGTGAAGCTGGGTTTACCATTGTATTCAGCTGGATGACTGAGAAGCAGTTTATACTCGTATACTCTTTGGAGTGTTGAGAAGCAGTTTATACTCGTATACTCTTAAACAGTTTATACTCGTGCACCCACTGGAGTTTTTTGGTTGCCTTTACTCGACTTCTTTCGTCGTTATGACGCCGGAGTCAATTAGGGTTTGGATCTTGTTTTTGAGTCCAAAGCAAATCTCGGTGGGATGAAGAACCCTTCTGTGGTACGCACAGTAGTTTGGATCCGTAATTCTCTTAGCTCCCTCCTGATCTTTAATAGGTGGTAGCTCGATTTTGTCATTGGCGAGGAGGTATTCTAAGATGGCTGGAGCTTCATCATCTTCGAAAGAATACTCCTTTTGAAACCTCGGATCGGGAGTCACCTTCCCAGTGATTGCAGATGTCGTCGGTTGGCTTCTCTCGGCTTTCTTTCTTTTAAGAAAGTGTTCAGCTTGTTCACCACGCATTTTCAAATCTTTCCAAGTTTTGGATGGTACGACCACCAGAGCTTCCAGGACATCGATAGAGAGATTATTGTGGCATGTTTGCAGAATGAACTCCTCTGTAACAGGATCTCTGCAATTCATTGCCTTGTTACGGAAGCGTTTGACAAAACTGTCGACTGACTCCCCGTCTTTTTGTTTTTCATCCAGAAGGGTTCCGATTGACACTTCGGTGTCATCATCGAAGAAGTTGCTGAGGAACAAATTTTCTATGTCATCCCAGCAATTGATGCTCCCTGGCTTGAGCCGTCGATACCAATCGAAGGCCGACCCGCGAAGGGTGCCAACGAATGACCGGACCATTAAAGCCTCATTTCCGGAGATCATACTCAAATGAGACTTGAAATAAATCAAGTGCTGAATAGGCGAGTTCTTCCCGTCAAACGGTGTGAAGTTAATCATGTTGAATTTTGCCGGGTACGGTATTGAATTCCATTCTCTTGGATAGGGACATGGAATACCCGTCTTTTTCACTTCTTGAGCCGTCATCAAAGCGTTGATTTTGTTTTCAAGCTCTTTCATTTTCTCGTCATCGTCTATGTCTTTATTTGAAGGACGTTGAGGAGAATGAGTTAGACCACCCCCTGTAAGAGGTGCCATTGAACCACCCCCAATATCGTTATTGGGAGGGTGTGTTAAACCACCCCCAGCGTTATTGCTATTGGGAGGTGTATCAGCAAAGATGACTTCATCCACTTCTGGATCACTATCATCTGCCACATTCTGAGTGTGGCGGCTGGATTCAGCTCGCTGACTGGACTCAGGAGGTTGAGGTTGTTGAGTTAGCAACTCTCTCATTTGTTGAATAGCTAACTCCATCTCTGTCTTCATCTCAGCTCTAATTTCTTCACGTTGCTTCGCTAGAGCTTCTTGAAGCATTTGAGCAAATTGATCAGAGGTGATCGTGAGTACTTCTCTGGTTTGTCCCGTGCTAGACATTGTATCATCAGAAGCGATTGCAGAACAAGTGTCCGAGAATTCATCCTCCGAGGACATTCCTTCTTGCATTCTTTTGTAATCTCTGCGTCTGATGGCTCCTAATTGGAGTCGAGACATCCTTTGAGCAATTCTTGGATTGACCTTTCCTCTCGGGGAAAAGTCGGGATTTGAGTCACTTGAATGCCGCTTAGACTTTCTTTTATCAGCCACGTTGATGGTGACTTCAGGGAATTCATCATCTTGGGCAGCTGATTTTCTTTTGCGGAAATATCTCGGTTTAGGCTTAGACAATACAGAGACTCTTCGTGGGATGGCTTCTCGTTTGAAACAGTCACATTCTGATAATGCTGCTTTAACGAGTCGCGCACAGGAACAATGAGAGTTTATTCCTCGAATAACTCTCTTTCGAAAATTATTCACAACCCCAACTTGATAATACGATTCATCGGTATGATTGCCAAAAAATCGTATCGTCTGTTGGCATGACCTCCCAGGTATGACGATATCATTTGGTGAATGCGTCTTCTTCTGGGGGTGTAAAACCTTGTTGGCATTCTCAGGACAATTTATTTTTGTCTTTGAGCGATCCAAGGTTATGTTGGGAGTCGCACGTCTAAAACCACCCATTTGCGGGTATGGGGTCTTAACGGGCTCCGAATGCTGATTTTGCATAAGTCCAGACTTTGGAATCCAAACTTGGCAGAGTTTCGGTGGTTCTTTGGCCACCGTTTCCTTCTTCCTTTCTCGTCTTTGTTATGAAAGAGCACGGGCATAAGCAGCGTTTGCACAATGCTTTTGTATACTTTCTTTGAGGGTTGAGCGAGCCCTCTTGACTAAAGTCCATTCATCCGTCGTTAGTTTAGCAGAGATATGAGTAATTGGTTGTTGAGACAACTGAACCACTCGATGTCTCATCGACTCTAGGTCCGCGTGGTAACGAACCCCGTCGGTTTGTTCCAAGGCTTTAGCCATTTGGCGAGCACGGCGTTGGCGTTGTCTCTGACGAGCTCTTTTCGTCAATACCGGTGGGCTTTGATTTAATGACTCCTTAATTGGAGAAGAGTCATTATGAGCAGAGAGGTTGCGAGTAGAATTCTCAGCAACAATTAAGCGAAAGTCTTCATCTGTAGGGTTTGACAACTTCGACAAAGATGAAATCTTCCTGCATTTGCGAGGCGAGGAAGACTTTACAGATGAGGACGACAAATACTCCTCAAACTTTGCTTGGTCGAACTCGTACTCGACCGTTGATTCAACCAGGATCTTGATGATTGGCTGCGACACGACGGTCTCGGCAGCGAGACCGTTGGCTCCCACTGTGGTCGCCAGCTTGTTTGCGTCAAAAGTTAGTTTTGTCATGGAATTCATTATATCTTCGGTCGATTACAATGAATTCAAAAAAGAGATAGCCTTTTTATAAGACTCCTTTTACACAACAAAAGAAAAAATTACAACTCTTGAGAAACAAACGCAGGATCGTTGTTTGGATCGCTGCTTGCGTGGGATCTTTGCCTGTGCCGGGAGCGCTTTGACTCGTGGACCACCAAATCACAGATTCTGATTGAACCGTGAGGGGTTTATGATTCTGACTTCGTTTATCGAAGTGAGAAATTGAAACGATATCTTATCAAAGTAAGATAGTCGTTCTTCTTAAAATCAAGTCAAAGCTCGAATCTCAAGGAATTGCCAGAAGCTCAGGAACTCTGCTCTCTCTGCTCCAAAGTGCTCAAAATGATCAATCTCTTCAAAAATGGCCTTCGGGGGGTATTTATAACCCCTAGGAACAGTTGGCGGAAAACAAGCTCGCGAGACAGCATTTGCTGTCTCGGCTACCGAGACAGTGTTTGCTGTCTCGGCGGGAGAATAATTGTTCAAGGATGCTTTGAATAACGATTTGACAGGGAATTTTGCTGTTAGATAGGTGGGATCGTCTGGCGGCGGGTTTAGCTATCAGGGCGAGACAGTTGCATGTACCGATTGAGTAAATTTTAGGGTGTACACCAAGAAGGATCGGGGATGAGACCGTGCTTTGCACGAGGTGCGTACACGGTGATGCCTGATTCTAGATGATTCAACTGCCGAGAGAATGATTCTTAAATGTAGCAAATAAAAAAAGGAGACCCAACTAGAAGGGTTGGGAAAGGGAGTGATAACTTCTGGAGGACTGTGGGCAAGCCACTTCTGAAGAGTTATGCAACCATAGTTTGGGTGGTGAATATTTGGGTTGGCTGTATGTTCTAATCATATTGATGGTAGTTTGGTTGAATGTATGCAGGGGTTTTAGATGGTATCTTGAACTTTATTTGCTGGAGTGACTGTTTTGTGAATGTATGTAATTGGTAATAGTTTGATCTGTGTGTGTTGATAGATGTAAAACCTTTGTTGTTTAAATATACTTCTGGTTATACATGTTTATCATATGTGCCCCATGATTATCCATCATATGATCATATGTGATAGTAAATGCCAACATCAAAGTGTATGCATAAATTATCATGGTGTGCTTATTGCAGTGGAGTTTCATATGTATCTATACTGCTATAAAGGAGAAAAATGCGATGAAACATAGCTAAGCAAAGTTCGTGGTGGTGGATGAGTGATGTTATTTTGAGTAATGACTAATTTTCATGCGGTTCTAAGTTTTGTGGATTTATTGTATTTTAAAGTAGTATGTTCTTGGGGTTCGAGGATGCCGATGCTCAAGGCTCTGATACTGGCTGTTGGTTGTGGGTGGTATTAATGACTATGATTGAAAATGAATATGATATATGAACTGGAACTGTAGTTTGGAGTTTTGCGGAGTGTTCATTGGTACATGTGAGTTTGATCTGAATCTATGGAACTATTTGAATAAACGGAGTTGGTGTGGGATCTAATGCTGGTTGAAGAATAATCATTTTACACTCTTCATCGAATGCCTGGCTGCCGCACTGAAGAGTAGTTCAAGAGAATGTGCGTTCATCGAGGTGAGAATCAGATCCTTTTTACTGTCTTCATCAATCCTCTGTCCGCCTTAAGATTTTGCTTGCTTTTTTCTCCGCTTGAAGATTGTGTATGTGGGTGTTTTCTGCAGTGCCTGAGCGTTTTTCCTGTGATCTCTCCGACTTGCGTGGAGAATAATTGTTCAAGGATGCTTTGAATAACGATTTGACAGGGAATTTTGCTGTTAGATAGGTGGGATCGTCTGGCGGCGGGTTTAGCTATCAGGGCGAGACAGTTGCATGTACCGATTGAGTAAATTTTAGGGTGTACACCAAGAAGGATCGGGGATGAGACCGTGCTTTGCACGAGGTGCGTACACGGTGATGCCTGATTCTAGATGATTCAACTGCCGAGAGAATGATTCTTAAATGTAGCAAATAAAAAAAGGAGACCCAACTAGAAGGGTTGGGAAAGGGAGTGATAACTTCTGGAGGACTGTGGGCAAGCCACTTCTGAAGAGTTATGCAACCATAGTTTGGGTGGTGAATATTTGGGTTGGCTGTATGTTCTAATCATATTGATGGTAGTTTGGTTGAATGTATGCAGGGGTTTTAGATGGTATCTTGAACTTTATTTGCTGGAGTGACTGTTTTGTGAATGTATGTAATTGGTAATAGTTTGATCTGTGTGTGTTGATAGATGTAAAACCTTTGTTGTTTAAATATACTTCTGGTTATACATGTTTATCATATGTGCCCCATGATTATCCATCATATGATCATATGTGATAGTAAATGCCAACATCAAAGTGTATGCATAAATTATCATGGTGTGCTTATTGCAGTGGAGTTTCATATGTATCTATACTGCTATAAAGGAGAAAAATGCGATGAAACATAGCTAAGCAAAGTTCGTGGTGGTGGATGAGTGATGTTATTTTGAGTAATGACTAATTTTCATGCGGTTCTAAGTTTTGTGGATTTATTGTATTTTAAAGTAGTATGTTCTTGGGGTTCGAGGATGCCGATGCTCAAGGCTCTGATACTGGCTGTTGGTTGTGGGTGGTATTAATGACTATGATTGAAAATGAATATGATATATGAACTGGAACTGTAGTTTGGAGTTTTGCGGAGTGTTCATTGGTACATGTGAGTTTGATCTGAATCTATGGAACTATTTGAATAAACGGAGTTGGTGTGGGATCTAATGCTGGTTGAAGAATAATCATTTTACACTCTTCATCGAATGCCTGGCTGCCGCACTGAAGAGTAGTTCAAGAGAATGTGCGTTCATCGAGGTGAGAATCAGATCCTTTTTACTGTCTTCATCAATCCTCTGTCCGCCTTAAGATTTTGCTTGCTTTTTTCTCCGCTTGAAGATTGTGTATGTGGGTGTTTTCTGCAGTGCCTGAGCGTTTTTCCTGTGATCTCTCCGACTTGCGTTACATCTTAAACCTTTGCATAATTACAACTACATAATATGATTAGACATAAGCAACACAAATATTCACACATAAACTATGGTTGATAACTCTTCAGAAGTGGTTGTACCTGCGCTGTTTGATGTTGGCATTTAACATTACAACTATGATATATGATGTTATTTCTGCTCCTGTAAACATGTATAAGTTTTTGAATAAAACAACAAATGTTTTACATATACATATAAAAAAGATCAAATCTATTGCAATTACATAATTACAAAAGTATCGAAATAAAGTTTCAAGATACATCTTAAACCTTTGCATAATTACAACTACATAATATGATTAGACATAAGCAACACAAATATTCACACATAAACTATGGTTGATAACTCTTCAGAAGTGGTTGTACCTGCGCTGTTTGATGTTGGCATTTAACATTACAACTATGATATATGATGTTATTTCTGCTCCTGTAAACATGTATAAGTTTTTGAATAAAACAACAAATGTTTTACATATACATATAAAAAAGATCAAATCTATTGCAATTACATAATTACAAAAGTATCGAAATAAAGTTTCAAGATACATCTTAAACCTTTGCATAATTACAACTACATAATATGATTAGACATAAGCAACACAAATATTCACACATAAACTATGGTTGATAACTCTTCAGAAGTGGTTGTACCTGCGCTGTTTGATGTTGGCATTTAACATTACAACTATGATATATGATGTTATTTCTGCTCCTGTAAACATGTATAAGTTTTTGAATAAAACAACAAATGTTTTACATATACATATAAAAAAGATCAAATCTATTGCAATTACATAATTACAAAAGTATCGAAATAAAGTTTCAAGATACATCTTAAACCTTTGCATAATTACAACTACATAATATGATTAGACATAAGCAACACAAATATTCACACATAAACTATGGTTGATAACTCTTCAGAAGTGGTTGTACCTGCGCTGTTTGATGTTGGCATTTAACATTACAACTATGATATATGATGTTATTTCTGCTCCTGTAAACATGTATAAGTTTTTGAATAAAACAACAAATGTTTTACATATACATATAAAAAAGATCAAATCTATTGCAATTACATAATTACAAAAGTATCGAAATAAAGTTTCAAGATACATCTTAAACCTTTGCATAATTACAACTACATAATATGATTAGACATAAGCAACACAAATATTCACACATAAACTATGGTTGATAACTCTTCAGAAGTGGTTGTACCTGCGCTGTTTGATGTTGGCATTTAACATTACAACTATGATATATGATGTTATTTCTGCTCCTGTAAACATGTATAAGTTTTTGAATAAAACAACAAATGTTTTACATATACATATAAAAAAGATCAAATCTATTGCAATTACATAATTACAAAAGTATCGAAATAAAGTTTCAAGATACATCTTAAACCTTTGCATAATTACAACTACATAATATGATTAGACATAAGCAACACAAATATTCACACATAAACTATGGTTGATAACTCTTCAGAAGTGGTTGTACCTGCGCTGTTTGATGTTGGCATTTAACATTACAACTATGATATATGATGTTATTTCTGCTCCTGTAAACATGTATAAGTTTTTGAATAAAACAACAAATGTTTTACATATACATATAAAAAAGATCAAATCTATTGCAATTACATAATTACAAAAGTATCGAAATAAAGTTTCAAGATACATCTTAAACCTTTGCATAATTACAACTACATAATATGATTAGACATAAGCAACACAAATATTCACACATAAACTATGGTTGATAACTCTTCAGAAGTGGTTGTACCTGCGCTGTTTGATGTTGGCATTTAACATTACAACTATGATATATGATGTTATTTCTGCTCCTGTAAACATGTATAAGTTTTTGAATAAAACAACAAATGTTTTACATATACATATAAAAAAGATCAAATCTATTGCAATTACATAATTACAAAAGTATCGAAATAAAGTTTCAAGATACATCTTAAACCTTTGCATAATTACAACTACATAATATGATTAGACATAAGCAACACAAATATTCACACATAAACTATGGTTGATAACTCTTCAGAAGTGGTTGTACCTGCGCTGTTTGATGTTGGCATTTAACATTACAACTATGATATATGATGTTATTTCTGCTCCTGTAAACATGTATAAGTTTTTGAATAAAACAACAAATGTTTTACATATACATATAAAAAAGATCAAATCTATTGCAATTACATAATTACAAAAGTATCGAAATAAAGTTTCAAGATACATCTTAAACCTTTGCATAATTACAACTACATAATATGATTAGACATAAGCAACACAAATATTCACACATAAACTATGGTTGATAACTCTTCAGAAGTGGTTGTACCTGCGCTGTTTGATGTTGGCATTTAACATTACAACTATGATATATGATGTTATTTCTGCTCCTGTAAACATGTATAAGTTTTTGAATAAAACAACAAATGTTTTACATATACATATAAAAAAGATCAAATCTATTGCAATTACATAATTACAAAAGTATCGAAATAAAGTTTCAAGATACATCTTAAACCCCTGCATAATTACAACTACATAATATGATTAGACATAAGCAACACAAATATTCACACATAAACTATGGTTGATAACTCTTCAGAAGTGGTTGCCAAGTCCTCCAGAAGTTAGTACTCTTTTCCACTTCTATTGGTTCTCCTTTTTTTATTTGCTACATTAAGAATATTGGAGTTGAATCATTAGAATACATAGTGTGCACCTCGTGCAAAGCACGGTTATCCGATCCTTTTGGTGTACACCTTAAATTTACTAATGGTACACAATTTCCCTGATAGTAAGCCAGACGATCACCTATTAAGCAAAATTTGTCAAATCGTTATTAAGCATTTGAACAATTTTCCTTGTTTAGTTGTTCAAGCTTTTCCTCAGAATGAAATTACAGTTTACTTGTTTTGTATAATACCAAGTATTCCTAATCTCTTCATATGCTACCCAGCTTAGTATGTATAGACTTACATTTTAAATAAATTAATTCAGAAAGTTTTTTAAGGTTTATATCGCATGCATCAGTTCAATTCAATATTTATTTCAAAAACATACACACACAAACAGTACTAATAAGTCTTACATGGACTATATATAACTATATATGATATGCAGTAGTATTAAATCTTACATGAAAGCTTTATGTTCTAGAAAACTAAGATCTGAAATTGAACTTATAAAACAAAGCATAAATATATAGTCATTATTGTAATCATTATTGATAATTACTAAACTTAGTCCAAAATATATTGTTTTGGAACAGCAAAAGTAGGATCTCTTTTGTTCTCCATTAGTTTTCTTTTCTCTGCCTCCTTTCAGTCTCTTCCTTTCAGTACCTGAACCAAAGAAATATTACCATTCTGTTAATGGTTGTATGTCTATGATAATGAACAATTGGTATAAATCAATAAATGCTACTCATATTCAACTAATTAACCGTGAATAGGAAATGATATTGAACCAGATATACCGGAGAATGTAAAATTGGAACTAATTCATTGCTCCAATGTCATTCAGAAAATCAATAGCAAGGGTATAAGTTAAAGAAAGGTCAAACATGCTAAAAATGCAGCAAATGAACAGTATCATTGTACTTAAAACATCTGTAGATGGACAACATTCAACAAATAATTTCACTTATGAAAATATTGCAAGGATATCATTCTAGAAATGCGGGCTTATTTCACTATCTATGATGCGAAGAAAATAAATGAGTTACATTAGATTATCATGAAGATGAACAACTAATCAAAACATGAACTAATCAAGTATCTAACGTTATCAAGGAAAACAAACCCTTAGTACTCTTTCTGATACTTACAACTTAGAATCCTACTACGAGTCAACCTCACAATAATAGTGATGAACAACTAATCAAAACATGAACTAATCAAAACATGAACCATTTATTTGCATGAGAAACCAGTGAATACATGTTCATATGCTCTTAGTCTCTATTTTCTCTTCTCATTCTATTTTCAACCTCATGATTGAATGAATTGTAGACATCTTCAAAATAAATCCATACCTTGGAACACTCCATCCCTTTGCAAAGGTGGAAGTATGAGTAAAAGGAGCATGTGCAAGGTCTAGAATATTGTCAAGGAGAAGCCCGTGCTCTACTGGTAGCTCCATCACAATCTGCTCACATGAAAACAAAGGTAAGAATGTACTAATTCCCTTCAACATATTCCACATGTTTGATTGAAATATTTAATGATTAGTGTACAACATCATACCTCTGCATGAATTTGAAATCCCGGAGGAGGTTGCAAAGAAGGAAGAATAGCCATTGGAGGTTCATCACCTGGCCAAATCCAGACCATTCCTTCGTTTTTGAAACATGGTAAAGATTTTATTTGCACATTAAGCTTGCGGGTAGATGGCATTTTCTCACATTTTCCATCAGTTGAATACTCCCATCCTGAAAAAAAAAGGTGATGTCAAGTAATGAAGAACTTGATTATGGCTTTTTCCTATAGAAGAAAGTATTGCTGCAGAATATGACCCTGACAAAATTGATGTCAATATATGATTCTGGGCTGTGATGTTCTTTTGAAAACTAACAAAATATTAACCTTAAAATGGAGCCAACAGAAATATTGGTCCCATTTTTTGTAAGTTACTGAATAGTTTCAACATAATACTGGAATAGCACCACATACATGTATATTCCCTAGCACTAACTTTTTAATAATTAAGCATGAAAAGAAACTATATACAACCCCAATTACTAAAATTAAATTCCTATACAATCTTCCTTCCTCATACTTCATTTATATGTCCAACTGTGAAGAACATGGCACTGCCGATCATATTGAAGCAAATATAATAAGCATGTATCAAATTTTGTAGTCTTACCATGATAAGGGCATTGGATTCTTCCTTCATTCACTGACCCGAGATGTAGTGGGCAGGACTGTGAGAAGATGGCTCTTCTATTTGGTCAGTATTTGATGCCATTGATCTGAACAGTGATCTCTAAAACTTATTAGGGGAAAGAGATGTATAAACTGCTCCAATATCTCAAGTAGAAACATGTCATCCAAAATGTACTTTGATTTGATTCTTCCTTCATTGCTCCTTTATCTAAATAAGCAAATTATAAACAGAAATTAGCTTTTTTCCCCCTAAAGAAGATAAGTTACTTCTAAAATCATATAATAATAACAAAGGGAAAATTTTCATTAAATATTATTTAGAAAAAATAAAATCAAAATTCAGTTGGTTGCAAAATCAGTTATCACAACTCTAGATCTAGATTCCAAATCAACAGCCTAGGAAATAAATATTTCTATGAAAATTTTTCGACAACAACAAAAGGGGACAGATGAAAGCGAATACAAAATCTACAAAAAAAATCAAATCGCCAACCTCGAAGATTTTCAATATGAAAACTGATCACCGTGAACACCCAGATAGAAAAATGACAATCACCACGAAATATCAAAGAGAGAAAGAAATTAAAGGACCGAAACCCTAACACTAAAGATCGAAACCCTAACTTTTATTGTATATTCCAAGAGTCCCCTGCTTCAAAACCCTAACGCTAAAGATCGAAACCCTTTGAAACTAAGTAATCAGTTTATTATATGAAAAAGTCAAAAAATAGGAAGAGAAGGATTTCTCAGAGAAGTTAGTGCTTTGAAGATCAAATTAGAGATCGAGAAAAAATAAAGTGGGAAAGGAAGAGCAGCTCACGGTGTCATCCCTGGTGATCTGAACTTTCTGAAAGACATCGGAGGCGGTGGCGGCCATGGACCGTGAGGAGACAAAGGAAGCAGAGAGGCTAGAGATCGCATTTTTAGGGTTTTTGTTGAGGATTCAAAGGAGAGAAGAAAGAGGGGAAGAGGTAAGAAGAGAGAAGGGTGAGAGAGATAGAGAAGGAGAGAGAACGTGGGTTGGGGTGGTTTTTCCCAAATACGAATGGGGAAACGTAGAGAGAGAACAAAGGGAATGTTTAATTGGAGATAAATATGTGGATAATCAGAATCTCTACTGTTCACTTTAAGGTTTTCCTTTAGTTATAAATGAAAGTAGACTTGCGGGAAAGAAAAACAGTTTTAACTTTTGCAGATGGGCCTTTCAAATTGGTCCCTTAGATTCAATGATTAGTCCCCAGATCATTGAAATTGCTGATATGTGCCTCAAACAAGTATGATTCTTACAATTTTTCCCCTCTAGGTAGATCAAGATTTAGGGTGACTATTCTCTTAAATCTCTTTTTTTAATTCAAGACATACCTCTCAGCCATCGTTAACCAACGTTAGATTTCAACACAAAATTTAAATACTGAAAGCCCAAACCCAAGACGAATACACAAAATTTACATGCTGGAAGCCCAGATCCAAGACATTTGTCTTTTTCCAATGGTGTGTTTTGAAAGTATCGTGGAAAACATTATCATGTTCTTGATGCAACACATTGTCTTCCACTTATTCCCTTGTTCCTTGATCTCTCTGGACTCAAGCACTCTCAATTATTCTTCTAATCAATTTTACTCCTTCCGTAGTGCTCAATAATGCTACTCCATACTCAAACTGTATTGTTCCCCTTTGGACTATTCTCAATGCCATATATTTGGTTATGTTTCTTGTTAGGGTTTTATCTAACCCCTGATGCGATTTGGAAATAGAGATGAGAGAGAAGAGAGAGAAAACAATCACACAAAACACACAAGATTTACGTGGTTCACTTCTCGATGTGAAAAGCTACGTCCATGACCACCGCAGGAGAAAATTTTACTATTTTCGTCAATCTTACAAGTTGCCCTAATCTCCCCTTTAATAACATAAGAGCTAATACAAACATGTTTCTGAAAACAATTTAGAAAAAATAGCCCAGGCCCAAAAACCCGACTCGCTGTTGACTACAGAGGTAGTCGCAGTCGACCGCAAAAAATCCAGAGACCAAATCCTGATTACAGGGCTTGTCGCGATCGACCGTCAAAAGTCCAGAGACTTTCCGTGGTTTTGTGCACGTTCACGGTAGACCGTTGCGCCACTCGCGGTCGACCGTGAAACTCCCAAACTGTTTCCTTCATCGTTTTGCCTGAACTATAATGTCGTCATTCTTGTTTCTTCAATTCTTCCTGTTTCCTCTTCAAATAGAAGTATAGGGCAAGCCTGACAGTTAGGCTCCATATAACATAACAATCTCCCACTTGAAAACTAACTTTCAATCTCTATTATCTCTCCTTGCGGTGACGGCCTCCCATATCATCAAGTAATGAGGCCAACTGAAGTTGAACACAACTTTAGTTTCTCCGTAGTGACAATCTTTGTAAGTATATCAGCCGGGTTCTTGCTTCCTTGAATCTTCACAAGTTCCAGCATGTCATCATCCAATGCTGACCTTATGAAGTGATAACAGACCTGTATGTGTTTGGTCCTGGCATGAAAAGTTGGGTTCTTTGCTAAATGAATGGCGCTCTGGCTATCACGGTGTAAAACACTCTTCTCACTTTTCTGTCCCAACTCCTCCAAGAATCCCTACAACCATATCAGCTCTTTGCTAGCCTCTGTCACAGTAACATATATATTCTGCCTCTGTAGTCGACAAAGCAATGATCTTTTGCAACTGAGAAACCCAACTGATGGTTGTAGTACCCAAAGTGAACACATATTCTGCAGTGCTCCTCCTCTGATCTATCTCACCAGCATAGTCTACATCAACAAAATCCTGCATAACCAAATTGCCACTCTTGAAGCATAAACAATTTTCTATTGTACCTCGCATGTACCTTAGAGTCCACTTTACGACTTCCCAGTGCTGCTCTCTTGGATCTGACATGAATCTGCTCATAGCTCCCACTGTATAGGCAATGTCAGGTCTCGTGCACACCATGGCGTACATAAAGCTTCCAATGGCTGACGAATATGGAACCTTCATCATGTAATTTTTCTCCTCATCAGTCACTGGACATTGTTCCTTAGTCAACCTGAAATGACTAGCTAAAGGTGTGCTAACGGCCTTAGCACCACTCATTCCAAACCTCTCAAGCACCCATCTAATGAAACCGGCCTGAGATAACCGTAATGTGCCCAAGTGCTTGTCTCTGCTAATCTTTATCCCCAATATCTGCTTCACTGCACCTAAGTCCTTCATGTTAAACTCACTCGACAACTGCTTCTTCAGCTTCTTGATCTCACCCAGTCCGGCCACTAGCATGTCGTTGACATATAGTAGCAAGAATGTAGTTGATGTCGAGCTTCTTAAACAAACAGTAATGATCTGTATTGCACCTAGAGTATCCGTTCCTATGCATGAATCCATCAAACTTTTTGTACCATTGTCTTAGAGCTTGTTTCAGACCATATAAGCTCTTTTTTAATCTCAGACCATCCTTTCTTTGCCTTTCTGTGTGAACCCTTCTGGCTGCTGTATGTATATTTCTTCCTCTAGCTCACCGTGGAGGAAAGCTTTTTTCACATCTAATTGCTCGAGATGTAGATCTTCAGTTGCAACAGTACTAAGAACCGATCTGATGGCAGTCAGTTTGACTACAGGATAAAAGATTTCTATGTAGTCAACTCTTTCTTTCTGCTGAAATCCTTTGACCACCAACCTTGTCTTGTATCTCTTGGAACCATCATGTTCCTCCTTGATTCTGTACACCCATTTATTACTCAAAGCCTTCTTCCCCACTAGTAACTTCGCAAGTTCCCAAGTCTTGTTAGAGTTCAAGGACTTTATCTCATCTTTCATACCAAGCTCCCACTTGCTTGCATCATCCACACGCTTCATGGTAGTTTTCTGGCTCTCCACCATCACTCAACAATAAATAATTTAAATGAGCTCTAGGCTGTAATGATGAGTACCTCGGATTTGGCTTGGGTACTCTGGTTGTCTGCCTTAACTCTCTGACAGGTGAACCAAACTCTGCATCTACCTCATCTGAAGTAGTTTCCTCCATCATCTCTTCTTCAGCCTCTTCTCCTGCGTCCTCATCAGAACTAGCTTCAAAGTTGCTGCCTTCTGGAACATCATCTGGCTCAAAGTATGTAGGCTCTGACTGTACTAAGCTTGTGGACTTAAGAGCATCACAATCTTTGTATAGAACTGCTTTATTGAATACAACGTCCCTGCTTCTAATGACTTTCTTGTTATGTTCATCCCAGAACTTATAGCCAAACTCATCACCACCATAGCTAATAAAATAGCATTTCAAGGACTTAGAGTCAAGTTTATTTCCAACATGATCACTCAAATGAACATATGAAACACAGCCAAAAACTTTTAGGTGAGAAAGGTTTATATTCTTTCCACTCCATACTTACTTCATGTATTTTATGCTTCAAAGGTACTGATGGTCCCCAGTTGATCAGGTAGGCAGCTGTGTTAACTACTTCTGCCTAGAATTGCTTTGGAAGTCCTGCTTGAAGTCGCATGCTTCTAGCTCTTTCAGTTAATATTTTGTTCATTCGTTTTGCTATGTCGTTCTGTTGAGGTGTACATGGCACTGTTCTCTCCAATCTGATGCTACTATCATAGCAAAACTTCTTGAACTCTGAATCTTCATATTCACCTCCATTATCTGATCGTAATTTCTTAACCTTCAGCCATGTTTCATTTTCTACTATAGCCTTCCATTTCTTGAAGACTTCAAACACTTCTGATTTATGTTTCATGAAATAGACCCAATTCTTCCTCGAGTGACCATCTATGAAAGTCACAAAGTATAACCTTCCACCAGTGGATTGTACTGATGCTGGGCCCCACACATTTGTGTGAACTAGCTCAAGCTTCTCTTCCTTCGGTGTTCTGCCGACTCTTTTAAAGCTTATTCTCTTTTGTTTCCCGAAGATGCAACTTTTACATAAGTCAAAATCAACCGACCTCAAACCTGGTAACTTTTCATTTGATCACATAACCTTCAGGCCTTTAATGCTCATGTGCCCAAGCCTCTGGTGCCACAAATTTGGATCTTCTTTGCTTTCAACCACTGTAATTGATCCACATGCATCTGTCATAATGTAGAGAGATCCACTCTTCGTACCACGGGCAACAATCATAGACCCTTGGTAACCTTCCACGTATCACATGTGAAGGTTGATATATATCCCTCTTTTGCCAACTGTCCTAAGGAGATCAGATTCTTCCTCAAGCTAGGAACATGTCTCACATCATTCGGCTTCCATATAGACCCATTGAGTTCAATTTACACCACTCCTTTTCCAACTATATCACATGGTTGATCATCGCCAAGATAGACTTTTCCTAAGTTTCCTGAAACATAGTTTTTAAATAAATCTCTATTTGAGGTAGCATGAAACGAAGCTCCTGAATCCAGCACCCATGATACTGTCTTGCTCTCCAACAAGCAAATAAGGGCATCATCTGATTCTCCTGAGACGATGTTCGCTTCAGTTCTCATAGTGCCCAAACTTGCCATAGTTCCAGCAGTCAATCTTCGATTTCTGGATCTTGACCCGCCGTTCCTTGAATTAGGTCTTCCACAGGTATTCCCTCTATTTCTGTTTCTATTTCTACCTCTGCTTTCAAAATTCAATACCGACCCTGAATTAGAAACTACTCCTTCTTGTCTTCTTATCTCCTTAGTCATAATCATGTCTACTACTTCTGAAAACTTTAGTTTTTCTTTTCCACATGAACCGCTAATCAAAGTAACGACGCCCTTCCAACTATCAGGTAGCTGACCAAGTATTAACAGGGCTTGTATTTCATCATCAAATTGAATATTGACGGAGTCTAGTTGATCCGTGATCTCATTAAACTCATT
>NC_033800.1:65959395-66004013 GCF_001876935.1 Asparagus officinalis | reverse complement strand
CAAATCAACTCTCAATCTCTCCAATTGCTCCTAGAATAGAAGCCCAAAGAAAACCCTCTCAATCTGCTCAAAACTCCTGCCCTACTAACCCTAGAAACACCACTTAGGTATTTATAAGAAACCCAAACAAAACGGGTCTGGAAAACAGACCCAGACCGAAACCCGCATCACGATCGACCGCAGCGCCATGTGCGGTCGACCGCGAAAAGTCCAGAGGCTCACCCAACTCTCTGAACCAAACGCGGTCGACCGTCGCTCCATGTCCGGTCGACCGTCCAATATCCAGAGCCAAAAATCTATCTGCGTGCATATTTCGGTCGACCGCAGCTCCACTGCCGGTCGACCGCCAGACGCCCAAAAGCACTCCTTCGACTTTTTCAGCGGTCAACTCCATACACTCGCCGAATCTACAATTCTCCACCTCGAATCTACAATATGCTTTTAGTTGCTTTTTTTTCTTCCTTTTCTTTCTCTTGTGTATATTCTTTGTCCCTCGTCTCTAGTTAATAATTTTTTTGTGCGTCTTGCTTCGATTACTCAAAAAAGATACGATATTCTCACCTTGTCCTTTCTTTCATATCTCTTTATATAGTGTTCTCCCATAAAGGATGCAACTCTTCTCAAAACAAAGGCACAAACTCTACTTATATATAATCCCTCACCATATATTAATATGGAGAGACTTCACTAAATGACCATGTAAACAATTGGACTAATCATTTAATTCTCTTTCTTAATAGACTCTCTTTTAAAAGGAAACAAAATTTTCCTTCTCAAAAAAGATAATTTTAAACATTAAACAAATTATTATAAATTGCCAACGTCATTCAAACTTAATCTGGAGTCATATATCCGACACTTACTTTATTGAATCACCACCCTTTTCTGTATAAGTTCTTGAACTATATATACACCAAATGATCAGCGATGACAATGGTGATTCCCTCTTGTCCTATTTTCTCATAAGATTTGATCAGTGAAAAATATAGGAGTTGTGAAAACAACGAAGGAATTGAGAAAGGAATTGAAAAAAACGTGAAGAATAAGCAAAACAGGCTCCACCATACCCTGGTGTGGTGTCTGCCATGGGTGTGGCAGAATCTCCCCTGTCTATCATTGGTGTGGTGTCTGCCACACCTTGGTGTGGCAGAATCTGCCATGTTTGTCATGGGTGTGGTGTGTGCCACACCAGGGTGTGGCAGACTCGTTTTTAGAATCCTAATCAGTTTGGTATTGTGTTTTGTTATAAATAGAGACATTTTTTTTAGGGTTTCTTTGGCTTTGTTTAGGCTTTGGTTGGGCTTTGGTTAAGCATTGATTGGGGGATATTTGGAGTACAAAAGAGGTATTTTTTGAGCTTTTGATTAGGGTTTTATTTTGGAGAGATTAAGAGTTTTGTTGGTGAGCTTTTGATTAGGGTTTTATTTTGGAGAGATTAAGAGTTTTGTTGGTGAGATTAGTTTGTTCCTTCGAGTGATTTGTAATCTTAAGAGTTTTGTTGGTGAGATTAGTTTGTTCCTTCGAGTGATTTGTAATCTCAGTTTGTACTCTTTTTTTATTAATAAAAACCACATCCCCCATTGCCCCGTGGACGTAGGTAACTTGCCAAACCATGTTAAAGTTAGTGTTTTGTTTGTGCATTGATTTTGGTTGGTTTTGGCCATCTTTGATTGGCGTTTGGTTTGGTTCCTCGACACGGTTTTCAACAACAATTGGTATTAGAGCACAATAATTAGTATCAGAGCTTGGGCTACGCTTAGGCTATTTGCAGAAGTAGATCAATTTGGGAAGCTCGTCTAGGGTTTCAGTTGGTGAGAAATGTGGGATCTTTTTGGTAAAGCTTCTTTCTTTTCTCAGTTTTGGATCTATTCTTTGTTTGTTTCCGCACTAGTTGTTGGTGTGTTGAGGATTATGGCCGAGAAAGATGGAGTTGAGGGTGGTTCTTCAGGTGTGAAGACTTTCCAAAGTTTGAGTATCCACTCTATGAAGATTGACGTGGAGAAGTTCAATGGCACTAACAATTTTGAACTTTGGCGATGCGAAGTCTTGGAGCTCAATGCGCAGAATTTGGAAGATACGTTGGTTGGACGGGAAACCGGACGACATTGATGAGAAGGTTTAAAAAAAGATGAATCAGACAGCGTGTGGTGTGATTAGGTCTTGTCTCACTCAAGATCTAAAATATGATGTGATGAATGAGACTTCAGCTAAGAAGATTTGGGAAGTCCTAGAGAACAAGTACTCGACAAAGCGTCGAAAACCGCTTGCATTTGAAGATGAGGCTTTATCGCTTCCAATTGAAGAATGAGATATCCATTAGTGATCACATGAACCACTACACGAAGCTTCTTGCAGATTTGGCGAATGTTGATGTCATTGTTAAAGATGAGGACAAGGCGTTGCTATTGTTGACTTCTTTGCCCGACGAGGAATATGAGACGTTTGTCCTTACTCTTATTAATGGGAATGCATCTCTTTCATATAGTGAGGTCACCACTGTATTAGTGAATTACCAACTTAGGAAGAAGGACAATGAGACTTCTAATGAGCCGGTAGCGGGGGCATTGGTTACAAGAGCAAAGGGTCCAAACCGAGGTAGAAGGTCACAGTCTAGAGGGGCACATCTTGGAATTCGTAGGAATCAGTGTGCTTTTTATAAAGAAGATGGACATTTGAAGCTGAATGCCCAAAATTGAATGATCAAGCCGGGAAGAATAAGGGGAAAGCTATTCAGGCTTTAGAGGTGAATGTTGTCAATGCTAGTGGTAACAATTCAGATTAGGATTCTTTGGGCTACTCATTATCTGTACTGTCATCAGTTTGTGTTGCCTACTCTACAGAGTAGATGTTGGACTCGGGTGCTACATATCATATTTACCCTAGGAGGGATTGGTTCTCCAGCTTTCAGAAGTTAGAAAGAGGGGATTTCGTGCTCATGGGTAATGATCATGAATGCCCTATTAGTGGTATTGGCATCATTCAGATTAGGATGAGTGACAGAGTGATTCGGGAGTTGGTTGGAGTGAGGTTCGTTCCTCAATTGAAGAAGAACATTATTTCACTTGGAGCTTTGGAGGCAGCAGGCTATAGGGTGATCTTGACGGATGTACGTTTGAAGGTTACATTTGGGTCCATGATTGTGATGAAGGGCGTCAGAAGGAGTAACTTATACTGTTTGCTTAGGAGCTGGGCGATTGATAGGGAGCTGACGACTTTATCAGATTCGGCTAGACTGTGACGTTGTTTGATGCTGGGTTATTTGATTGGTAATGTCGTGCATAGACTGTTGAGGAGTGCTTTGACCTACAGATAGAAGTCCTTTGAGCACATTGGGATGAGCAAGATCGTGGTGGAGTTAGGCACTTCTATCCATCGAGCGAGGGGTCTTTTAGGAGGTGTTCAGTCAAGCATTTAGGGGCCTTCCAAGGAGGCATCATTAGGAGGTAATCGTTTTGTAGTTTTCGCAGTTAGTGATTGTCCTAGGCATTATTGGGTCGCGACCAGTTCCCGTTGGTGTACAGTCCTAGAAGTCAACAACAATTGGAAGAAGTGTATTGGCAGAAAGGTAACTCGTTGTTCTAGCTTTGGTAGGGGTCCTTTCTTGCGTTTATGCTGAGCTCATGGCAACTTGAAACACTTCATTGATGTGGAGACTTTGGGGCGACGAGATGAGATGATAGTTTCGATGGGTCGTTCCTTTCTGGAGGAGGATCGGTTTGGGGCGACGAGATGAGATGATAGTTTCGATGGGTCGTTCCTTTCTGGAGGAGGATCGACGTTGGTTGTCGAGCATTGGTTCTGGTTCTGGATCCTTTCTGGAGGAGGATCGACGTTGGTTGTCGAGCATTGGTTCTGGTTCTGGAGTTTCGACATATTTGAGTCATCTTAGTCATAGGTCGCCGACTGGTGCATTAGGAGTTATTGGATCTGGTGGAGCTGCTTTAGATTTTGGTTGACGTCGGATATTTGGTTACTCAACATTTGGTCACATCGAGGATGTGAGATTTGATCCGATTGCGTATTTGGGATTCAGAGGCTTATTTGATTATCGTTTGGGAGCTTCTGATTTTGTTCTGAGCAGAAATGTCACTTTTGACTCTCAGCAGGTGGAGAGTGTTGATCAGGTCATTTGGATATCGTAGCAGGTGGAGGGTGATGCTACTTCACGTTGGGTGGAACTTATTCCACATACTCCAGATTATACTGCGTTATTTGGGATTCTAGCTGAGGTGGCATAGGTTGGGGATCATTTGATTTCGGATGCAGATGATGGATTGGTTTTGGATTCGGTTGCAGCTGGTGGACATGATTTGGATACGGTCATTGGTTCACCTCAGATGAAGGTGTTTGATTTGTATCAGTTTGGGGCCACTATCAGTTGCAGATCTGTTGGTGATATTGGGGAAGAGTTGCAGACTTTTCTATTAGATCGAGGGCCTTTGGAGGCCATTTGGGTGAACTACGTGAAGGCTTAATTCATTGGGCAAGAGGATACGTAGGCAGTCAGTTTTAATGCAGCCAATTTGGTGAGTAGACATCGATGTTTGGAGAGTGTTCGCATTCTTATTTGGGTCTCGACTTGTTATGGTTTGAGTCCGTTATCGTGAAGAGTTTCCACGACGTCCTGAACGTAACAAGTTGGACATTTGGTTTGGTTGGTGTCAGCTCAGTTTTGAAAAAACTTCGCCGATGTGGAGAATTGTAAAAACGACGAAGAAATTGAGAAAGAAATTGAGAAAAACATGAAGAATAAGCAAAACAGGCTCCACCACACCCTGGTGTGGTGTCTGCCATGGGTGTGGCAGAATCTGCTCTGTCTACCATTGGTGTGGTGTCTGCCACACTCTGGTGTAACAGAATCTGTCCTGTTTGTCATGTGTGTAGTGTGTGCCACACCAGGGTGTGGCAGACTTATTTTTAGAATCCTAATCAGTTTGGTATTGTGTTTTGTTATAAATAGAAACACGTTTTTTAGGATTTCTTTGGCTTTGTTTAGGCTTTGATTGGGCTTTGGTTAAGCATTGATTGGGGGATATTTGGAGCACAAAAGAGGTATTTTTTGAGCTTTTGATTAGGGTTTTATTTTGGAGAGATTAAGAGTTTTGTTGGTGAGATTAGTTTGTTCCTTCGAGTGATTTGTAATCTCAGTTTGTACTCTTTCTCTATTCGTGAAAACCCTATCCCCCCTTGCCCCGTGGACGTAGGTAACTTGCCGAACAACGTTAAAATTGGTGTTTTGTTTGTGCATTGATTTTGGTTGGTTTTGGCCCTCTTTGATCGGCGTTTGGTTTGGTTCTTTGACACGGTTTTCAACAACAATTGGTATTAGAGCACAACAAGACGTATCAGGAAACTTCCAAATTCTTCACATATGAAAAAAAAAGATCTCGAAACATTTTCCAGAACCAAAATTGACAAACCACTAAGAGAAGAAAAAGTGTGTCATCATATACCAAGATATTTGTTGGTCTCCATAATGATGAGCCGGAGTTCTATATATGTACGTAGAAACAATCTATCAAACTATTAAATGAAATAGACAGTAGAAAAAGTACACTAATTAATGCAATTCCTTCATCTATGTATATAATGAAATATGGGCGTCACTCTAGTCATTTGGAGTTTTGAGTATACTGGCAAACAAAAGCTTCAGAAATCTCCATTGTTACTCTCTTCATCATTCTGAGGAATTAACCCATTTGTTTATCATAATAAAAAGAAGGGTTAATTGCACAGAGACCACCTATACTATCGCCTATTTGAACATACTATTCTTGTAGTTTCATTATTGCAGATAGTCCCCAGGAGTTTATTTTTTTACTCTTTTATCCTGGGTGGAATTTTGACTGATACTATTCTGGGTGAAAACTTAAGCGGTGGTCTATGGATTCAGATCCTCTTCACTATAAAAAAAACAGTGGAGGGACCACTACATTATCACGGCCATTGATTATCTAATTAATGATTGTGATTTTTTTTTAGTGTAAATTAGGAATGAGTGCAATACACGGGGGTATGGTAAGTGTTAGATTTAAATTGTATCATAACCGCCTACTAAATAATCAACGATTGAGATTAAAAGCAGTGATCTCTCCACTACTTTTTTGTAGTGGAGAGGATCCAAATCCGTGGTCTATCTGCAACAACGAAACTATGTGCAATTAAGCTATAAAAAGAATACAGAGGTGTGGGGTAGGAGGGTTTAGTGAACATACTTGGTCGTAATCCTTTTCAGTTTATAAGGATACTTCAAAATTATCATAAATATTAAAAATTACCAATTTGGGACCACAAATAGTATGAAATCTACAAATATTTCCATAACGTCCACAGTTGAGAACCCCCAGTGTTTTCTGACAGGTAAACCGTAAACAGGGAAATAACGGAAGGTGGGTTTTTGTCAGAACTCAAATGATTATTAAGATTTGATAATGTTAATATACAAATGTTAAAGATTTTAGGAGCATTGTTTGCGGGAAAATTGTGAGAAAAAATGAGAATAAAATTCTGTATTAATCTCCTTAACTAGCTCAGGAAAAGAATGAATACAATCTCTCTCTAACTGGCTTAGAAAAAAAATTACAATCTTCTCGATCGGTATCCCGATTTACAAAAATAGGAAGGGATCGACGGAGACCCTCCCCTTTGTTTAAAACTGAGTTCTTCTTAGTGTCGATGGGAGCTTGAATCTTGTATCCCGTTGACGATCTGAACGCTTCGCCTCATGGAACACGGTCTATTGACGTTGAGGAGAACTTGCGTGGCAAGTTTGTAACTCTTAACGAGTTAATAACTCAAAACGAGTTTAAAACTCTGTAATAGAATTAATTTGATTTAACCGAAATCGGCTTATAGCCAAGAATAAAGAAAAGTTCCAAGAACAGCTCCTAAAGATCGCCGATCTCCTTAGGTGGTTTCCATATCTCCAAAGATAATCTGCTTGAAGATCTCTCCAAAAAAATCCGCAAAAGCCCCCCTGATCTAAGCTGATTTTCAGCTATTTATAGGGGATTAAGGGGTGTAACTAACCTCTAAAACCGCTCCTAAGTGGGGTGTGATCCCCCTCAAATCGTTGGAAACGGTTTTTTGAACCGTCCAACTCGTGTTTGAACAAGTCAAACGCAACACTTGCGTTCTGGGCACGAACTCTACATTCTGGACTTGGGACGCAGAGTTGAGCTCTGCATGTTGAGCTGAAAAAACAGTGGTGAGCCCTGCGTTTTTGTTGTTTGCAACGCAGAAGTGAGCTTTGCGTTTTATTCTTGAAACGCATAGGCGAACTCTGTGTTCTGAGTTGAAGAGACTATTGATTTGTAGTCTCTTTGTTTAGAGTGTTGTAAAGATTATAATCTTCATCTCGGCTCCTTGGAATGTGAGAGTTGTCAGTTGTAATTCTTGTTGATGATTGTGAAGGCTGTTGAATCAGAACTTCCATCGGTTGTTGTGAAGTTCGTTGAATTGTAACATTCGTTGATTGTCGTGAAAGTCTCCAAATTGTAGCCTTATGGAAGTCGTCGAATTGTAACTTCCATTATCAGTGTTTGGTGGGAATTAGCCATCTGTAGTAATTTTTAGACAGCCTACCAGCATCAATAAAATAAAATTAAAAAAAACCAAAAAATGTGCCACTAAATTGGTAATTGTTCCCTGAATATGGTGAAGATCTAGGCGCAGAAAAGTAGAGATGAGGCCATACAAATATTGTCATCTAATGCTTGGTATCAAATTCCTTTTGACTCTGTGTGCTTGGATTCTGAGTTCCCATCTGTATGCTAACAAACTGGGGGCAGATTCCATTTTTGAATCTGAAACTTACATAAAACCTCAAGATTCTTATAAAATCATGATTAAATATTGCAATTTTATTAAACAGTTGAGCTTGACTGCTATGCTTATCATTTGAGACTGACCCCCAAAACCCCCCTCACATGCTCTTTCATGGCACCCTCCTCTATTTATACCCATATCCTTTCTCTTTCACTTCCTCATCAATATCAACCTCTCTCTCTCTCTCTCTCTCTCTCTCTCTAGCGCTCTTCCTTTCTCTCCCTCTCTAGCCTTTGATCATGGCTTGTGCCTCTGATACTGATGAGCTATTCTCGGGCCGGTGCATTTGGGTAAACGGCCCACTTATAATCGGCGCAGGTCCATCGGGCCTCGCCGTTGGAGCCTGCCTGAAGGAGCACGGCGTCCCTTTCGTCATCCTCGAGCGGTCAGACTGCATCGCCTCACTCTGGCAGAAACGGACTTACGATCGCCTGAAACTCCACTTACCCAGAAAATTCTGCCAGTTACCTAAACTCCCATTTCCTGAAAACTACCCTGAGTACCCATCAAAAGACCAGTTCATTGAATACCTAGAGTCCTACGCAACTAAGTTTGATCTCAACCCTCAGTTCAATGAAACAGTGATATCGGCCAAGTACGATGAAGTTGGGGGGATTTGGAGAGTGAGGACTGTGAGTAAAAAGACTGAGGTTGAGTACATTTGCCAGTGGCTCGTAGTTGCTACCGGAGAAAATGCAGAGAGTTTGATTCCTGAATTCGAAGGAATCAGGGACTTTGGTGGGTTAAAAATGCACGCTTGCGATTATAAGTCAGGTAAAGACTTCGAAGGGAAGAAAGTTCTTGTTGTTGGCTGTGGAAATTCTGGCATGGAGCTCTGCTTAGATCTCTGTCTGCACAATTCTCGGCCTTCCATGGTTGTTCGTGACTCGGTAAGTAAATATTCATCCCGTGTGTAGTTTTCTCTTCCGTAATAAAATTTACAGTATTGATTGAGTTGCTCTTTCAGGTTCACGTATTGCCGAGGGAAATTCTTGGGAAGTCGACTTTCGAGCTGGCTGTTACGCTGATGAAGTGGCTTCCGGTGAAGTTTGCCGATAAAATTGTGCTGGCCCTGGCTAGGATTGTGCTCGGCAACGTAGAGAAATATGGGCTCAAAAGGCCAGATATTGGGCCTTTAGAGCTCAAGAACACACAGGGAAAAACCCCTGTTTTAGACATTGGAGCTCTGAAAAGGATCAGATCAGAGGAGATCAAAATTGTGCCTGGAATCAAGAAATTTTCTCCTGGAAAGGTCGAGCTTGTCGATGGAAGAGTACTCGATGTAGATTCCGTTATTTTTGCAACTGGGTATAGTAGCAACGTCCCATCTTGGCTTCAGGTAATTTACATTTTTGTTTTTTTTCCCATTATACTATCATCCAATTGCGGATAGGCGCCATGCAGTTCCATTTGTCAGAAAACAATTATCTCGCTCTCTCTGAAGGATAAAAGATCTTAAAAATTTAGCAATAGAACCATAGGGTGTCCGTCCGCAGTTAATCCTTTTTTTTAAAGTAAACATGACAGTTAATTTAGTTAAGTTAATTAGTTGACATGGGTTTTTTGTGTATTTTCTCAGGGAAGTGACTTCTTTAACAAAGATGGGTTTCCTAAAGAACAATTTCCTAACGGATGGAAAGGGAAGTCAGGATTATATGCAGTTGGGTTTACGAGGAGAGGGCTCTCTGGTGCTTCTTTAGATGCAGTGAGGATAGCAGAGGACATCGGCAAAGTTTGGAAGGAGGAGACAAGGCAAGCAAAGCACATAATTGCTTGTCATAGGAGATGCATGTCTCAAATGTGATACAAATTTGCCAAAGTTGTGATCCTTGTTATGTGTAAAATAATGTAAGATTGACCCCCCCTCACAATAACTACTAAGAAAGGAGGCAGCCCGCTCTCAATGGAGCCCAAGTTTTGCAAAAGGAATGGGCTTTATGTGTACAGAGAAAAGGGAGAAAAAAAAAAGATGATGATGAGGCTTTTCTTGTTTTCTTTACCTTTACTTTTTCTACGTTTTTCTTATTTTGTTTGATCTTTGTTTAACTTTTGTTGACCTTTTGTACAATGATTTAAAGCATGATTTCTTGGAAAGACCATTGATTCTTTGTTGGTGTATATTTGATAGATTCATCAAGACAGACAGATTGAAGTTGACAGTCGTCAGGCTGACATCCTACAACATTAGTAACTATCCAAATCACAACTAATATGTCATTAAAAGAAAAGGGTTAATATATATTCTTGAAGTCTTTTCTGTTATGTCAAAACTCCAAAGTTGTGTGGTGAAGATCATAATTCTATACCCTACCATGTTCCTACAAGTTGAGAGTCTTTTCATGGGCCAAACTCAGACTCACACAATAATATCTTTTTTCTTCTTGAGTCAGTTTTAAATTCATGTCAATTGTGATGTTAGTCTGAGTGACTCTAGTATCATCTTAAAGTCATTACCACTGCATTAAAACTCCAAAATTATGATAAAGTCCAAGAGCTATATATTCTAAGTTTAAATGTGGATATTGTCTGCAAATTGAACTTACTACACCTTGCAGACAGACTCCCTAAAGAGGGTCAAAAGAATTTCACTTACGACATCTATGTTAGAAGTAATTTGTAATTCTCTAGTGTTGACGAGTATAGAGAAGGAATATTGAGAGAATGTTGTGATATTTTCTTGATCAATGAAAGAATACAATGGTCCCTTATATAGGGAGAGAAGGAGCTATACAAGGAAGTAATAATAATATCTCATGATTCTAGGAATCATAGTGATAGTCAACTATACCATATATATCTATAATACTCCCCCTCAAGTTGGCACACATATATCAAACATGCCTAACTTGCTAATCAACTTGGCAAATATCTTCCTCGTTACTACCTTGGTGAGTATGTCAGCTAACTGATCTTCCGAGTGTACATGAGGGACGGAAATGACTTTCTCTTCTAACTTTTCTTTGATGAAGAACATGTCTACTTCTACATGCTTTGTCCTATCATGCTGAACTGGATTATGTGCGATATCGCATGCTGCTTTGTTATCACAGTATAGCATCATAGGTTCTTTTGGAGGGAAACCTAGATCTGTCAGTAGTAATTTTAACCACAATAACTCTTGGATACTGACTGCCATTCCTCTATATTATGCTTTTGCGCTTGATCGGAATACCATATTTTGCTTCTTACTCCTCCAAGTGACCAATTTTCCCCCTACAAATGTGAAGTACCCTGATGTAGACATTTGATCACATATATTTCTCGCCCAATTAGCATCAGTATATCCTTCAACCTTCAGGAAGTCCTCATTTCTTTGAAACATGATTCCTTTTCCAGGAGCTACCTTAAGATACCTGATGATCTTCATAACTACCTGCATATACTTCTCCCCTGGATTATGCATGAACTGACTGACGGTACTCAATTCATATGATATATCAGGCCTTGTATGTGCCAGATACATCAATTTCCCCACTAATCTCTGATAGCGTCCTTTATCGACGGGCACTTGATCTGTTTCAACTTCCAACTTCACTCCTTCCATTGGAGTCTCTGATGGTTGACAAGCAGACATCCCAGTTTTATTTAGTAAATCTAGGGTATATTTCTTCTGAGATAGGAAGATGCCTTTCGATGACCTAGACACATCGATCCCCAGAAAATACAAAGTCCCCAAGGTCTTTCATTTTGAACTCCTGAGATAGGTGGTTCTTCAATGCCTGTTGTTCATGAGGGTCATTTCCTGTGAGGACCATGTCATAGACATAGATGATAAGTGCCGTAATCTTCCCATGACTCTTCTTCAAAAACAAAGTATGATCAGAATTACTCTGACTATACCCGAACTTTCGCATCGATCCCGTGAATCTCCCAAACTAGGCTCTGGGGGATTGCTTTAGTCCATACAAGGATTTTTTCAACTTGCAGACTTTATTTGTATGCTCAATCGGGATCTTATATCCAGGTGGGAACTCCATATACACCTCCTTTGTATGCTCAATCGGGATCTTATATCCAGGTGGGAACTCCATATACACCTCCTCCTCTAACTCTCCATGTAGGAAAGCATATCCAGGTGGGAACTCCATATACACCTCCTCCTCTAACTCTCCATGTAGGAAAGCATTTTTTACATCAAATTGTTGTAGAGGCTAGTCCAAATTAGTAGCTAATGAGAGTAACACCCGCACGATATTGATCTTTGCCACGGGTACGAATGTCTCCAAATAATCAATCCTGTGTGTCTGTGTGTAGCCTTTTGCAACTAGTCTCTCTTTGAATCTTTCAATTGTTCCATCTACTTTGAATTTCATAGTGTACACCCATTTGCATCCCACCCTCTTCTTTCTTACTGGTAACTCGGTTAATTCCCATGTGTCATTTTTTAATAATGACTTCATCTCCTCGCCCATCGCTGATTTCCATTTTGGATTACATAAAGCTTCCTACACACTGTTAGGAATAGATACAGAAGATAATTGATTCACAAAGGATTTGTTAGATGAAGTTAACTGATCATAAGACACATAATTACTCATAGGATATTTGGCTTTACTTATAAAGTCTGGATCATATGTGGGTTTGGGTACACCTCTATTTGCTCGATTGGGAAGTTGTTTTCTAGGAATAGAAGAAGGTGATACATGGGAGGACTCAATTTCAGGGATATCTGAAGTGGACGATTGGTTATTCGAGTCAGGCGGGGACTGCACAACTTTATTCGGCAGGGTTTTTGCTGTTGCCATATCAGGAAATGGCATTACTTCGATTGTCTCAGTTGCCGATGTTGGACTTGAAGTCAAAGTTAGGAGCACTTCTATTGATCTTATCTCTTCCTCACTAGTATTTCCAAATAACCGAACTTCCTTATAATGCTCCTCCTGAAGTTCAGCCCGTTCAAAGTACATAGTATCTTCATGAAATGTCACATCCATGGTGACAAACATTTTCTGTGTGGGAGGATGATAACACCGATAACCTTTTTAGGATGAGGTATACCCGACAAAAATACACTTGAGGGCGCGAGGTTCGAGCTTGTTCTGTTGCTTCTTTGGTAAGTGAACAAATGTAACACATCCGAACACCTGGGGAGGAAGATTTGGTATGGTAGGTGCTGAGGCAAGTTTAGTTAAGACGTTGAAGGGTGTCTGAAAGTCAAGAATGGCGGAGGGGATGCGATTCACCAAATAAGCATCCGAGGAGAGGGCTTCACACCAATAAGATGCAGGTGTCTTTGCCCTGATTAGTGATGCCCGAACAACTTCTAACAAATGGTGATTTTTTCATTCAGCAACCCTATTTTGTTGAGGGGTATATGTGCAGGTAGTCTGATGAACAATGCCATGAAGTTTGAAATATGCCTGTAATTCGGTACCAATATATTCACCGCTATTATCACTGCGAAGAACTCGAATGGTAGCGTTATACTGTGTACTGATCTGTTTATGAAATTTCTGAAACAAACTACTAACTTCACCCAATGCCGGTTGTAGCCGGGAGGTTTTTTTCTCCACTTCCATTGGGCAAGTCATTAGCCCATTCCCACGGTTTGACCAGGATTGTTCTGACGATTCCTGCCGTTTAGTACGGGAAGGAGGGCGCCATTGCTTGCGCCAGCTTATCACAGACGCCACTTTTACCGCTGATTCTACTTCCACTCAGGCTTTACAGAAGCCGAGCTTCTTGTTCGGGGATCATGTCGAGGACCCCGCTATACTGACTCTTGGAGAGGAGCACTGGCTGACTCTTGATGGAGGAGCTCTTTTATACATTCCATCAATTCCCCGCCAATATTCTTTTACCCATTTGAGGAGACAGGCCGTGAGGCGACAGATGTCCTGGGATCTTACTAAGGATGCTGAGCGAGTCCCGTGTGGATATACCTCTCATTCTAAGACCCCTGGTTCTGGCGGGTATCACCATATTCGTGGTCTTTGCCCAGGGATCACGGGCCTTGATACTGCACCCCCAGGTGAGACGTCAGCAGCTGCCTCTACTGTGGGTAATCGTCTGGCTCTTCTGGGGAGGCGATTACCTCCACCAGAGCCCAGATGCTATGGCTGGGCTTCCTCACTAGCCAAAGGGTGGTGGGCGCGCATGACTGATTTCGTCTTGGCGCGCTGGGAGAGGGATCTGAAGAGTAGTGGGTTATATGCACCCATACGAGCTACTATGTACGGAATCCCAGTTAGCTGTCGCCATTTCTTGGCTTTGCTGGAGACTTATATGCCCGATAGCAACACCTTCCTGACCAGCGGTGGTGAGCTAGGGTTGGCCTTGCACGAGATGCATTATGTTTCGGGTCTTCCGATGGGGGACTGTCCGTATCAGGTAGCGTTATACTGTGTACTGATCTGTTTATGAAATTTCTGAAACAAACTACTAACTTCACCCTTGGACTTCATAGGACACACCAATGTCATTCGAGTGCAATCATCAATAAATGTGACAAACCACCGTATACCACTTAAAGATAAAACATGAGAGGGACCCCATACATCAGAATGAATTAAATGGAACTAAACTTTTATTCATTGAAGGTTTAAAGGAAGTTCGATGACTTTTAGACAGTTCACAAATCTTACAATGAAAAACAGAACAATCAACTTTATTAAATAAACGGGGAAATAGTTTCTTTAAGTAGCCAAACGATGCGTGACCTAACCGACGATGCCATGGCCAAAGATCATCTGTAATTTTCTTCCTAGGGGTACTAGTGTTCAGGGTTGTGCTCTTCAACTCCAGGTCCAGGTAGTACAACTTTTCACGCCTAACGCCATAACCAATCATCCTCTTCGTCTGTATATCCTTAAAAATACAATGAGAAGGCCAGAAGATAACAACACAATGTAAAGCATTAGTTATTTGAGAAATAGATAATATGTTATAATCTAAGGATGGTACTACTAGGACAGAGGTAAGGTTCCTGGTGTTTGATAGATTAACGGGTCCTTTTCCCATAACGGGAACTGGAGCACCGTTAGTTGTGGAAACAAAAGTCTGATATGATGGGGGTAATACTAGTAATCATTTTTGAATTTGATGTCATATGATCAGTGACACCAGAATCAATCACCCATGTATTATTCAAAATAGAGACAGAATGTAAAGCTTTACCAGATGTACCTATGGTGGTGAGTAATCCTGAGGCATGTTTGTTACCTCCATCTGTGGTCTGATTTTTTTGGTGTGGAAACAAAAGTCTGATATGATGGGGGGTAATACTAGTAATCATTTTTGAATTAGATGTCATATGATCAGTGACACCAGAATCAATCACCCATGTATTATTCAAAATAGAGACAGAATGTAAAGCTTTACCAGATGTGTTAGACCCTAGAGGGGGGTGATTAGGGTCTTATGCTAATCTAATCCGATTAAATGCTAATTAAAATATATTAACAAGTTATCCTAGCAAGTATGAAATACAACAATGTATATGAGCTAGGATAAGCAATATGAACAACAAGATATATCCTAACAAAGAGATATAGGCAATGTATGTGCAAGGATATATAAACTCAAGGGTAAACAATCTAAACTAGATAGTGGGCAATATAATCAACAAGCAATATACAAAGGCGATATAAGATATGAACATAAAAGAAAGTGCGCCAATGCAATCACAAACAAATAATATGATGACGGAGTTCGGTCCCCACGACCTACGTCTCTGCTCCTCACCTCGAGGAGATCTCTACTATCACAACCGGGTTTTCTACGTTCACCCGAACAACGTTTACACCTCACAATACAATCACTATGCAATCACACCTCACACACTAAGTGTTGGTCCTAGCCCATGTCCTCCTCCTCAAGTGCTCAGTTACAACCTCTCCCTAGGCACGTCAACCGACACCACTCCTCTTGGATTCGACCCCGTCTCTCACCACACACTTCTCTCGGCGTACAAGTGTATTACAAGTGAATCCTCACAATTAGACACAATATAACAAATGATTGTTCTCTCTAACAAGGTGAGAACTCAATTAAGCACAACTCTAAGTCACAAACCCCACAACCCAAATTATACTATGAATGTAAATACAATAAGCTCAATGGTTGTGTGTGTAAACAAAGAGTAAATCAAATCAAATTAAACTAAACTCAATATAAATCTAGCTTATGGAAATTATAATCAAAATAATAAATTGCTAGATGAGTTTAGAAACACTTCTCTAAAGATGACAAGAGAGTAGGAGAAGAGTGAATGCTCAAACACCAAAGGATGATCTCCACTTGCTCTTGTGAAAGTTGCTTCACAAACAAAAACTCTTAAACACTCTTTTAAACAAACACAAAACACCCTTAAACTTGTTTAAACAATTCTCTTAGTTGGGTTAAAAGAGAACAGCAATAGGGTATTTATACCCACTCTAAATCTCAGTCAAAACCTCTAACAAAAGACAAAAACAGCCCCAGCAAACAGCTCAGAGAAATATCCGTTGGAAGCCAACGGATCTATTGTCGTTCGACCGGAAATTCTGTCGGTCGACCGATGGAGAACAAAAACTCGAAGGACTGTTCTGGACCATCGTCGGTCGACCGGTGCGGTCGACCGATGGAGCGCTCGTCGCGACCGCACGGTCGACCGACCAACTCTCTGCTGCATGGTGACGAAAGAACAAATGATCGGTCGACCGGTGCGGTCGACCGAAAACTGACATATGAAAATCTGATTTGCTGATTTTAAAATACTGTTTAAAAATATCAAATAAATTACAAAATATAAAACTTTGGGGAATGATTGTAGACATGATAATAAACATACTACAGTGACTGGTTATTAGAAAGGACTTCCCAAATAAAAAATATCATCATTTTACAAAATAGTTCAAAACATAAAAATATGAGATACTTGAATTTTGATGTTTTGACATTAACCAACTTTTGAAACTTTGTGAAATGTTTTTATAGACTTAGTAAAACATGTATAAACTGATATTCAAGTCTACAAACTAAGAATACAATATTTTACAATTGCATATTCTATGCAATGTTTTCAAAAACACAATAGAAATATGAACTATATAATTTCATATATATAATCATAAGAACTCAAAACACATGTATGTTATATAATATAATTATTATATGCATAGAACAAAACTTATGTATATATATATATGCAAGAAAACCAAATACGTGTGTGTATATGATATTGAGCTTAGAGTATCTAACACACATAATATAAAACCTAAACTAAATATACCAAAGCTTGATCTTGATCTTCAATAGGCTTGACTTGATATATTTGCGGATGAAGCTTGAACTCGATCTGACTTGAATGTGCATTGCTTCACTCCGACATTTCGCCAACCTCCTTTGGATATGATCGTTGAAGCTCTATTCCATCCATCCTCCAACTACGTTGTTTGTCTACAATACATAGGAATGCACAAACACTAGACAAACAACATTAGTGGTAAATTGTTTGTAAATCATCATCAAAACAAGAAGGCCAACAATCTCCTCCTTTTTGATGATGACAAACAATTTACAAAAAGGATATATGCATGAGAGGAAATGAATATATAAATTATAATTCACATGCATATAAACATATAAATTATAATTCACATGCATATAAACTCTCCCCCTTTGACAACATCAAAAAAAGGGGACAAAAAGAATAAGAGAGCGAAAGCTCCCCCTATCAATAAGCATGGGTGAGTATAAAACAAGTACATGGATTGCTCCCGATTGCTCCCCCTATCAAAATGCCTCATGAATATATGAAATGAAGATCATGGCAAACATATGTGAGCAAGCATAGATGGAAAATATGCTAAACACAACTCACATACATAAAAAGATAATGAGAACACATATAAATATGTCAATATGAAAATAGTGTCTCATTAACAAAAACATAAAGATCAAAAATAGATTTATTGATTCAAAAATCAAGAGAGGCAACTATATCTAGCTCTTGAGCTAGTATTAACCCATATGAACATTTTAGCATCCGGTAAACATGATTTGGGAATAAACACCCAATAATCCGGGGGGTTATATAAATACAAACCTCTCATCAAAACAAAACAAATAATCATGAAAACAAAAGATTTTATCAATTAAAAATTGTTTTCATATAAAAAGATTTCAAAGCATAATTTTCAAAACCAAGACAAAGAAGGATAAAAATATTAAAATTCTTAGTTGGAAAATCAAATTTATTTTGGTACCCAAGAACTCTTTGTACCAAAAGATTTAGGGACATGATCCCTATCATTTAAGCTCAAAACCTTAGGGTTATGAACCCTCTTAGGTACCAAAAGATTTAGGGACATGATCCCTATCATTTAAGCTCAAAACCTTAGGGTTATGAACCCTCTTAGGTATATGTGGTGCACTAACATGGTCAAAACAATATTCATTCAAATGACCATTCCGATTGCAATTTGTACAATGAAAGAGATCCATTTATTTTTATGGACCATTAGCTCGTGCCCGGGAATCATTTGCAAATAAAGATTTTCTTTTAAAATTATTTTACAAATGAGAAACATTCTTAAATAATGGTCTATTTGGAACATATTGCAATTTAGAAGCTTTTTGTATATCAAAACAAAATTTAGCAAGATGTCCAACCCTACCACAAACATCACATTTAAAAACATGTGGTCTATTGGAAGCATTTGTCAAATGAGATTTTCTTTTCAAATCAAAGCAATATTTGGCCAAATGACCAAAACGACCACAATGATCACACTTGAACACACTAGCATGCTTATGATGAACTTTGTGAGAATGAGCATGTGAATGTGTAAGTGTACAAGATGAAGAAGCTACATGAGATGCACAAGGAGCATTAGAATTCTTAATTAGTTTGTGTGCATCATAACAAAACTTAGCTAAATGACCTTGACGGCCGCAAATAGAACACTTATAAGTTTTGCTATACATGTGTGCATAATGAGTGGATGATTTTGATTTAGTCTTAGCACACATATCCATAAGCTTCTTATGATTATTAATGCATGTTTTCAAAGTTGAATCTAAGGATGAAATACTATTTTTCATAAGATTCAAATCTTCATTTTTAGGCACATATGCATTTTTAGAAGTAGAACATAAATAGTCATTTATAAAAGAAGTTGTATCATTCTTTATGTTCTCTACTTCTAACATGGCATCAATCTTAGCATGAGATAGGCTAGCAATAGATGAGATTAAATTTCCATTTTCCAAATTTAATAAGTCATTGCTTTCTTTAAGCATAGTATTTTCATTTTCAATGACATCAAATTTGGACACTAGCTTCTCATGATCGGATTTTAAATTATCATGCTTGTTTTTTAAATCATTAAAATCATTTTGCAATTTGTTAAAGGCATGCAATAATTTTTCACTAGCACAAGCAAGTTCATCACTAGATAAATCATTATCGGGTTCGAACTCGCAAACCTCACTAGGGCTATCGCCTAGTGGCCGTATGCATGAAGCTCCTTTAGAACTTAAAGCGGGATCCTCCAAAGCTTGTCGGATCGCCTCCAAGTCCCCTTGATGTGCTTCTATAAATTTCCAAAGTTTGTAAGCACTATCAAAATAAACAAACTTGTTAGACATAGATGAATTAAAAGTATTTAGCAAATATTCTAACAAAATATTTTTCATTGTAAACATACGATGATTATTTTTATTCCACTTGGATTTCTCCAAAGTGGGCACAATATAAGCATCATCTATAATTTCCCATAAATTAAAGTGTTTAGATTGAACAAAAAGTTTAAATCTAACACACCATTGGGCATAGGAAAAATTATCTAATCTAGGAGCAATATTAATGGCATAACCTAAACCATGCATATCCATAATATAAAAGGCAAGCAAGATACAAATAAAGCTCAAAATTAGATTAGCACAATAAGATAACTTGGATCTTTAACTCAAGGCGGTTAGTCAAAGAGCACCAAGCTCTGATACCAATTGTTAGACCCTAGAGGGGGGGTGATTAGGGTCTTATGCTAATCTAATCCGATTTTATGCCAATTAAAACTTAATTAATAAGTTATCCTAGCAAGTATGAAATACAACAATGTATATGAGCTAGGATAAGCAATATGAACAACAAGATATATCCTAACAAAGAGATATAGGCAATGTATGTGCAAGGATATATAAACTCAAGGGTAAACAATCTAAACTAGATAGTGGGCAATATAATCAACAAGCAATATACAAAGGCGATATAAGATATGAACATAAAAGTAAGTGCGCCAATGCAATCACAAACAAGCAATATGATTACGGAGTTCGGTCCCCACGACCTACGTCTCCGCTCCTCACCTCGAGGAGATCTCCACTATCACAACCGGGTTTTCTACGTTCACCCGAACAACGTTTACACCTCACAATACAATCACTATGTAATCACACCTCACACACTAAGTGTTGGTCCTAGCCCGTGTCCTCCTCCTCAAGTGCTCGGTTACAACCTCTCCCTAGGCACGTCAACCGACGCCACTCCTCTTGGATTCGACCCCGTCTCTCACCACACACTTCTCTCGGTGTACAAGTGTATTACAAGTGAATCCTCACAATAAAGCACAATTATGACAAATGATTGTTCTCAAAATAAGGTGAGAACTCAATTAAGCTCACTCTCAATGTCACAAACCCACAACCCTAAATTATACTATGAATGTAAATACAATAAGCTCAATGGTTGTGTGTGTACAAAGAGATAAATAAAATCAATTAAACTAAACTCAATATAAATCTAGCTTATGGAAATTATAATCAAAATAATAAATTGCTAGATGAGTTTAGAAACACTTCTCTAAAGATGACAAGAGAGTGGGGAGAAGAATGAATGCTCAAACACCAAGGATGATCTCCACTTGCTCTTGTGAAATTTGCTTCACAAACAAAAACTCTTAAACACTCTTTTAAACAAACACAAAACACCCTTAAACTTGTTTAAACAATTCTCTTAGTTGGGTTGAAAGAGAACAGCAATAGGGTATTTATACCCACTCTAAATCTCAGTCAAAACCTCTAACAAAAGATAAAAACAGCCCCAGCAAACAGCTCAGAGAAATAGCCATTGGAAGCCAACGGATCTATTGTCGGTCGACCAGAAATTCTGTCGGTCGACCGATGGAGAACAAAACACTATGAACTGTTCTGGATCATCGTCGGTCGACCGGTGCGGTCGACCGATGGAGCTCTCGGTCGACCGCACCGGTCGACCGACCAACTCTCTGCTGCATGGTGATGAAAGAACAAATGATCGGTCGACCGGTGCGGTCGTATGAGATACTTGAATTTTGATGTTTTGACATAAACCAACTTTTGAAACTTTGTGAAATGTTTTTATAGACTTAGTAAAACATGTATAAACTGATATTGAAGTCTATAAACTAAGAATACAATATTTTCATAAAATTGCATATTCTATGCAATGTTTTCAAAAACACAATAGAAAATATGAACTATATAATTTCATATATATAATCATAAGAACTCAAAACACATGTATGTATATATATAATTATATATATGCATAGAAACCAAAACTTATGTATATATATAATTATATATATATATATGAAGAAACCAATAAATGTGTGTGTATAGATATTGAGCTTAGAGTATATAACACACATAATATAAAATCTAAAACTACATTACCCAAGCTATGATCTTAATCTTCAATAAGCTCAACTTGGTACACGTTGCGGATGAAGCTAAACTTGGATCTTGAACTTGAATTGTATGATGCTTCACTCCACAATTCTGCCAACCTCCATTTGATATCGACGTTGAAGCGCTATTCCATCCATCCTCCAACTACGTTGTTTGTCTACAAAACATAGGAATGCACAAACACCAACTACGTTGTTTGTCTACAAAACATAGGAATGCACAAACACTAGACAAACAACATTAGTGGTAAATTATTTGTCGTTGTTTGTCTACAAAACATAGGAATGCACAAACACTAGACAAACAACATTAGTGGTAAATTATTTGTAAATCATCATCAAAACAAAAAGGCCAACAAGATGTACCTATGGTGGTGAGTAATCCTGAGGCCTGTTTGTTACCTCCATCTGTGGTCTGATTTTTTTGGTGGTTGCGAGTATCCTTCCACCAATCCGGATAACCGATAATTTCATAGCATCCATTTTTCGACTGTCCTGTCAGCCCACAGACAAAACATGGATGATATTTAGAAGTTGAACCCCTAGCAGTTGATTGAGATTCATTTGTTCGGTTCCCAGATCCGGTTGGTCTCTCTGAGTTTCGCCAATTGGAGTGGAGGTGGCTTGATTATGGGGCTATCATAGCTGTAATATCTTTCTCAGTTGTCATTGCCTATCGTCGGAGAGCTTCTCGTCGAACCAGGCATAGACCTCTTCTGATTTAGGAATGGGATCTTTTTTGCGAAATCTCACCCCAGATTTGTTCAAGATCATTATCCAACCGGACAAGAAAGATCTGCACCCTCAAGCGTTGAATAGATTCCTGTAAGACTCCACATCATTAGGGCTCTACATAAGCACCTTATCACGATGATCCGACTCACTGAATATCTCGATCAGCTCCCTATAAAATTCAGATAGTGGTCACCCACCCTATTTGGTAGTGAAGGCTCGTTGGTTCAAAGAGAAAACCTGTAGTTCATCAGCCCCATCATAGAACGCAATAGCCAGGGATTTCCAGATTTCACGCGTTGTAGGAATATGAATGTAGCGTTTCGTGATTTTCGGTTTCATAGACATCAAGAGCTAGCGTTTCACTCGCTGGTTATCAGGAGACCACTTATCAAATTTTGACGTTCCTTCTTTCGGTATGGGATTAGAGCCCTTAATAAAGGAGAATTTCTGTTTCTCGGCGATGTCCATCTCCATAAGTTGAGACCATATGTCATAATTGGTTTCATCCAAGAGAAGGCCGATGTTGAATAAGGAGTCCTCAGTCTGAATAATGAGATGAGAATCCTTTCCTGATGAACCGATCATGTTTGTGGGGTCGAGAGCCATTGAAGAGTTATATTACTCCATGATAGAGACTGATTCTGGAAATTCCGAGACCGCGGTTGCTTTGGGGAGATCTAGGGTTTTTGATGTTGGCAGTAGGGTTGTAGGGTCGAGGGTCATGTTTGGTGATGATGAGGTTGTGTGATGGTGGCTGTGTGGGTGATGGTGGTTGTGCGGCTGAGATGGTGATGGCAGCTAGGGTTTTTAGGTTGTGTATTGCTCTGATACCATGTTGACGAGTATAGAGAAGGAATATTAAGAGAATGTTATATTATTTTCTTGTTTAATGAAAGAATACAATGGTCCCTTATATAGGGAGAGAAGGATCTATACAAGGAAGTAATAATAATATCCCATGATTCTAGTATCATTGTGATAGTCAACTATACCATATATATCTATAATATCTAGAACACTCTACAATAACCTTGTAATGTGGAAAGCTTCTAAAGATAACTAGGACTAGACATATGATAAAAAAAAGATATATCTAGAATAGGAATATTATAATATACTCTAGAATATTTCATGTAAAATATCTATGCTCTAGATAGTTCTATATGTGCCTATAATAGGCAATGTATGTAAGCATTGGGAACAAGCTTTGAAGCAATTAAAACAAAGTTTTTTTTAAGCTAGCATCCTATTCTCAATCCTCTAAACTAAAATCACTTACCCATCTAGCTTCTGCAACTCCAACAAATTTGGTATCAGAGCCATCTTATTCTACCTCAAATCAATCTTGAAAGCCTTTAGCCTTTCACTACTATTCTAAATGGCAACCTCATTACCAATTGCCCATTCTCTTTTCAACTACTCTTAAAACTTAGACCCTATTTCCAATGGCAAAAACTATGACCTCTGGAGCCTCCAAATGAAGACACTATTAATCTCTCAAGAACTTTAGGAGTTTGTAGAAGAAGGCTATGAGGGTCCAGATAACTCGGCAATGCTAGCATCATGGACACCGATAAAGCAAAAGGAGTATAAGAAGAACAAGAAAAAGGATGTGAAGGCGCTTCTCTTTATTCAACAAGGGGTAAGCAAAGCAATCTTTTCCTGAATAATATCCACGTCAAAATCAAAGGATGCATGAGACATACTCAAACAAGAATTTAAGGGCTCCGATAAGGTAATCTCTATCGAGCTATAATCTTTATGGAGAGACTTTGACAACATAAAGATGAAAGATAATGAATCCGTGAAAGAATTTTCTGATAGAGTTACCTCGATTATTAATCAAATTAGAAGCTATGGGGATAAAATAGAGGATAAGAAAATTGTTGAGAAGATATTAAGAAGTCTTCCCCCTACATGGGATCATATTGTTGCTGTCATAGAAGAATCTAAAGATTTATCAAAACTAAGTTTTTATGAACTAATGGCTTCTTTGGAGTCACATGAGCTTAGAAAAAACAGATCTTCAAGCCAAGAGGTGGAGCAAGCTAGCGTTCCAATCAATACTAACATTTTCAAGGAAATAAGGAGATGAAACTAAAGAAAATAAAGAAATAAGATTTTCTCAGAAAGCACAAGATGGAAGAGGCAACTATCATGAAAGAAAGTTCGGGAGACAAGGAAGAATGAATGAGAGAGACAAATATTTCTCAAAAGATAAGTCAACCTCCTATTGTAAAATCTGTAGTAAGTCTGGACATAACACATATAACTATAAATTTAAATACACAAACTGTAGAAATGCTAATCACTCCCAAAAAGATTGTTGTTATCAGAAAAATAATGAAATCCACTATACAGAAGTAGAAACCGATCACCTATGTTATTCATGTTCTAATGCACAATCAGAAGAAAAAGATACTTGGTATTTGGATAGTGGATGCAGCAATCATATGATAGGAAATAAGAGTAGCTTCGTAGAGCTGAAGGATGGAGCAAGCTCTCAAATAAATCTTGGAGACAAAAAAATAAAAAACATTGAAGAAAAGGGAGTGATAGCAGTCCAGATGAAGGGAGGTAAGACTACATACATCTCAAATGTTCTTTATGTTCCAGGGCTAACTCAAAATTTACTAAGTGTGGGATAATTAATCCAAAAAGGATATGCAATTAATTTCTTTAAGAATGAATATGTGATAATAGATGATAAGAATAAGCAAATAGTGACAAAAATAAAAATGACTCTTAACAAAGTTTTTCCCCTAAAAATATCTACTGAGAATCTTACACTCAAATCAGAAGAAAATAACGATTCTCTATTATGGCATCAAAGATACTACCACTTAAACTTTAAGAGTCTAAATTTTCTAAAAATGAAGAATATGGTGATAGAACTCCCACACATAAATAAAGAAGAAAAAATCTGTGAAGGATGCCTTTATGGAAAAATGTATCGTTCACCATTTACTAAAACATCTTGGAGAGCAAAAGTCCCGTTAGAATTGGTGCATTTTGATGTTTGTGGCTCAACACAAACCCCATATGAAGAAATAGATCAACAAGGTACACTCCAAAACAAATTGGATCGAGTAGAAGAAAGAAGAAATAGATAAATTGTGGAGATGGTGAGGAGCATGTTAAAAGGTAAAAATATCCCAAACAAACTAGGGGCTGAGGCGGTATATACAACAATCTACATCTTGAATAGATCACCAATAAAAGATGTGCCAAACAAGATGCCATATGAAGCTTGGTATAGGCGAAAGGTGGCAGTGGATTTCTTTAAGGTATTTGATTGGTATAGGTGAAATGTGAAAGTGGATTTCTTTAAGGTATTTGATTGGTATAGGTGAAATGTGAAAGTGAATTTCTTTAAGGTATTTGGTTGTATCGCCTATGCACATAAACCAACACAGCTAAGAAAGGAAAAGTTTAATAAAAAAGGAGAAAAACTCATCTTTATTGGCTACAGTAAAGAATCCAAAGCCTATAGACTATACAATCATGATATTAACAAATTTGTGGTCTCCAGAGATGTTATCTTCGATAAAGCAGAAACATGGAACAGTGAACCACATCAAACCTCAACACCAAGCATCATTGAAGAAGAAACAATGGGAGCTACGTCATATTAAGATTCTCCTAGTTCAGGATCCCCAGATGCATCAACTTCAAACATAGATTCACTGTCGAGAAATGTATATTCACTTAAAGATATTTATGACTCCTGTGATGTAACATTCTTCTCCTATGAACCACAAAATTTTGAAGAAGCTGTTCAAGATGAAGGTTGGAGAAAAACAATGAATAAAGAAATATACATGATCGAGAAGAACAAGACATGAGAGCTAGTGAATCTTCTAGAAGGAAAAGAGGTCATTGGCCTTAAGTGGATATACAAAACCAAGTACAATAAAGATGACTCCGTTCATAAACTCAAGGCTCGATTAGTCGCGAAGGGTTACTCTCAGCAATCAGGAGTCGACTTCAATGAGATATTTGCCCCAGTTGCTCATATGGAGACCATAAAGATGGTATTAGCTATAGCAGCTCAGCTCAAGCTCAAAGTGTTTCAGCTAGATATCAAGTTAGCATTCCTAAATGTAGAACTCGAAGAGGAGGTCTATGTCGAGCAACCATAGGGCTACATAGTCAAAAGAGAAGAAAACAACGTTTATGGGCTGCATAAAGCACTATATGGATTGAAACAAACACCACAAGCTTGGAATAGCAAAATTGACAACTACTTCCACGAGCATGGATTTCAAAGGAGCCCAAGTGAACCGTCTCTATATATGAAGAAAAAAGGTACAAACTTCCTTACCGTTCACCTATATGTTGATGATTTAATTTATTGTGGCACTAACACCATGATGATTAAAGAATTTAAAAGAAAGATGAAAGAAGATTTTGAGATGACAGATTTAGGATTGATGAGATATTTTCTGGGAATATAAGTAAAACAAACTGAAGGAGAAATATTCATCAATCAAGAGAAGTACTGCGAAGATCTTCTGAAGAGGTTCAACATGAAGAATTGCAATCCAGTAGCTACACCAGCATTGCTAAATGAAAAACTATCAATGAACGATGGAGCGCCAAATATGGATGCCTCAAGTTACAGAAGCCTAGTCAGATCCCTAATCTACCTCACAAATACAAGGCTAGACATATTGTATGTTGTAAGCATTATGTCCAGATTCATGAGCAATCCAAATAAGCTACACTATGGAGAAGTGAAGCGGATTCTTCAATATCTTCAAGGTACAAAGGGTATGAGAATAAAATACACAACTAAAGAAGATAATGCATTATCTGGCTATACTGACAGCGACTAGCCTGGATGTATTGATGATCGCAAAAGCACTTCACGATATGTCTTCACTCTAGGATCTAAGGTAATATCCTGGACCTCAAAGAAACAACAGATCATAACTCTCTTATCTACAGAAGCAGAGTATATCTTAGCTACAAATGCCGCATGCGAAGCAGTATGGCTTCGAAGTATTTTATCTGATTTACAACAAGACCCAGAGTCACCGACTACTCTCTACTGTGACAACAAGTCTGTAATAGCCGTGACAAAGAATCTATTTTTCCATGCCAAAACCAAACATATTGAGATTTGTCATCATTTCATCAGAAAGCTCGTTGAAGATAAGGAGATTGAGCTAGAGTTCGTCTCAACAAATGAGCAACTAGCAGACATTTTCACAAAAATATTACCCTCCAAAAAGTTTATACTATTCATAAATGAGTTAGGAATTACAAATTAAGAATATGTGTTAGAAGTAATTTGTAATTCTCTAGAACACTCTACAATAACCTTGTAATATGGAAAGCTTCTAGTGATAACTAGGACTAGAAATATGACAAAAATAAGATATATCTAGAATATAGGAATATTTTAATATACTCTAGAATGTTTCATGTAAAATATTTATGCTCTAGATAGTTCTATATGTACCTATAAATAGGCAATGGATGTAAGCATTGAAAACAAGCTTTGAAGCAATTAAAATAAAGTTTCTTCAAGCTAGCATCTTCCCTTCTAACTTTCCGTTTCCCTTCTCCTTCCTCCATTCTCAATCCTCTAAAACTAAAATCAATTACCTGTCTAGCTTACACAACTCCAACATCTATAGGCCCAGTAGTAACCTTAATTTGGCGATAGTTCGGGGTGCATATCCGCAATTAGCCCTATATTCTGACATATATTTTGAAGATGTGAAATATAAGAAGGGAACAAGTGAGACAGTCATGTAATGCTTGCACTATAGCAAGTGTATCTGCAAAAGGGCTCGCTAGCTAGAATCTCATAGTACCCCTGCTTTGGATCTGTGCAGCATCAATTATTTCTTCAGAGGAAATATATGGCAGTGCAGTGCAGTGCACTAAAAGATACTGCACTGTTGCAGCCAATATGAATGCTTTCTGATGAGCAAATAAAAAGCTCAGGCCACTATTACTGGGATTCCCACTCCCAACATGCCCAATCACATGCAACAAGCCCCACAAATTGCATTTTTACATGGTCTTTTCTTAAATACAATTATTATTATTCCAAAACTATTATTCGGGGGTACATGAGGGGACCATCATTGTGGAGTATTTATAGCAGGATTGAGCAAGACTGAACTTTTAATATCATGACAACTCTAATTAATAAAATGATGGCTATGTATCTTGTATATATGTCTATTTTAGGATAATCATGATTTATCATTAAAAAGAAGAACAAAAAGAAGCAAAGAGAAGAGTAAGGGGCCTTTTCAGTGATCTTGGTCCGTCCATTCTCTTTTGCTTTGTGTTTTTGGGGTAGGTAAACAGTGCTTTGATTGGAGAGGGAGACAATCTCAAAGTGCTAATCCATCTCAATCACCAACTTGTTCACCTCCGTCTCTCAACTGGGGATTTTGAGTTAATTGCGGACAGACCCCCTATACTATCGCTCAATTGCGGATAGATCCCCTCGTAGCTCTATCTACCCTCATGAGGTCTATTTGGCAGGAAACAATTTTCTCTCTCGACAGGTAAAAGTGTCAATAAATCTCGCCCAAGGGGTCTATCTACCGCAATAGGGGTACTGAAGGTCTATCTGCAATTAACCCATATCAAATGCCACTTATTACAGGCTGAAGACCACATTAACAACTAGACTATATAAACTCTGAGACCCCCATTTATGTAATGTGCATTCTTTGATAGCTTATAAACATATGGAATGATCATCTCTATCTCAATATTTCTCTGTCTGGTGCAAAACATACTGCAAATCTTAGTCAGAGCCCACGATATCGTGCTCAACGATCGATTGACAACGAAGAATAAATAAGGCAAGTGGCTGCACCCTTAAGCAGAACATGTACACTAAAGGCATGCACGGGTGCAAAATAAATTTCCATAGCATATGTTTGGACCTTACTAGTGTGGTTCCTGTGTTGTATCTATCTGTATTTAACGCGAACCTACTATGTACTTGCTAGTTGTGTGAATTTATTGATAATCAGATTCCCAAAAATTTGTTTATTGCAAATTATTTAGCTAAACTTGTGATATGTCAATTTTGATACGTGTCGATAATTGAGCTAGATACGGAACTTTCTATCCTATCTGAGTGCCTCGTGGAACCTGTCACAGGCACCGGTAGAGCCAAAGCCATACCTGCAATAATGTCATAAGTCAATTCTTTCCGATGGATTTAGTTCAAAATCTCTAATTTTATAGGCACAATTCAGTCCATATAGAAAACAATGTAGTTCTCATAGCATTTCTGTCAGTTGGTAGCATATGTCATTTTGGGCTATTGATACATCGAACTCATTAGTCCCACCTCCGTTATGGCTAAATGGCTTATGTATTGGATATTTGAATGGCAGAATCATAATCTAGAAAAGGAACAGAAACGGTTGTTGATTTAATAGATAACAGAGCGTAAGGACCACTTCAGTTTGTTCTTCAATCAGATTAATATAATGTTGGATGACACAGAAGAAAATGAGACTTCCCTGTCAGCGTAATCTACAGGTTATATACTACAGGTTACTATAAGAGAGAGAGCTGTAGATTTTATAGTTTCAGGTAACCTATGTGATATTGTTTCATGGACAAATAATGCAAGGATTTAATATCAAGCCACTACTAAAATTTGAGGCATCCTAGACGGAAAATTCCATCTAGGATACCCAGAATTCCGTCTAGGATGTGTATTCTAGACGGAATTCCGTCTAGAATACGCGTCTAGTTTATTTCCGTCTAGTATGTAGTATTCTAGACGGAAATTCCGTCTAGAATACATCCTAGACGGAATATTCTAGACGGAATTAAAAACCGTCTAGAATACATCCTAGACGGATTATTCTAGACGGAATTTCCGTCTAGAATAATTTATCCTAGACGGAAAAAAAATCCGTCTAGAATAAGTATTCTAGACGGAAATTTCCGTCTAGAAATCTTATTCTAGACGGAATTTGATTTTTTAAATTTTTTTATTTTTTTAATTTTTAAAAAGTATTCTAGACGGAATTTAAGCATCCTAGACGGAATTTCCGTCTAGGATACTATGCTACAGTAGTTTTTTTTTTTTTTGCAGAATCTACTTTGAGTGTATGTACACAATATTGAATAATAAAAAATTATATTCATATCCAACACAATCTAATTAATTCCAATATCAAATCCAATTATATTCAAATAATACATTCACCAAAATAGTAGAGAGATACATAAATTATTTACAAACGTTTACATAAATTATTTACAATGGCTATGACACTTCTAGGAAAGAATGTAATTCATCGATACATGATTATTAATCTATTTGAGTTCCTTTCTGTTCTTCCAGATTTGCTTTCTGTTCTTCCAGATTTACTTGACACCATCCAACTCCTTCCAGAATGCCTCATAATAGCCAGGAATGCTGCAAAATGAAGAACGGTTATGCATAAGGCAAGGAGTTATCGAAGTAGAGTATCATATTTCTTAGTACAAGCTATTATCTAAAGCTATTATCTAAATCAGTTAGTAGATGAATCCAGCAGGAACAATTTGAGGAATAGTGTTCCACCAAGAATAGTAAAATGGAGAGTTCCTGTACCCAAAACAATTAATATTCAAAGAGCGTGCGATGAGGTACTTAATCTCAAAATGTGTGTATGCAGGAACAATTTTAGCTCCAGGGACAAGCATGGTAAGTATTAAGAATTATAAATTTCTGTTTGTATCATGAACAAATAATAATATCCCGAATGAATTATAAATTTCTGTTTGTATTAATGAAATCATACGAAACCTGAAATCATATGAAACCTACTGTAACATGAATTGCGTACCTGATTTGACATGAAATATACCTGTTTTTAGCCATTATTAGCTAAGTTAGCTTGTTTCAGTTCTTGTTAGCAAATACATGAATTAATTATACCACTGGCATGAATGTGCTTCAATCTACCACTAGCACGAGCAAAATGCATATATAAATAAATTATATGAGAAAAACAATCAAGTCATTAGACATTCTTGTTAGCAAATACAGTTTATTTTTTTTCCAGTTAAAGGAATACAAATATTTGTACCTCAATGGATTTGAGAAAAGGCAGAGGAGCGCTAGGGCCATGTATACTTTGTATCTTGAGAATCCATTTCAAATAAGTTTTCTCTGCATTGCAAACGAACAACTGCTATGAGACAAACAATAATATAAACTATTTTTCTTCATTACTATCCAATGGAAGAAGGGAAGTTGGGGTGTTTATAAATGGATTACACGATGACAATACAGCCAATTTGAGGATCAACTTTAGCTGAAAATGTACAATAAACTAAGAAATTGCAAAATTATCTAATAGCTACATGTGGAGGGACAATAAGTGCTAACATACTTGCGTGATGACGGTTCCTCTATGTCTATTTAACATCGCGTATGGAATGTACTCCCTATTAAAACATTAGCAATCGTTTTTCATAGAAGTCATGGCGCCCATAGCTTTGAATACAGTACATGGCAATTGCATGAGTACATCACAGATCTATGCCATTACCTTGTTCATTAGAGACAATGCGCTGAATTGTACTGCATACTTTCCAATATAGTTGCTGGATAAAAAGAAAAAAAGAAAATCAGTTTGTTAAATAATTATTTCTAGAGATTCTTTAAGAGAGAAATACATGCAACTCACAAACACAAGTGCACAGACAAAACCTCCATCATCATATACTTATCCATAGGAAAAATAAACATGATATGAAGTGAAATGATGTACAAGTATTCTGATGTACTGATGCTTAGAAAAACTCATTTGACATTTTGCAAAGGAAAAGCTAGAAGCATAAATGAAAAGCATGAATACCACTTGTTACAAATGCTTTGGAAACCACTGAATTATTCATACCTATAGTGGTTCCTTTTTCTCCAAGATTTGCAGCTCCTGGCATGGATTCAGATGAATCTCTAGAATCTGTTTTAATTTCTGCAAGCAATGGAGTTCCCGGTATTATAAAAAAATGTTAGTAACTAAAATTGTTGGATCGATAAATTACAGTAACCATAAAGATAACGTTTTGTGCTTTGTATGTACAATGATATCGTTTGTAATGCATATCAAATCTTGGACAGTGATAAAGCTACATGTGTTACAAATTTAAGTGAGAAAGACGAGTAACAGCAGAACTGGAAGGGTGTGGACAACAATAAAGCTGTCTACTAATTATAACATATATGATTTCATACATAACATAATTAGTCTTTTAAGGTTATTTGTCTCTTTCTCCCAAAGGGATTCAACATAACAGATTTTTTTTCTTTTTGAATCCTAGGTGTTGAATGCGTATACGATTAAAAGGATTTATACTCCTAGGCAGCATTTTCCACCAGTCTTGGTAAATGAAAGTGTTTACTATGGGGAGCTGCTTAGTTCCAAGCAAGTTTCACACAAATTACTCAGGATGTTAGACTAATAACACTGTCCTGGAACTTAAATAACAAAAGGGAAAGATGACTTGTTTTTTTTAATTCCTTTTCACTTTCCCAAGTATAAAACCTGCATCTCCTTCACAGTCAATGTTTTCAGTTAATTTAAGTATCAAATAATCAAAACTAACTTTTAGATATGATTGGAAAAGAATTGATTAATCCTATCATTGTAAAACACATGTAAATAATATGCTCTGTAACTAGTAACTTAATACATGACAAATTCCTTTAAAAAAGAACACGTTTAAATTGAAATGCTGATGAGGGAAAGCTGAGATGGGTACACAACATTACACTAAAGCATAATAGTTAATTTCTACGAATACAGAGACTAATTCAAATAACAACAATATGATAGTCATTTGAGATGATATGAAGATTTTATGAAATTAACACCATATCATGAAGTTCTGCACCCTAGTGAAAAATCAAAGAACACAAGTTCACACTTTACAGTGCTCAGGCTCATAGAAACTTTGTTAGAAACCTAAGCCAGCTGATATATCTCAACAGGTCTTTGCTACTATCAACGTCGACATAGACAAGTAGGAAACAGAATGCACAATAGTTTCCATATAAGCCCATTCATGTACGAGAATTGGCAGTCAAGTCAAAGGTAAAATAAGCTTCTGGTCACATATGAAAAGAGTCTATCTATTAAGTGTGAAGTATACCCTTCTGTTTGAAGCACTAAGATAACAAAATCAAGGGGACATATATATACCTGTTGGAATGAAAAAGCTGAAGCAAGATAAACATCTGAATACTGTCCTATCCTCATGATCCACCGTTTCAGTTGGAGCAGGACTAGGTTCAGGAACATGTGGCACTTTCTGAGGTGGCAAATCACTTTGAGTCAAAGCCATACTTCGATTCTAATTGTTTAAATGCAAGCCATAATCAACATATTGGAGTCTGCTGTCAACCGCGAGTTAGAACCTAAATGTTAGAACCTAAATGTTAGAACCTAAATGAAACCTCAAAAACCTTATTGAATATAGCTGAAAAACTTTTAGTCTAGATTCTCATTTTCTTCTTGTTCATAAACTCTAAAGCTCAGAATTCATCACTGCAACTACTTAAGATTTAGTTTATTGAAGTTTATGTGTACTGGTATGGTGCCATAATTCTAATACTAGGAGTGGTCATATGGCGGTAGGAGACTAGGAATTATAAGGGAAATTTAGTTTATTATTATACTGCTACACAAAATGGATAATTGAACGAGACGAAAGCAACCAAATATGTTTAAAACAAAACATGCTCAATGCTGGGCAAAATTCAGGAACATGCTCAATGCTACATGCTCTCGATTCTTATTTACAGAATTAAAAAAATACATTAACTTTACCTCCATTCTCCATCTATCTATCTTACACTTGGTTAATGTTAGGATGAGTCTTGAAGCTGAGACAAGGCATCTCTTGGTTTTCGATCTGAAAAATGCACATCATATACAAATTACTCAATAATCCACATATAAATAAAATTTTCAAAACAAAAAGGAAAAATCTTCACAGACGCAGCAAAGAGAATAAATCCTTCTACTACAAGAAAGCCTCGACCCCAAATTTCTGGTTAAGAGGCATTTCGTCGAACACCCTCCTGGCGTCCAGGGGGAGCTCGAACTTGAAGTACATGTCCTCGACGGCGGAGGCGACGTAGACGTCGAGGATGAGGCCGGCCTTGAGGGAGAGGCAGTGGATCTGGGAGGCGACGAGGGGGTCGGGGAGGGAGGCAGAGGCCTTGAGGGCGGAGGGGAGAGTGAAGTCGTAGGGGCGGGCGAGGGAGCGGAGCATGGAGCGGAAGACGGAGAGGGAGAGGAGGGGGCTGGAGTTCTGGGAGGCGCCGGAGATGAGGGCGGTGAAGTAGGGGACGGAGGGGGAGGGCTCGAGGGAGAGGAGGCGGAGGGCGGGGAAGGGGAGGTCGAGCTTCGAGTAGAAGTTGATGAGGTTGCCGGTCGAGAGGAAGGGCGGGAGGAGGCGGGGGAAGAGGGACTTGAGACCGACGGCGTGTGCGGAGCGGCCGAGGAGAGAGGAGCGGGTGGAGATGGCCCGATCGATTTATGCTTCTTTAGAATAAAATTTCGGTGTTGGGGGAAAGATGAGCGACGAAATTTGGGGGGGAAAAGGGGGCGACGAAATTTTGGTGGGTTAATTTTTTTAAAAAAATGGATAACATCTCCTGGACGGAAATTTCCGTCTAGGATACATTCTAGACGGAAATTTCCGTCTAGGATAGTCGGTTAATTTTTTTTTTAAAAAATTAAAAATAAAAAACCGTCTACTTTACTATTCTAGACGGAAATTTCCGTCTAGAATGTATTATTCTAGATGGAATATTCCAGACGGAAATTTTCCGTCTAATTTAATACAAACTAGACGAAAAAATTTCCGTCTAGAATAGTCCGTCTAGGATACTTGATTTTTTACTAGTGAGCACTTACAAAAAAAGATTAACTATAGTAAGCACTGTGGGCGTGCGCGTGTATATATATATACACAGCTACAAAGCTTTATATACTGCTACAAAGCTTTACTTGGAATTTATGAGTTACATTAATACGTCATGATTTCTATAATATTTACATATTTTCTATTTACATAGTTCAAGACCGTGGTTCAAACCGAAGAAGGAGGTCGCAGTCTAGAGGTGCACATCGTGGGATTCGTAGGAATCAGTGTACTTTTTGTAAAGAGGATGGACATTGGAAAGCTAAATGCCCAAAGTTAGATCGAGCCGAGAAGAATAAGGGGAAAGCTGTACAAGCTTCAGATGTAAATGTTGTCAAGACTAGTGGCAACAATTCAGATTCGGATTCTTCAGGCTATTCGTTATCCGCACTACCATCAGTTTGTGATGCCGACTCTACGGAGTGGATGTTGGATTCGGGTGCTTCTTACCACGTTTGCCCTAGAAGAGATTGGTTCTCCAGCTTTCAGGAGTTGGAAAGAGAGGATGCTGTGCTCATGGGTAATGGACATGCATGCTCTATTGGTGGTATTAATACTGTTCGTATTAGGATGAGTGATGGGATGATGCGAGAGTTGGATGATGTGAGGTTCGTTCCGCAATTGAAGATGAACATCATTTCACTTGGAGCTTTGGAGGTAGCAGGCTATAGGGTGATCTTGGTGGATGCACGCTTGAAGGTCACATTGGGGTCCATGATTGTGATGAAGGACGTCAGAAGGAACAATTTGTATTATTTGCTCGGAAGCACGGTGATTTATAGGGAGCTGACAACTTTATCAGATTCGGCTAGACTGTGACGTTGTTTGATGCTGGGTTATTTGATTAGTAATGTCGTGCATAGGTTGTTGAGGAGTGCTTTGACCTGCAGTTTGAAGTCCTGTGAACCCATTGGTATGAGCAAGAAGACTGGGGCGGAGTTTGGTACTTCTATCCATCATTCGAGGGGTCTTCTGATGGGTGTTCATTCAGGCATTTGGGGGTCTTCCAAGGGAACATTATTAGGAGGTAATAGGTATGTGGTTTCCATAGTTGAAGATTGTTCTAGGAATTGGTGGGTTGCAACCAAGTCCTATTGGTGTGAAGTCCTAGAAGCCCACAACAGATGGAGGAAGTGTGTTGGTGGAAAGGTAACCCGACGTTCTATTTATGGTAGGGGTTCTTTCTTATGTTTGTGTCGAGCTCAAGGCAATTGGAGACACTTCATTGGTGTGGAAACTTTGAGGCGACGTGATGAGATGATAGATTTGGGGAGGTGTTCCTTTCTGGAGGAGGATCGACATTTGATGTCGAGCATTGGCATTGGTGTGCGGAATACAACATGTTTGAAACATCTTATACATAGGTTACCGACTGCTGAATGTAGAGATTTTGGATCTGGTAGAGCTGTTTCAGATTTTGGGTTGCATCGGATGTTTGGCTACCCAGCACTTGGTCACATCGTGGATATGAGATTTGATCCGATAGCACATTTGGGAGTTAGAGACATGTTTGATTATCAGGTATTGGCTTCTGACTTTGTTCTGAGCAAGTATGTTATATTTGACTCTCGGCAGGTGGAGAGTGGTGATTAGATCTTTGGGACATCGCAACTAATGGAGAGTGATGCTACTTGTAGGCTGTCTAAAAATCACAATGGATAGTCGATCCCTATCAAGCCCTGATAATGAAAGTTACAATCACTCACACAAAAGAGAGAGATAAGGGAATGATCAGCTCTGATACCAATGGAAGGGAGGATAAGAGCGAAGAAGTATTCTTGGGACTCCAAGAAAAGATAATATCCAACACCAGCAGCAGAACTCATGATATTGATATTGACCAAAAGATAATGAACTCCCCTCTATTTATCGGCATCCATCTAGACCCACGAGACTACATTCGCGAGAAACCTCCAACCCAAAAACTGCGAACCTCTGTCGGGGACTCGCCATCTAGCCCCTTCATCTTACATTATTTGGCTGTTCCCGGGGGTGGGGTCGGCTATGTCGTGCTCCGCATGTCGGATGTTCGAATCATCTTGTCTTCAGATCTGCAAGAGTGATTCGTCTTTAACATTTGGCTCTTTGACTGCTAATTATCAACCGAGCAGCATTCGAGTTTCTTCGAGGTGTTCGTTCGTGGAAGATTGTGTTCATGGTGCACGTTATCAAGTTCACCTGCGACTTTGCATTTTGTCAACTCGAAGGCATTCACGTGTAGCAATACAGCCCCCCATGGTGCTTCTACTCGTCTTGAAAGCCATGTGTTTCGTCCGTCGGTCCTGTGTCTTGCTTGTCGTGCACTCTTGATCCGAGTTATACCGGAAATTCGTCCATCTGAAAGATCAACGTTAGACTACCTTCATACCGCCGCAGGTGTGTCAAATCATTAACATCTGTGATGGGGATTGCAATTCGTTCTTTCGGAAAGCGGCTGGAGATCGGGCGAAATCGCTGCAGTCCATCTCGACTTTAACTGTTCTCTTGGACTGGAACGATGTGGCCACCCAGTCAGGGGTGTGTTCGCCCTAACAAAACCTAGTCTTAATAACTTTTTAACATTCTGACTCAATATTCCATGATCATTCTGGACGAAAAACCGTGCGTTGTTTTTTAAAAGGGTTGTACATCCGGATTCGATGTTGAGACGGTGCATGGCACTTCGGTCAAGGCCAAGGCATATCGTTCATAATCCAGGCGAAGACATCTATATATTCTCGATAGAGAAGTATAAGGTCGCTCTTTCTCGATGATGATAGTCTTCAGCTATAAAGATACGCTTGGGATCCGAGATTCATCTCCCATGTTGACCTGCGATCACTTTATCTTCCAGGTGGGTGGTTCGCGAGTTGTTCAAGAGCGCTTCGCCACAAAATGTTCAGAACCGGTTTTGATCCAAAGATCTTGATGAACTCATTAACTCTTCATCACGCTAGCCCCCTTGCATCTCTTCGTCGGGTCTACTAGTTGAAACCATGTCACAGTCAAACCTAAGCAAGGTCCACAGTACTGACAGTCGGATTCCCAGAAGAGGTTCCGGACGAATGATCCTTTGAGCGCAGATAATTATGGGATCTCATTTCTAGGCAGAGGAGTTTGACATAACCTACAACCTCATTCCGTTTTATATAATAATCCTGAGGTTTTCCTTCAGAGCGCAAGACATTCGTACTGGTGGTTCGTCTGCCCTTCCCGATTCAACCTCCTGTTTTTCATTAAAGTTTAACCCATTCGGTTTCATTAAGTCCTATAGAATTGGGTTCATGGTAAGGAAATTGGGATACCCTTCGTCTCCTCTGAACTTCCTCGTTGAAGTTTTCGGGATTAACTTACCAAAAACAATCGGCTTCGCCTCTTGTCTTTTGATGGTACTTTGAAGAAAGCCTTCTGTAACATCTCTGCTTCTTCATCTGAAGCAAAGTAAAGATTCGATTGCAATTAATGAATGCCTCTTGCGGCACATTGTGTGCCATGGTTGTCCGTCATTAGAATCATTCTCTACTGATTATTTTTAAGAGACACATCAGACAATACTCCAAAGAAAATCTTCATTAATGCATCCATTCACCCTCGCTCGTACATTAGTACTACTTCTCATCCTGACGCATTACATCTAAGTTCAGTTCTCCATTGGACAATTTCCTCTAGGATCTGGTCGACATCCGCTTCAAATTGCCACTGTCAACATCTAAGATCTAGGTAGAAACATAGTCAGTGTGAATGTTCTCACACTCCTCGGAAAGGGTATTTCGCAATCAAGGTTCGAACTCACCTCGCATGCGGTATTCATGACCCTGATGCAAGTAGATGTGGACAATGCGATTTCGCATTATCCATGTCGCCTACAAAAGATTGTAGACGTGTCCCGCATCTAGATGAGCATGCACTTCAGACACTTAAGAATCTCCGATCTTGGGCAACCTTGAGTTGATCCTCCCTAGGGTCGAGACTGTGGTTGAAACCAAAATAAGTGGCTCGGTAGTGTCGGCAACCGATGCATAGGAACCCTAAAACCTGGCATGACCCTGTTAAAGCATATGCTTGAAGTGCGACCCGCAGGTCAACCTGGACACGACTGATTTCAGAAGATTCCGATATACCCTGTGTCATGACAGGCGGTCATTGCTGTTTAAACCTACATGTCTTCTGTGTGAATGATATGCAGGGTAGACTTCCGGCCGCTTGCAGGCATTGCAGACAAGTTGATCATCAGAAGCTTCAGGAACTCGAATGACTGGTGATGCAATCCTCTGTATTCTTCCAATGCCTGCAATGAGAGCTTCCTTGTGGTTTGGACAATCCTCAAGAGCTCGTATAGAACGAATCCTGGCCGGTATGTTTGGCCAGTTGCGCCATGGACATTGAATGGAATGGATTCTCGACTCCCGTGATTCCTGGTGGAGATTCCTGTTGAACCGAGTTCTTTTTGTTTCCCCTTATCAGCTGGCTTTTGGGACAAACCCCCAAGCGCGTCTGGGGTTGTTCCTCAACTCTTGAGCATTCTGGCCGTATTCTTTCAAGTAATTCTTTCCAGACTCGCGTACGCAGGTTGTGCTCTGGAGTATGCGCAAGGGCAAATCCTCTCTTCTCTGAATCTGTGAGGGTCTTGAGGTATCATCATCTCAGTAATGGAGGGAACAATCGTGTTGGAAACTTAGCCTTGCCTCCTTCTTCTTGGACGAGTCATTCCGTCACTGTTGTCCTCCCACTAGATCAAGTAACCGCACATATTTCCTTTTGAGGTGGTGAGGGTATCAACCCCTGTCTTTCACTGTGTACGTCAGATTCTCAGACCATTTCTCCTTGTTGATGGATAACCATCTGCGTCGCCACTGAGGAATGTCACCGAACGGACTCTATCATGTGGTGACATACAGTCTTTGCATCAGTTAAAGAACACTTTGGGCGTCCACCAAATTCTGGAGGAAGTCCCTTAAAGATGTAACATCCTTTTGGGTAGGATCCCCAGAAACTTTGATCAGCGCATAATATGGTCATTACCGTTTGCCTGCCTCCTCTAGGCTTCCTAATTTCAGGAAGGCTGTAACTTGTGTTCTTTACCATCAGTAGCTGGAATAAAGTGGTCCACGATGCTCCTCTTGAAGGAATATTGCTTGGGCACTTTTTTTTTTATTGGGTACTTGCCTGATCGTGCAGGGCTCGAGAGTATCGGCTGCTAGGTCTCTTTTCCCTTAGACTCAGCTGAGCGTGTTCTGGTTGCGTTGCTGTTGGCTGTTGCTGCTGTTTGCGCTTGTGTGCCAGCTTCCTGTCAGCTTTCACCCGAGCTATGATCTCTCAGCTGTTCTGCCTTGCGAAACAAGTTGTCTCCAGAGGCGACACCCGCTACCCCGACGCCATCTGGGCAAAGGAGCTGAGTCTGGCAATGTATGCTGGCAAGTTTCAAACCAGGGTTTTTGTTGACTGGTCATACCTGAGGGCAATCGCAATGCAGCTGTCGGAATACATCACCCCTCCAGAGTAAGCTGATGATCTCCATTCCTCTGCTTGTGCAGAAGAGTTGGACAGAAACTTCGAAATCATCCTCAAAGACAACCTAGCTAAGAAAAGCTTTCCAAATCTACCGCATTTCTAATAGATCCAGCAGGCAAGTCATAAACCATTTCAAGGCTACTCTTTAAGAGTGCCAATGAACAAGCGTGTCAGAATGGCATCGTTCGCGCACCCCATCTCCATTTGAGATTTGAAGTCGTAGATGTGTTGATTTGCGATCCTGTGCCAATCGAACGTTTGCAAGTTGAGCTTTGAAAACTTGGTGGTAGGATCATATCCCATTCAGGGCAGAGTAGAGCCTCAGCTACTTCCCCTTTGCACGGAGCCATCTTCTGTTGGCAATTGCATTGAGGCGAGCTTTCCAGTTCATCCATTTAGTGAATTGAGGATACAAGTTCTTTTCCACCCTCCTTTCACCCTCAGAAGAGACCCAAGTTGAGAATCTCACGACGCCGAAGCTCGGTCGCTTTCCTGTTTCCCTTTGAGGTGTCCTTCGGGAAGATTCGGGTTTGTGCCTTTTCAGCAATAAAGTGGGGCCATCATGTCCTCAAATGAGTATGACTCCTGTTGCCCTGGAAGCAATACCTGATGTTCGTTCACTCCTTGCTAGTCTCCAGGATTTCCCAGCCATGTAAGCATATAATTCTTGGCCCGATCCGAGCTCGAAGATTGAGATCGGCATATGCCGAATGCTCATCGCACTTGTTGTAATTCCCTTGGCCACTGATAGTCATCACGCGGCAAATAGCCCCCTCCTGTCCGGGTCGCGAGTATGCTTAAATAATCTCCTTCGAACTGATCACTTAAATTCCCTAACAGTTGGGAATTACTTCTTTGTGAACTCGTCAGGAGATCGGAATCGTGAGACTTTTCTCTACCGATTCATGTTGATGGTGACCTCGGGATATTCGATTTCAGAAGGTCTTCTTTTTAGAGACGTCTGTACGTTTAGCAGGTCTAGCGACAATTTCGCTCAATACTATAAAACACCAGATTGCCTAGGCGTCGGTGAGTCCAACAACTGCATTCGGATAGGAACAGGCAGATATGAGCCGCTCACATTGGCAATGAGGTGAGCTCACTTGCTGTGTTGGCCTTCCTCTGTCATAGCTCACGCAAGTCGAGACCTGGGAATAGATCTCGTGAAGGGGAATGAACCCCCTGTCCTTGATGGGCTGAACATGACACCTCAATCCAATGTTGGTCCCATTTTGAACTGCTGACGACCCGTGGTCATGTTCTTGAGAAGAAAACAACGAGAGTCCGTTAGGTTTATAAACATCAGCCGAGTCCTGGTTTGACTGATGGAACTAGATCCTTTTTTTGACTTGTCCTGATGAACGTACAGCGTTGGTGTGCGTTTTGATGTGAAAAACCCCTTGAGGGCGTTCGTTGTTTGAACGCACACTTGTGATGTGGCGTTTTGATATTGAAACAGACCAGCCTGAGGTCGTCTTTGTGAACGACACACATTGATGCGTTTGGATGCTGAAAATGACCCCTATGAGGGGTCGTCCTTGTTTGAACGCACTCTTGTGAGTCGGTGGTTGTGAAACAGGACCACCTGAGGTCGTCTTTTGTTGAAAGCACACTTGTGTTGTGCGTTGTTATGACCAGACCGCCTGAGGGTCGTTTTTGATTGAACCACACTTGTGTGTGCGTGGTTATTTGAACAGACCCTTGAGGTCTGTTTTGACGAACTGCACGGATGTGGCGTGGCGTTTGAATGATTGAACGTGCCTTGGAGAGTCACGTGGGACGCACATACTTGAGTGTGTGTCGCTATGGAACTAACAGCGCGCACTGAGGCGTCGCGTTTGAGTTGAAAACGCCGAGCTCATAGTCGGGTTCAATTGCCACGAAGTGGCATTTCTGGAGCAGAAACGCAGTCGGCACTAAGGCTCAGAAACGCGGTCTTGGCGTGGGCAGTAGCTTGGCTGTTACCGCAAGTATGCTCGCGTAAGGACCTTTCTCCTTCGGTCGAGCAGCATTTTTCTTGGCTCTGTTTCAAGCCTTGGCGCGCGCCAGTCGTCGCGTTTGTTGATTTCCTCAGCGACATAGGTCTCTTTGACGCTATTATTTGCGAGTAAGTGATACGGGGAGGAATCTTCAACATCGCAGAGCGAGTTTGTCTGGCAAAGGAGATGGGCTTTCTTTGCATCTCACAGAGTGGTTGACCTCTGTAGAGGTCCTGTGTACACGCCTAGCTTTTCGGGGCTAAAGGACCCAGAGGAGAGACCTCCTCATACTGTGGCTGGCTCGATAACTCACGAAACAAAAGTTTCGACGGTGGTTCTGGTAAGGTGAAGTTGGATTGGCGCCAACCACTTCTCGTCAAGAACTATCCGCACAGCAGAGTCGCCATCTTTTGTTTGTTGAATTGCATAAAAAGACAATGAAAGAAAAATTTGACTTGTATTCCTCAAAATCGATACAATTTGATCCGATAACAAAGAGAGGAGACATCGAATTTATTCTCCCCTTTGTTAAAAACTGGGTTCTCACAGTACGATGGAGTGCCTCCTTCTGATTGACTCATCGAAGCTTGCTCTCCGTTGAGCAGATCCGAACCGCCTTCTTCACTGAATAATTGAATGCTTGCTGACTTCGGTTTAAGAACCTTACATGAGGAAAGACTCTGACGAGTTAAGAACTCTGATAAGAGTGTTGAAAACCGAATGCTGGCTCCGATGTGATAACTTGTGTTGCAATTAAATTAAAACTCCTTTGAACGAGTTTAAGAACCTCAGAATGAGTTAAAACCATAACAGAGTTGTTGGAAACCGAAGATCGTTAATTGGTCAAGTGTATATATGACGTTGATCGAAAGGATCCTCCGAGATTTGATTAAACATTGATCGTGATCAGGTTCTTGACTTCAAAGATCTCCATCTTTCGCTTGACTGCTAGAGATTGTTGACGCTTGGGCGGTTTTGATGCCAGCTCCTCCTCAACCTTATGGCGTTTACTAATTATAAAAGCCGATTCACCAACCAAAACCATCACCATCCTCTTAAGTGGTAGCTAAGTATCGCGGGGTTTTTCCGATACCTTAAACTCGTGAGTAAGTTCGTTATTAAGGGGTGTAGTGATGTAACCAATTCCCCTAAATCCGCACCAATGGCGAAGATCCCAAACGGGATAATCGGTTGAAGGCCGTTACCTTCGTTTGAACAAGTCAAAACGCCAGTTGGCCGTTATGCGCTTAACTCTGCGTCAAGGCTTGAGACGCAAGTAAATTCCTGTTAGAATTTGAGAACGCACAGGCCGTTGGCGTGAAGCTTCACCTCTGCTCCAGAGTTTGGCACAATAATTGAGATGCTATTGAAAACAGCACGTTACTGTGGGGGTTCCGTCTTGTACTTTAACTACTGGGGCTTACAGATTCGATGTCTGCTGAGGAACAACAAGTGGCGTTTTGACTTAGGAAAACCAGAAATGGACTGATTCTCGCGTGGAGAGAGGTTGTTGACTTGTAACCTCATCCATTATAAAGCATTGCGAATGCTATGTTTATGGATCCTTGCCTGTTATAGGATATGAGAGCGTCAAATTGTACTCTTCCTGTGGTATTGCGAAGGCTGCAAGAAATAAGCTTCATCAGTCGTCGGAAGCGGCGTCGAATGAACTCTTCTCGTCTACGTGAAAGGCCCCTCTATTAACGCTTTCGATGTCGACAGCCGAAGCTATTTATTGTAAGCTTTCGTTGTTGGAGTTAGACGGGAAATCAACATCCATAGTGTTTGAAGAGAATCATTGCGCCATACTCTCTAACCCAAGGCAACTCACACACTAAGTCCAACCTTGAATTTCTGAAAACACCTACACTGCTGATCATCAGCATCTCTAATAGTGTCTAATATCATATTAGCATGCTGTGTCGCAGCATCAAATCAGTCACTCAGGGATGAGGCAGTGTCTAATAGCGGTGGCAGAATTGCGGATGCGCAAAGATCAAGAAAGTGTCTG
>NC_033800.1:65938528-65958395 GCF_001876935.1 Asparagus officinalis | reverse complement strand
TACTGTCTCGCGGGCCGAGACAGCAAACACTGTCTCGCCCACCGAGACAGCAAACACTGTCTCGACAGCCGAGACAACAAATGCTATCTCGCGAGCTTGTTTTCTGCCAACTGTTCCTAGGGGCTATAAATACCCCCCGAAGGCCATTTTTTAGGGGGGCTGATCATTTTGAGCACTTCAGAGCAGACAGAGCAGAGTTCTTGAACTTCCGGCAATCCCTTGAGATTCGAGCTTTGACTTGATTTCAAGAAGAACGACTATCTTACTTTGATAAGATATCGTTTCAAATTCTCACTTTGATAAACGAAGGAAGAATCATTAAACCCCTCACGATTCAATCAGAATCTGTGATTTGGTGGTCTATGAGTCAAAGCGCTCCCGGCATAGGTAAAGATCTCACGCAAGCAGCAATCCAAACAACGATCCTGTGTTTGTTTCTCAAGAGTTGTAATTTTTCCTTTTGTTGTGTAAAAGGAGTCTTATAAAAAGGCTATCTTTTTTTTTTTTGAATTTATTGTAATCGACCGAAGATATAATGAATTCCATGACAAAGTCAACTTTTGGCGCAAACAGCATGATAAACTGGTTCTTCGCTAAATAGATAGCTGACATGCTATCACAAAATACCCGAATGGTCTCCTGTGTGATCCCCAAGTCATTCAATAATCCCTAGAGCTACAAAGCCTCCTTAACAGCCTCAGTCACCGCCAAATACTCCGCCTATGTAGTAGAGAGAGTCACTATAGACTGAAGCATACATCACCAACATACCGGTGCACCTGTCAATATAAACACATAACCTGAAGTAGACAAACGCTTGTCAAGATCTCCAGCATAATCTGAATCCATGTAACCAATACAATCCTGCCCATTCTTCTCATCCTTCTGGAATACCAAACCAACATCCATGGTGCCTCTAACATACCATAGAATCTACTTCACGGCCTCCCAATGACTCTTCCTGGGGTCGTGCATGTATCTCGATACCATGCTCACAACCTGTGACAAATCTGGCTTCGTATACACCATCGCATACATCAAGTTACCTACTGCACTATCATATGGGACCTTCGACATATAATCTCTATCCTTAACTAAAACATACGACATCAACGGTAAAATCTTAAAGTGGGGAGTCAATGGTGTGCTAACTACTTTTGCATTGCCCTCAAAGCTGAATTTCTTCAACATCTTCTGCAAATAGCCCTTCTGTGTAAGCTTCAATCTCCCCTTCACCTTGTTTCTCTCGATCTTTATACCCAATATCCTCTTTGCTTCTCTAAGATCCTTCATCTCAAACTCGGATGACAGCTCCTCTTTCAACTTTCAAATAGCCGAAGAATTCCTAGAAGCAATAAGCATATCGTCAACATATAAAATATGCTCACCATCATGTAGCTTGTGCATGTAAACACATGGGTCATATGGGCTCCTCGTGTACCCATGGCCAATAATGAAGCTGTCGAATCTCTTATACCACTGTCTAGATGATTGCTTCAAACCATAAAGAGACTTCTTCAGCTTGCAAACCAATTCTTCTTTTCCTGCAGCTTTGAATCCTAAGGGTTGTGTCATGTAGATCTCCTCATCTAAATCTCCGTGTAGAAAGACTATCTTTACATCCATCTGGACTAAATCCAAATCCAACTGTGCCACCAACGCTAATAAAATCTGTATCGACAAATGCTTCACAACGGGTGAAAATACCTCGTTGTAATCAATGCTCTCAAGCTGTGCATATCCCTTGACAACTAATCTGGCTTTGAACCGAATGTCCCCAATAGAAGATCCCTCCTTCTTCGCATATACCCACTTACAACCAATAGCTTTCATACCCTTAGATAGCTTTGCAAGTTCCCAAGTGTCGTTCTTCTGAAGAGATCGCATCTCCTCCTCCATAGCTTCCCTCCACCTGATCGAATCGGGGCTAGACTCTGCCTACCTGAATGTGGATGGAACCATATCATCAACGACCTCCATTGATAATGTATATGCGACCATGACATTATTATACCTAGCTGGCCGACGAATCACCCTCCTCGGTCTATATGCTGCAATGGACCCCTGAACATAACCCTGCTCCTGAGTCTTACCATCCACTATATCCTCTATCTGCCCGGCCGTCATCTCATCTCCTCCTAGTGTCATCTCTGTAGGAGTCTCGATTGATATAATGTTATCTGGAGTGGGTGGAGTCACATCATCCTCCACCTGTTGTGATATCTCAGTTGTCTAGTCTCCCTCCACCTGCTGAGGGACTGGAGGCCTCATCATGTACGCCTCATCGAATGTGACATCTCTGCTAATAACTATCTTCTTGTCCTGTAGATCTCATAACTTGAAACCTTTTACTCTATCTCTAAATCCCACAAATACAGCTTTCCTCACCCTCGGATTTACTTTACCATCACTGACATGGTAATAAGCTGGACACTCAAATATCTGAAGCGACTCATAGTTAGTAGCCACCGAACCAAACCAATGCTCCAAAAGAGTCTTCCCGTCTACCACAGTGCACGATAACCTATTCATGAGATGACTCACATAAACCAACGCCTCAGCCCAAAAGGATCTGGGCAATCCACTCTGCGTCATCATACATCGCACATTCTCCAGCAATGTACAGTTTAATCTTTCAGCCACCCTATTCTGTTGCGATGTCTCTCGAACTGTGAAGTGTCTTCTAATATCGTGATCCCGACAAAACTACAAAAATGGATCACTCTTGTACTCTCCATCATTATCTGAACGTAGAGTCTTCACCTTTCTACCTGTCTGCAGCTCCACTTTCTTTTTTTACTCCACAAAATATATCCAGGACCTAATGTTTATGCTTCATAGGGTATACCCAATTCCTCTTAGAATAATCATCAATGAAAGTGATAAAATAATTGGCCCCACCAAGAGATGTGTTCTTGGAAGGACCCTAAATATTTGTGTGAATGTAATATAATGTACCTCGGGTGTTATGAACAATGGTGCCAGACTTCACTCTAGTCTTCTTCCCAAGTACACAATGCTCACATAGCTTCATCTTGTAGGTCTTAGCACCTTTTAATTACCCCTGTTTTGCCAATGACTATAGGGACTTATCACCTGTGTGTCCAAATCTCATGTGCCATAAAGTGGTAGTGTCCTCCTCTGTAGTGATGGAAGCTATCAGACACCCTGTAACTGGCTTTCCCTTTAAGTAGTATAGGTTGTTTTCCCTGACATCTCGCATCACTACCATAGAACCCTTCGTGACCTTTATTGTAGCATCCTCTAAGATCACTCTATATCCAGCTGCCTCTAAAGTCCCAAGAGAAATGATGCTCTTTGTCAACTGTGGCATGAACCTCAGTTCCTTCAACTCCCTAATCATTTCGTCATGCATCCTAATTCGGACTTAACCAATACCACCAATAGGACATATGTGGTCATTACCCATAAGCATGACATCCCCTCTTTCTAACTTCTCAAAGCTGGAGAACCAATCCCTCCTAGGGCAAATGTGATATGTAGCTCCCGAATCCATCATCCACTCCCTAAAATAAGCATAGCAAACCGACGGTAGTGCAGAGCACGAATAGCCCAAAGAATCTGAATCTGAATGCTCAACAATAGCTTTTGCAACATTCACTTCTGAAGCTTGTATAGTTTTTCCTTTATTCTTCCCGGCTTTTTCCTTCCACTTAGGGCAGTCAATCTTTCAATGTCCTTCTTCTTTACAATACTGATATTGGTTTCTACCAACACTCTTATAGGTACTCCTATTCTTTGACTTTGAGCAGTTGAACTGGCGGCAGTTTGCATCTCGACCTCAAACAGCTAATGCATCTCCCGATGCCTTCTTGGAGGGTTCACCATCATTCTTCCTCAACTCATAATTCACCAAAGCTGATGTCACCTCCTTGTAGCTAACAATAGTTCTTCTATTGATCATAGTTAGAATGAACGTACCATAATCGTCTTCCTGTAATGAGCACAAAAGTAACATCGCCTTGTCTTCATTCTCAACCATGATATCCATATTGGCCATATCTGAAAGTAGCTTTGTGAAATTATTTACATGCTCCTTGATGGAAACTCTCCTCTTCATTTTGAACTGGTAAAACATCTTCTTCAAGTGAAGCTGATTCTCAATGCTCTTAGTAAGATACTTCTCATTGAGTGTTTCACACATTCTCTTCACCGACGTCTCGTTCAAAACATCATAAATAAGATCAAGCGTCAAGCATGACCGAATAACTCCACAAGCTCTATTATTCATCTTCTTCCAAACCTTATCCTCCATGACTTCGGATTTCTCTTGTAACTTAAGAGTCTCCTCCAAATTATGTACATCCAAGGCGTCCATTACCTGACACCTCCACAATCCGAAATTAATCTTGTCGTCGAACTTTAGAACATTAATCTTCGTGTTATTGATGCTCAGACTCTGTATCGCTTTCATAAGAGACGGGCCTGATGTGCTTGCTTCTCCTATGTTGTCGATCTAACTCTTCAGGTAGGAATTCTTCATCGAATCCTTCGAACAATTATGAAGCTCTGATACTAATTGTTGTGCGCGGCGAAAGCCTCGAAGCGACACGAACAAGAATAAGAGATAAATTACAACTAATAAGCCAAATACAATACTACAGCAAGACAACGAGTTTAACATGGTTCGGCAAGTTGCCTACGTCCTCGGGGCAAGGAGGGGGGAGTTCTTATTATTAGAAATCAAGAGAATACAAATAGAGTTACAAATCTCACTGATCAAACCCTAAAACAAAGCTCTAGAACTCTCACAAATCTCCCACAATTGGATGCAACAACCCTCTCTCAAAGACTGCTCAAAAAACGTCTTTGCTTAACCCTAACTAATCAGGATTAGATCTATATATCAGCTCCAAAATGAACCAGGTCAAATAACTGATCCAACTGCAAACCCGTTATGCGATCGACCGTGCGGGTATCACGGTCGACTATAGCGGTCGGTCGAACACCCCCGACAGAGAATAAATCGATTACAGGAAACCTATAGTCGACCGCGACGGTCGAGCGAACTAATTCCCGAGAGTTAAATCACCTACAAGGCTCGCGCGGTCAACCATTACGGTCGACCGCCTTCAGTTCTAGAGCCTCCTGCTCTCCTCTGCATGTTCACGGTCGACATCCGCTGACATGGCTAATTCTTGCTGATTTTCTGAACTTCTCTCGCCACTTCTTTAGAGATTGCAAATAACCTCCAAAGCCTAGTGTATTGAATCCTTGTAATGGGTGTTTGTAGTATAGATTAGTGAACATTAGGATCTCATCCCATTGCATGCTCTTTCGATCATCTCATCATGAAATATGATCCTCATCTTCTTCATCATCCATGTCCGTCTATCAAACACATGCCTTATCTCAAACCTTTACTCATCAGACCTCATGGGACACGATCCTCATCTTCTACCTACCATGGAGAAAGTGTGAATCAATGCTCCTTAAGGCTACAGATCAATAGACCAAAATATTAGATTATATTGTTATATATCTCTAAAATACATTGAGTCTTTTTTGTGAAAGACACATTCTAGTAATGAATGGTTCAAGAAGAAATGTGAATTTCATAGTTTACAATAAAAGTTGCAATGCAAGTGTTACTTACACGCAACTGAGCTCTGCAACTATTCATGCATGCAAATACAAATTCAGCTGCTTTGGTTCTACTTGTAACCTTTCATGTGCAACTATATTTTTAATATCAAGTTATTAATGTTGTGCGCAGCAAAATCAAAGGACACGAATAAGATAGGAGAACAAATCAACAACCAAACACAAGCACCACACAGCAAGACACCAAATTTTACGTGGTTCGGCAATGTGCCTACGTCCACGGGACAAGGAGGAGGAAGATTGCACTAATAGAGAGAGAGCACAAATAGTGTTTACAATCACTCAATAATCTCATAAAATAACCCTCAAATAAAGCTCTCAAATCCCTCACAAATTCTCCCTTTCTAAGTGCTCAAAAAACGCTCAAATCTTAACTTCTAATCTCTCACATAACCCTATAAAACATCATGTTCCTATTTATATCAAATAGGAATCCAAAACCAACTGGGAAATCCACCAGGCCCACAACCATGATCCGATTGACCGAGATTATGCCCGTGGTTGACCGACCAGAGGGTCAATTTTTGGCCCTAAAAATTCCACAACAAGCGATCGACCGCATAGGCTTGAACGCTCGACTGACCCGAACAGTGTTTTCTAAACACTGTAATGTGCACGGATTCGGTTGACTGGCCTCAATCTCGCGGTCGACTGACCTGCAACCAAAAACGCAGTCTTTGTTTTTTCTCATCCTCGTCAACATTTATTTAATTCTCCACATCGGCGAAGTTTTTCCCGAAAAAAAGAGATTATATTGTTATGTATCTCTAAAATGCATTGAGTCTTTTTTGTGAAACACACATTCTGGTATTGAATTGTAAACCCCCGAAAAATTCATGTTAATATAATTAATATGAGATTAATTATGATTTATGAATATTTATTTTGATAAATATAGTTAAATGGTCTATGCGTATGATACCATGTATTTTAAGTATGAACGAGTTCATATATGAGAAAGAAAAGAGTCGAAACATGCACAATGGCCAAAAACATGAAAAACTGGAAAATTCCAATCCGGTTGACCACCGCGATCGACCGCCACGGTCGACCGCGAAACCTGCAGAGACTTGTTTCATGTTTTGAGTTGGTTTTGGTTTTCTAAAGCCCATATCCGTTTCCTGGTGTGTGTGTGTGTGTGTGTGTGTGTGTGTGTATCATATTTTCACGATATTTTTAGTTTTCTAAGAACCCTAACAGCCACCAAAACCTCTTTAAACCCTATTTTGATTCTTAGAGAAGTTTGGATGCTTTCAAGTGGATTTTTCACAGGATTTTTGGCGTTTGTCTTGTAGATCTTCTTTGGCTTGGCTTCTTAAGCGTTTTTCTACAAACCCCAAGTGAGTTCATCTCTGCTAATCCCCCTCCTAGTTTTTAAAATGTTTTTAAAGAGATTTTAACATGTTTTATAGAGCCAAATTGACTAGTTTATGTATAAAAGTCAATTCTTTGTATTATATGTATAACGACTATGTCTTTTCATGTTAAAAAGTTTAAAAACGATATTTACAAAAGTAATTAAGATCTGAAAATGATTTAAAAGTGGTTTAAATCTGATGAAAGATGATTTGTGCTTTATTTCAAGTTCATGTGCAAGAATTAGGGTTTTTTATATGAATTTTATGCAAATAATCATGCTATATATGTTGGATTTGTTCCCAGATGTTTTTATCCGTTGTAGACATGTTTTCATGAAAGTTTCATGTTGTTTTAATCATGTTTGAATCACCTAAACATGACATGAACATGATACACAAAACCAGCCTGAGAACTTGTAAATTTTAGCCCATGGTCGACCGCGCCCTAACGGCGATCGACCGCATACAGGACCGAGACCTGGGTAAGCCCAGGAATCAGTCGCAGTCGACCGCCGCATAATCACGGTCGACCGCCAATCTGTAAATGGCCCTGTGCATGTTTGTTTTGACTGTTTGAGTTGTCGAGCGAGCCTCTTAACCTTGTATTATCATGATACAATGTTTATGAGTTGTTTGACACCTGAGATGTCAGTGAACATCGGATATGGACACGCACACCGAGATACGTGTACGAATGGTTAGAAGATGTTGTGTTAACGTATTTTTGTCCTAGTTCAAGTTGATGAACATGAAGAGCATAGCATATTGCTTTGTATTCCGGAATAGGGAGATAAAACCTATTTTCGCAGGGCGATTAAGTGAGAATATCACAAAAGTATCGTCATTTCATTGTATTCCGGGATAGAAAGATAAAACTTGTTGTCGCAGAGCGATTGAGTAAGAATATTACAAAGTATCGCTATTGCATATGGAGATGCACACATGTAAGTTTTATTTGTTGTATTTTGATTTCATATTGGATTCCCGTGAGTAGGGTATTTTCTTTGGGATCGTGGCTCACATGATATGGCTCATAGTTGATTTTTGTTTTGGATGAGATCCCTCTTATGTTAGAGTTGTCTTTTCGAGTATAAATTGAGACGGATATTTGATCGAGATTTGGAGTGTTTTCCTTTTGGTTTACTATTTTCATTCATAGGGTTCGGAGTTAGTATTTAGGGAGTCACAATTTGAGACATGGTATATACATGAGGGTTTCCTTGTTTGGATTATTTCGCTCGACGTACTAACTCTCGTGTTGTGATTTCCTAAATATTAATTTCCAGTTAGAATTTTATGAATGATTTCATATGTATATGTATTAACTCTATTTTTCTATATTCTCCTACCCCTTCCCCTAGGGAGAGGTGGAGATGATCTCGCTATAGCGCTTTGACGCTCATTGTTTTCCCCTCTTTCAGGCAGCGAGTCCGACACACGGAGATTTGTAGGTTGATGAGAATTTATCATAGATTCCATCACGTTATTTATTATTTAGTAGTTATTTCAGAACTCCACAGTTAGTTGTTTATGTCAGATTCTAGACTTGTATTTCATTTTGTAGAGATTGAGAGCCATAGTGGTACCTTATTTGACTCTTTGTACTTGAGGTTTATTTCAGACTCAGAGATATCTCTATCTTATTTTGTTGGGCTCACTGATGATTATTTTCATGCTTCTTCTGTGTATATCTAGTTTTTCTCTACTTCCATTATTTGCCTGTTTAGTACCTTCACCTATGTGTTGATTCCACTAGAGAGATAGTGATTGTGATAGTGAAACATATCGTAGCATGGTGTTTGGTGCTTGGCAGGTTTGACAATCCGGGTTTTACCTTGGACTGTAGTCTTGTGTGAACCCTGGGGCATCACAGAGGTGGCGAGTTCCTTTGGAGCGCTCAGATCTAGGTGAAGGATTTAAGAGAAGGAAATCGATGAGATTGAGGTGGTCGAATTCAAAGTGGAGCCTGTGAGGCTAAACTTATGGCTGAACTCAAGTGAGGGGGAAGGATGAACTCAAAGGTCGGGTGGGAAGGAGGCGGCGGTGAACTCGAGGGCGAGGCGGAGAGAGAAAGCGGCAAACTCCGACGTAGTCGAGGGAGAGGTGGGGAGCGGTGGCGAGCTACGACGATGAGGTCGGGCGGAGGAGAGGAGGGGAGGCGGCGGCGAACTCGAGGGGAGGCTTGGGGCCCTGGGCGGAGGCGACGACGGCGAGGAGGGCGAGGGCTAGGGTGACAGACTTCAGAAAGTCCTTGGTTTTAGAGAGAGAGAGATGAGAGAGAGAGAGAGAGAGAGAGAGAGAGAGAGAGAGATGAGGAGAGAGAGAGAGAGAGAGAGAGAGAGAGAGAGAGAGATGTAAATATAATATTTTTTTTCTTAAAACATATTTTAAAGAAAATAACATGCTTTTGGAAAAATAACAAATATCTTAGATTAATATATATTTGGAAAATTCTAAGTTTCTGCTTTTGGGGCCCGGACACATTTTCCCCAATAACTTTTTATATATTGAGAAATAAATATTTTCTGCAATGATTTCATTTATTTAATAAATGGAAAGCTACATTCACATTATGGAATTCTCATGCTCGAATAAAATCATAATGTCACCTCCCCCTAAATATATGCAACAAATGAGGAGATTTCTCTCCCCCTTTGTCACCATCAAAAATGGGGTAAAGAGAAATGCCAAATGCAAAATGCAACTAATCAAGCAAGCAATGTAGAACTTTCACATAGTGCATAAGCCCAAACCATTTCTTATGCGACAAAAATCATCCTCTCCAAGAGGCTTAGTAAATATATCCGCTAGTTGAGATTTGGTGTCAACAAATACTAGGGATACATCTTGTCTCTCTACATGATCGCGTAAGAAATGATGGCGCACGTCAATATGCTTAGTTCTAGAATGCAAAACCGAATTTTTGGAAATATTTATGGCACTTGTGTTATCACAAAAGATTTTAATATTTTGAAAATTCAAATCATAGTCAACTAAACTTTGTTTCATCCATAAAACTTGAGCACAACATAAGCCGGCGGCAATGTATTCCGCTTCCGTAGTGGACAATGCAACACAATTTTGTTTCTTGGAAGCCCAAGAAACAAGGGAATTTCCTAAGAATTGGCATGTTCCACTAGTACTCTTGCGATCTACCTTACATCCGGCAAAGTCGGCATCACAAAAACCATATAAATCAAAAGTGGTACTTTTTGGATAAAACAAACCAAGGTTAAAAGTTCCATTAACATACTTAATGATTCTTTTAACCGCAATTAAATGAGACGCTTTGGGAGAAGCTTGAAAACGTGCACATGCACATACACTAAACATGATGTCGGGTCTACTAGCGGTGAGATAAAGAAGACTACCTATCATACCTCGGTATAGTTTTTGGTCCACATCTTCACCACTCTCATCCGCATCAAGCTTAACACTAGTACTCATGGGAGTAGGCGCATGCTTAGAATTCTCCAACTTAAATTTCTTCACCAATTCCTTCGCATACTTGCTTTGTGAAATGAAGATCCCATCCTTAGTTTGCTTGACTTGGAGCCCGAGAAAGAATGTAAGCTCTCCCATCATACTCATCTCAAAGTGATCCTGCATAACTTTAGAAAATTCCTTGCACAAGGATTCATTAGTAGCACCAAAAATAATGTCATCCACATATATTTGAACTAAAATGAAATCATTTTTCCTTTTTCTCACAAAAAGTGTGTTATCAATAGATCCTTTTGAAAAACCATTTTCAACAAGAAAACTAGAGAGGCGAGCATACCAAGCCCTAGGAGCTTGTTTCAACCCATATAAGGCTTTTTGTACCCGGTAAACATGATTAGGAAAAGCATGATCTATAAAACCGGGGGGTTGCTCAACATACACTTCCTCTTCTATAAAACCATTTAAGAAAGCACTTTTGACATCCATTTGAAATAGTTTGAAATTTTTAAAACTAGCAAATGCCAAAAACATCCTAATAGATTCCAACCTTGCAACCGGTGCAAAGGTTTCATCATAGTCTATGCCCTCCTCTTGATTGTATCCTTGGGCAACCAAACGTGCTTTATTTCTAGTTACAATGCCATGTTCATCAAGTTTGTTTCTAAAAACCCATTTTGTACCAATTACACTAGCATTGTTAGGTCTAGGAACTAACTTCCAAACTTCATTTCTTTGAAAATTGTTTAATTCTTCATGCATAGCCAAAACCCAAAATTCATCATTCAAAGCATCATTAACCTTTTTAGGTTCTAGTTGAGATAGAAATGCAACATTACCACATTCACTCAAGGCTTTTGAGCGAGTTATAACTCCTTTTGAAGGGCTCCCAATGATTTGTTCCTTTGGATGATTTGATGTGAATTTCCAAGCTTTAGGTGGTTCAACTTGATCTTGAGCGTTTGTGCTATCCACATCCTTTTGAACTTCTATAGAGGGAGTGTCATTGATTTGCAACAAGTCCAATCCTCCCTCAATATCATCATCATCATCTTTCCTAGGCAACACAACTTGAGAGCCAACATTAGTCTCATCAAAAGTAACGTTTATAGACTCTTCAACAACGAGGCTTCGTTTATTGAAGACCCTATAAGCCTTACTTCGAGGTGCATAACCCAAGAAAATACCAACATCAATTTTGGAATCAAATTTATCATGGTGATCTTTTGTATTTAAGATAAAACATTTGCAACCAAAAACACGAAAATAACCAATGAAAGGAGTTTTTCCATGATAAAGTTCATAAGGGGTTTTCTTAAGCCTTGGTCTAATCAAAACACGATTTAAAACATGGCAAGCCGTATTGACGGCTTCCGCCCAAAAGTATTTTGGTAAATCAAAAGAATTTAACATAGTACGTGCCATCTCTTGTATGGTGCGATTTTTCCGTTCAACAACACCATTTTGTTGTGGTGTTCTAGGAGCGGAAAACATATGAGTTATACCATGATGAGCACAAAAATCATAGAAAAATTCATTTTGAAATTCACCACCATGATCACTTCTTATCTTAACAACTTTCAAATCTTTTTCATTTTCAATTCTTTTAACATGATTTGCAAATTCTTCAAAACAATCATTTTTCTTAGCAAGAAATATTGTCCATGTAAAACGAGAAAAATCATCAATAATCACAAAAACATAGTGTTTGCCTCCAAGAGAGGTAACACGCATAGGACCAAATAAATCAAGATGAAGTAATTGCAAAGGTTTAGAAGTTGATACCTCATGAATGGATTTGAAAGAAGATTTCGTTTGTTTACCTTTGGCACAATCCTCACAAATTGTATCTTTTATGAAGTGTAAGTTAGGTAGCCCTTTCACAAGATTCTTCTTAGACAATTTTGATATTAACTCCATATTTGCATGTCCAAGTCTCTTGTGCCAAATCCAAGGGTTTTCATCAATAGCCGCAAGACACTTCACATCTTGATTAACTAACTCATTCATCTCAAAAATATAAACATTAGACTTGCGATTTGCAATAAAAACAATATTTCCATCCATACTAATGATGCATTTATCCGGTTTAAAGGAAATATCAAAACCTTTATCACTTAATTGGCTAATGCTAAGAAGATTATGATTCAAACCACTTACTAAATAAACATCTTCAATTGTGGGTGAGGGTTTCTTACCAATAGACCCGATACCAATGATTTTACCTTTCTCACCACCACCGAAGGAGACATTGCCTCCTTCAATCCTTGATAGGGTTGCAAATAACTCTTTGTTGCCCGTCATATGATGTGAGCAACCACTATCAAGGTACCACATCTCCTTACGTCGTTGCCGTGACGTTCCCTACAAAAGAAGAAGATGAAGGTGTAGTAGCTTTAGGTACCCATGTCTTGGGTCCTTGGTGGTTAGTAGTGTTGGTACCTTTGGGTACCCATATCAAACCATAAAAATCTTCATTGTCTTTAATTCTACAATGAGTAGAAATGTGTCCATGTCTCATACAATAGGTGCATACAAAATTTCTTTTGTATGTACGAATGTTGGAACTATGAAACCTATTTCTACCATGGTGATTGTAGTTGTCATAAGCATGAGTGGGTCTAGTTCTACAACCCTCAATTTCTAATTTTTCAATCTTTGATCTTAATTGCTTGTTCTCGAAATCGAGATCTCCTAGCAATTCATCTTTTAGAGCAAGAGAGGTTGTTAGTTGCTCTAGCTTAATATCACAAGAGGTATGCAATTTTTTGAAAGAAGAGTATTCTTTAGACATTCTTTTAAATTCAAAGTTCAACTCTTCTAATGCCATAGCTATGTCACATTGCATATAGAAAGATTCACTTTCGGCCTCGGATATTACCTCTTGTTCATTTGCCATGAAACAAACATTTGGGTCATGAAGAGCAAATTTGGCTCCTTCTTCATCACTATCCGAGTCACTTGGTTCGGATTCTTCCCATCCGGCATACATAGCCTTCTTCTTTTTGTACTTCATGTACTTTTCCTTGAGCTTGGGGCAATCCTTAGCGATGTGACCCGGTTCGTTGCATTCAAAGCATTTTCCTACACGAGATGAAAACTTGTTGTTAGATCGGGGATTAAATTTTTTGTTCATTTTGATAAGTCTAGAGATTCTTCTAGAGAGATGAGCCACTTCTCTAGAAAAATCAACTTCACTCTCCGACGACGAAGATGAGTTGTCACTAGCTCCCTTGAGAGCTATGGTCTTCAATTTTGGTGACGGCTCCTCAACTTCGCGTGATGACACTTCCTCCTTTTCCTTCCCCTTGAGCTTCTTCTCATGCACTTTGAGCTTTCCGATGAGGCTATCAAGAGCTAAGGTAGTGAGGTCATGAGCTTCCTCAATGGCCGTAGCCTTGGGTTCCCATGTCGGAGTCAAGGAGCGAAGTATCTTGTAATTCATCTCTTGAATGGATAATTGCTTATCTAGACCATGTAATTCATTGATGATATTAGTAAAACGAGAAAACATAGCATCAATGGATTCATTTGGAAGCATTTTAAATAGCTCATAATCATGCATAAGTCCACTAATCTTAGATTCCTTAACTTGGGGGGTTCCTTCATGTGTGACACATAATTTTACCCAAATTTCGTATGCGGTTGCACACGTGGAAACTCTATTATATTCATTAGGGGAAAGACCACAAATTAAGGCGTTCATAGCCTTAGCGTTGAGATTAGCTAGGTGCCTTTCTCCATCGGTCATGTTCCCGACTTTGGACTTTTCTTCATATTTCTCTTCTATGAGCTCTAGAATGTCAAGGTCTATGCAACGAAGGTAAATTCTCATCCTAGCTTTCCAATAAGCAAAATTAGTGCCGGTGAAGAGAGGTGGTCTAGTTGTGGATTGTCCTTCTAGCATATGCATATTCAAAGAGGCCTCCATTAGATCTTTTCTCTAAGGTTGTTAAACCAAAAACTGATATAGAGACCAAGCTCTGATACCAATTGTTGGACCCTAGAGGGGGGGGTGATTAGGGTCAAGAGGCTCTAATATGCAATTAAAAAACAGCACAAGCAAACCACAAACAGAAATGCGATAAAAGTAAGAGAGATAAGGTTAGGAGTTCGTTATCCTTGACGCGCGATGTGTTAACGAGGTTCGGCCCTCTGGCCTACGTCCCCGCTCCCCACTCTCGAGGAGAAATCCACTACACACCCGGTTTGGAAGCCGGAACTTCGTCTACACAGCGATCTCCACAGATCTCTCTCACTACACAGTTTGATCTCAACAGATCACACCCTCACAGTAGATCTTACACAAGATCTCAACCTCACAACAGAAGAACAGATGCAAGAACCTCTCTTTACACAGCCCCTATAGCAAAGAGTAGGTTTACAGAAGCTGGGAAGTGAAACACACTTAAAACAGAGAGAAAAACAGGATTTGAAAATTTATCTCAGGAAGCAGAAAGTTCTCTCTGGTTTTCAAACGTTAGGGCTGAGGAAGAAGAAGAGGTCTAGGGGGGTTTTTATAGAAAAGTTTAAATCATTTTAAAACAAAAGCAAATCTTCCCAAATGAGATAATAATCTCTTCTTCAGACCCTCATCACAGACTGTGCCAATCACTAACAAGTGAAAGCACAGTGTTCGATGTAAATGACCGTTTAAAAAAGTCGCGGCTGACCAAAAACGAAAAGCGGTTGACCGAAAGGAATTTCGGTCGACCGAAAAAAATCTTCGGCCGACTGACCGAAAAATTCGGTCGACCGTGAGCAGCTTTTCTGATATTTTCTGAAATCTGATTTTTGACCAACTTAAAATATTTGCAAAATATTTATTTGACCTCTGAAAATTCTGAAACTTTGTAAAATGTTTTTAATACTAAAAACAAACTGCTTGGAAAAAGAATTTTGCAGATAGGTACTCATACTTGTGAAAAATAGTATTTTGTGAAAAAACGCTTAAAAGCACAAGTCTAAAAACGTGTATGTGATTCCCAATAGCTTCAAGTAAACTCAGTAACTCTTTGCCTACATTCTAGCACTAGAGAGAAAAACAAAAGAAAGCTAATATCCTCATATAGAGAGCAATATACTTGAGCTTTGATATAGCTTGAATCGGATGAAGCTTTTAGTCGAATTTGTCGTTCTTGAAATAACGTTGCTTCATCTCTTGGCCTCCTCCTCCTTTGGATATCTTCGTTGTAGCATATTTTCCATCCATCCTCCGTTAATGGCACTAACGAGCTTGATAAATGAGTTTACTACATTTACACTCAATAAGCTATTAGTACCGATAATGGTGGTTGTAAGAACATCATCAAAACATAAGGGCTAACAGTATATACATGAGGGTTTTCTTGTTTGGATTATTTCGCTCGACGTACTAACTCTCGTGTTGTGATTTACTAAATATTAATTTCCAGTTAGGATTTTATGAATGATTTAATATGTATATGTATTAACTCTATTTTTTTATATTCTTCTACCCCTTTCCCTGGGGAGAGGTGGAGACATGGTATATACATGAGGGTTTTCTTGTTTGGATTATTTCGCTCGACGTACTAACTCTCGTGTTGTGATTTCCTAAATATTAATTTCCAGTTAGAATTTTATGAATGATTTCATATGTATATGTATTAACTCTATTTTTTTATATTCTTCTACCCCTTTCCCTGGGGAGAGGTGGAGATGATCTCGCTATAGCGCTTTAACGCTCGTTGTTTACCCCTCTTTCAGGAAGCAAGTCTGGCGCACGGAGAGTCGCAGGTTGATAAGAATTTTTCATAAATTTTAACAAGTTATTTATTATTTAGTAGTTATTTCAGAACTCCATAGTTAGTTGTTTATGTCAGAGACTTGTATTTCATTTTGTAGAGATTGAGAGCCATAGTGGTACTTTATTTGACTCTTTATACTTGAGATTTATTTCAGACTCGGAGATATCTCTATCTTATTTTGTTGGACTCACTGATGATTATTTTCATACTTCTTCTGTGTATATCTGGTTTTTCTCTACTTCCATTATTTGTCTGTTTAGTACCTTCACCTATGTGTTGATTCCACTAGAGAGATAGTGACTGTGATGGTGAAACATATCGTAGCATGGTGTTTGGTGCTTAGCAGGTTTGACGATCCGGGTTTCACATTGGACTGCAGCTTTGTATGAACTCTTAGGCGTCACATGAATGGTTCAAGAAGAAATGTGAATTTCATAGTTTACAAATAGCAGTTGCAATGCAAGTGTTACTTACAAGCAACTGAACTCTGCAACTATTCATGCATGCAATTATAGTATCAACTGCTTTGGTTCTACTTGTAACCTTTCATGTGCAACTATATTTTTAATATCAAGTTATTAATTCATTCTTATACATAAAATATTGAAAATTTTCAAAAATAATTGGTTTTTTACTTTTAAAAATGGGTTTTTAAAGTTTTTAAATTTTACGTTTATTTTAATGGTCTATGGAAAATATTACTTTTCAAACTTTTAAAAAATTTACTTTTGTGAACAATTTTTTTTCAAATATTTATAAAAAATATCATTTAGGAAAAATTCAAAAATACCAATATTTTTCTAAAATTTTATTTCCACAAAAATAGTATTTTTAAAAATAATTTTTAGTCAGACAAATAATTTTTGTAAATATAATATTTTTTTCTTAAAACATATTTTAAAGAAAATAACATGCTTTTGGAAAAATAACAAATATCTTAGATTAATATATATTTGGAAAATTCTTATCTTTGCAAGAAAAATCAAAATAAGTATTATTGAGATATTTTCTTTTCTAAAAAATAGTATGTTATAAATATAGCATTTTTAGGATATAATAGTTTTTGGAAAAAACTGGATATTATATTTTTTTGAAAAAGTTATAATTTATTATAAAAGAATATTTGGGAAAATATTTTTTAGAATTTTTTAGAAATAACTCTATTTTTAAAAAGAATAAAATTTTAAGAATATTAAAAAAACAATTTTTAGAAAACTATTTTAAATATCTAACAAAGATCTTAAACTTTTTAAATTTTAAATATTGATTTTGATATATTATAAATTTGGGTTGGCTGTAGCCATAATTGCAAGTGTTCTTGTCGTCATTTTTAGTGTTAGTCATATGTTGCAGTTGAGGCGTGTTTTGCAACTATCATTGCAACTGCAATAGTGAGCCTCCACGGAATGCACACTTGCAGCTAGATAAAATTCATCTAGTTACAGTCAAGTGTAGTTATAGCCACTCCCATTTCAAGCTTCCAAGATCTTACTTGTACAACAGTAGAGTAGTAGATCATACAAAATGTGAGACCAAAGCCTAAATAATGTAAACTGTTATTTTTATACATGAACAACATGTTTCAGTATTACATTATAGTGCTGACAACTTATCATTTTATCTACTGTTCAAAATAATAGTTTCATCAACTGAGTTGGAAAAACAAATGTAAAGATGTCGCTTATTATTAACAAATAATATCCATAATTAAATAAATAATGGAAGGTTAAAATTTTATAATTAACAAGAAGATTAACTCTAATAATTGTTGGATTTTTTGGTCCAAATTGCTTTCCAAAATGAGTTTTCAAACTATATATATATATAAACTACAAGTATTTTTCATAAATACATAGTAGCCTAGTGGAAAGTTAATGTTTTGGTGTTTCAAAAGGTCCCTAGTTCGAGGCTTGCCAACGGCAAGCCGAGAAGTGTTTTATGTGAATTAATCTCTCATAAGTTGTCATGGGTCATGGGCTGTGGGCCATGGGTGGGGGGCCAATGGTCCGGGGGCTAATGAGCCGAGGATCGGGGCTAATCGGGTTGAGGCGCTAAGTGAGGCTTTGTTTGGCACACTTTGCACTTCGCACGAAGGCATTTGGGCGAGGTGGCGCTACGAAGGTTGCCTCGCAGGCTGCTTCGCAGCAAGCGGACGAGGTACGTATTCGCACGAGAGTGTGACCCTAGCGTTCTCGTAGTCAAAAGAGGTTTGCCTGTTTGACGATGTTCACTCGTTCGACGAGATTCGTCTGTCATACAAAGTTCGCTTGTTCGACGAAGTTTATCTGTCATACGAGGTTCGCCTGTTTGACGAGGTTCGCTCGTTTGATAAGGTTCGCCTGTCATACAAGGTTCGCTTGTTTGATGATGTTCGCTCGTTCGACGAGGTTCGTCCGTCATACTAGGTTCGTTTGTTTGATGAGGTTCGCTCGTTCGACGAGGTTCGCCTATTTGATGATGTTCATTCATTCGATGAGGTTCATCCGTCATACGAGGTTCGTCTATTTGATGATGTTCGTCTGTCAAACGAGGTTCGTCTGATTTACTAAGATGTGATCCTCGCGTTTCGTAGCAATGCGTCCATTGATTGTCTCGTATTCAGGAATTACTGCATGCAGCAGTTACAACAATATTTAGAGCAATTTAATACATTGATGTTACAATCTTGTTGATGTCTGATATCACACAGTCGAGGGGGGTCTTCGTACTGGCGACGAATAGGGAGAGGATGAGCGATGGGGCCAACTCCTCCTCCGACTTTATGCCTGATCCTTAGACTAGAATTCCCGATCCTTCTGCACAAACAAGGAGAAACCCGTAGGAGAGCGGGGCTCATTTTCCCATGGTACCTCCAACGGTCAAGTCAGTTAGTGGACTTGAGTGGGGTTTGAGGAAGAGTCTCTGGGCCATTGAAGTCCTTAGAGGATACGCTTTGGGAATTATTAGTTCTCTTTCTTTTACAAAGGTAAAAAATCAGAGCTTTAGTGAAGTAGCAACAGAAAAGATCTACCTCTCTTGTTACCTTATTTTCCTCCTTTTTATAGCCTATTGCCTCTGAGAGTTTGATCTTTGGCTTTGACTATGCACAGGAGGCGGTTGAGGGGTGAACAAACAGGTTGCTGAGTCATCCTTCTCCTTCCAGATGTAGACTGGCGATTGGAAGGGAAGTCACTTGGGTACAAGAGAGAAATGTCTTCTTAGTATCCTGGATTTGACAGATGAGGCAGGGCAGAGGATATGCCAGCTACTTGGTCGTCCTCCCCCCTCCATATGGCAGTTAGTGGTTGGAGGGGAAACTATTAGAGCCTAGGAGAGCATCATGACGATATCTGGGAAGTGACTTGTAAGGAGAATAAACAGCTTATGCATGAGATTTGTCAGACCGGAGATCTCGATAAGACCGATCAATGTTGTAGTGCCGATTGACATCTAAAGCGAGCTTAGTCGGATCTTATCCCCTTAGTAGAGGCGAGTTGATTTTGTGAGTCATTATTATGATTTGTCGACTCGATAGTCGAGTGAGCTTTGGGCTAAGTGTATGGTCGAGACATCTGCTCGAGGAGTCGTCTTAATTACGAGGGACCGACTAGTCTCGCACTTCGAGTTGGTAATGATGACCCTTGGTCGAAAGATGACTCGTCTGCTTGGCTGGCCGATAGACTTGTCATTGGTTGG
>NC_033800.1:65925762-65937787 GCF_001876935.1 Asparagus officinalis | reverse complement strand
ATTACAGATTTAACCATAATTTCTAACAATCTTAAAGCAATATTTTTAAACTACTAATGGATCCTGCGGAGACTCTTGGAGTGGAATGTCTTAAGTTAGAAAACTTTGATGGATCTAACTTTAACGCATGACATCGAAAAGTGATTTTTGAGATGTAACTCCTAAAAACTTACTATGTGGTTTCTGAAGAGAAACTTGATTTTGAAGAAGACTCTGAGTCTGAAGCCTCTTGGGCTAAAGATGATCATTTTTGCAGGAGTTATCTCCTTAACTGTCTGGCTGATCATTTGGCAGATGCTTACACCAACAAGCCCTCTGCAAAAGAAATCTAGAATGCTCTGAAGGAGCAATACAAGGATGAGGAGAAGCTTTCCAAGTCTCACTTCATTGACAAGTTTCTTGACTTCAAATTCGAAGATGACACTGAGGTTTTGCCTTAAGTCAAAGAGCTCGAAAATCTTATTATGAAGCTGAAGGATGAAAAGATTAACCTTTGTCAAACATTCATTTCTAGAGCAATTGTTAACAAGCTTCCTCCATCTTGGATGTCATTCTCCAAGGACATTCGAAGAAGGAAAAGATGGGTGGCTCTATCTGATTTGAAGAGGTTCATTCAGATCGAGGACGAGATTCGGACTCGCACGAAGAATGAGCTCCTTGCTAAGCAGAAGGCGTCTGCTAATGGTGGCTACCAACTCTGAGAAGAGTATCAGTTCTTCTTTTAAGAAAAAGAAGTCATTTAACAAAAAGAAGAACCATAATCCGAAGAACCTGAATGTTCAAAAGAAAATTTTTAAGAAGAGCGGCAAATGCTTCAACTGTGGGAAGCAAGGGCATTTTACCAAAGATTACAAAGCACCAAAGAAGGGAACAACGCACAATGTTAATCAACTTGATAATTGTGTGGCTATGCTCTTTCAAGTGGTAACTTCCAACAACATCTCTGGTTGGTGGTTAGATACAAGTGCTACCTGTCATGTCTGCTCCAACAGAGATTTGTTCTCTTCCTATGTTACTGCCAAAGAGAACGTATCAATGACTGATCGTTATGTGGTTCCTATTCCTAGAACTAGGACTGTGGTGCTGATTCTTTCTTCAGGAAAGATTCTCACTTTGAAGGATGTGAAATATGTCCCCTTAATTGCCAAAACTTAGTCTCTGAAAGCCTACTGTGTGACGTCGGTTATTCTACACTGGATATCCGACTGTAACCGAAGGGTATTCAGATGCTAGTTGGTGCTCAGAACCAGATGATTGTAGATCTACTGGAGGTTTTGTCTTCACCATGGGCGGAGCTGCCATCTCGTGGAAATCTAAGAAGCAAACTATGATTGCAAAGTCATTGATGAAATGTGAGTTCTTCACACTCTGTGCTACAGGAGATAAAGCTGAGTGGCTCAGTTGTATTCTCCGAGACCTTCCATTGACAGAATTATAAAGCGCAATTACAATATATTGTGATAATCAGGCAAGGGGTGCTGTGGTAGCAAACTCGTTGTTCAATGGAAAGAAGCGGACCTTTCGTCTGAAGCATGGCTATTTAAGAGAACTCATTTGGCAAGGAATCATCTCGGTGATTGGCGTTCGGTCTTCAGAGAATGTGGCTGATCCTTTGACTAAAGGTCTGAAAAAGGACATAGTCGAAAGGACGTCTACTGCAATGGGTCTCAAAGTTTTGTGAGTCTTATAAATACTTACCATTTCGTCAAGTTTGGTGAGTCTTACAAACACTTACCATTTTGTCAAGTTATTAGTTCAAAGCTTACACTACTAATGACAAGATGATTGATTCAAAAGTCAAGTAAGATTTACAAGTAAAATCCTATCATGTAAAGAGGTTGGTTGTTAAGTCTTAATGAGTCCAAAGCATTTCGGATGCGGGATATTGGATAGGTAACATGCCTAAATGACTCACCGATAATCCTATCATGTAAAAGGGATTGGTTGTTAAGCCTTAATGTGTCCAAAGCTTTTCAGATGCGGAGTGTTAGATAGGAAACAAGCCTAAAGGACTCACTTAGAATTCTATCATGAGAGAGGATGACTCTTAAACCTTAATGAGTTTAAAGTATTTCGGATACGGGATGTTTGATAGAAAACATTCCTAAAGAACTCACCTATGCCTTGATGGAGATTTGGTCATATCCTATGGTGTCTTGTGGAAAGATACCTAGAGCCCTAGCAAAAACCAGGACAAGCACAAGACCATAAATGTGCAAAGGCAAAGGCAATTGTGGTTCAAAGTAAAAACTACCACATATGAGTTTGATCGTGTGTGATCGCTGGATTTTAGACATGTGTTGGTTCAAATCTCTACGATACCATACATCTATCTTCTATTCAGTTGGTCTAAAGGGGATTCAAGTCCTTGCGATATCTACCTTATACACAATGATTGAAATGGCTGCACCATAACACGACACTAGTTTAAAAACTTTGGGCGATTGTTGGATTTTTTGGGTCAAAACCGCTTTCCAAAATGAGTTTTTAAAATATATATATATTAACTACAAGTACTTTTCATAAATACTTAGAAGGTCTCTAGTTCGAGGCTTGCCAATGGCAAGCTGAGAAGTGTTTTATATGAATTAATCCCTCATAAGTTCTACTAGGTCGTGGGTCGTGGGTCGTGGACTGGGGGCCGGGGGCTAATGGGCGCTGTTTGGCGCCACTATGGCTGCCACGAAGGTTCTATCATACGAGGTTCGCCTGTTTGACGATGTTTGCTCGTTCGACGAGGTTCGTCCGTCATATAAGGTTCACCTGTTTGACGAGGTTCGTCTGTCAAATGAGGTTCGTCTGATTTGCTGAGACATGACCCTCTCGTTTCGAAGCAACGCGTTCATTGATTGCCTCGTATTAAGGAGTTACTGCATGCAGCAGTTACAACAACATTTAGAGTAATTTAATGCATTGATGTTACAATCTTAATTACCATTGAGAATTGTAACAATCATATTAGTTGCGACTGACTCTTGTGCTGGCCTTAGAGGCCTATAAATAACACCCTTGGGCAGCTCTTGAAACACACACGAGCTTTGAAAATGGACGTTGGATCGACATTGTTGTTATTTTTGTGCTGCTCCTGCTGCAAAAACTGTGCCCGTAAGAACTTGTCCTTAAACCTAAAGGTTTTGAACCGAAAGGTTCTGAGATCGAGGAGATCTTTGCTTTGACCGAAAGGTCTTATAGATCAAGGAGATCTTGATAGTACTGGGGGTGTGCACACCGGAGTATTGTGCTTCTGTTCCTGGAAGCAGTTTGGCCTTGGGATCCTTGCATCGGAGTAGGCCAAATATTGCTTTAAGTATAACGTTTCTCAAAGGCACAACTGTTAACTTGAAAAAGTTTAAAATTAGGGGTTTTTATCTTTAGGTCTATTTGTTTACTCCCATTTATCTTTAAACCCAAGTACTATTATTTGTATCTTTAAGCCCAATTCACTTTTGGTATTTGTCTTTAAACCCAATTACTTGTATTTATACAGAATGAATGTAAAAACCCCAAAATACCCCTTTGATTGGCCCAATAAAACCCAGTATCTCTCTCATCTTCCTCATTTCATCTCACAGCCCTAAATTGAAAAAACGAGATCCCCTTTTCGCCGTCGCCCGCCTCCAGCCGCCAACGCCCCGCTCTAGCCGTCGTCCGTCTCTAGCGTCGACGCCCCTCTCCCTCTCTCTCCAGCTCGTGCCTTCCCATTTCCGTCATCTCCATAAATGTGTCCTTCTTCAAAATTCCGATGATCATGTCCTCTTGCTCTTCTGGTAATCCCCCCCCCTCCTGGATCTTCTTCAAGCCATCGATTCTGCTTTGAAAACCTTCCCCCTTCCAATTATTTTATTGTTCTGAACAATTATTTAATTAATCGGTCATGCGCGGTGAACAGATTTGAGAGGGAGCTGTTGAGGGGGGCCGGGCTTGGTGAATGGCTCTGACGCGCGCCATTTGATGGTCTGGAGCTCTTGGTCGCTTGGAGCATCGTTCAGGTTGTTATTATTATTATTATTTATTTCCCTTTTCACGGGTGTTGTTCAATTTTGACGTCCAGTTGGTGGCACTTGCTAATTTTGTCATGTCGCATCAATTTCCTCCATTTGTGAAATTATTAGCTATTGTGTTTCGAAATAAAAAGCGCTTTTGGGCATAGGTTCTTATCACGGAGGATAAGTTGCCTTTTGAAAAGGTGGTTTGCTAATTTTTTGCTGTCTAGATAAAGTTCGACCGCATGCTTAATTAATTTTTCGTTTGGGGGGGGGGGGGGATTTTTATGCTTAATTAATTTTTCGTTTGGGGTGGGGGGGTGGGGGGGGGGAAGGATTCTTGATATTTGACCCCAAAACTATATATATTCTGGTGTTACTGCTATAAAAAGAGAAAAAAATCGATGAGCGCGGCAGGATGTCGGCACCTAATACATATGCTTCGAGCCTTGGTGAATAAAAATGAGGAGAGCACATTTTTCATGCTAATGTAGTGTTCACTCAGATATAGATTATCAACAAGTGAGGAGTCGTTGATTTTAGTGTGGGCAAAGTTTCAAACCAATATCTCGTAGTTTCTTAATATTTAGGTTGGTCGATCATATGTTTCTTATCTCCATGAGTTAGTGAAGTTAACTGAAAACTTTAACTTTCTGTGATTAATTATCATCTTCAATAGCCACTTGAGGAGGCTGAACTCTCAAATATCACACAATTATACCAGAAACTCTGACAACCAATAAATATAAGCCATTCATTGTTCAGTAAAGGGCGAGGTAGGCATCACTAACTTGAGGGAAACATGTTTTGTGTTCAATTCTGTTTTGATAATAAATATAGATAAATTTATCCAAACAGAATCCTACTAAATGTTAAAACATTGAACTTAAAATTATTATGTTTTGTTGATCAGAACTTAAAATTATTATGTTTTGTTGATCAGCGCATGATGACTAATTAAGTACATTTTCAACCATATAAATTACAGGAGGAGCTGATCAAGGAGCTCGATTTGATTCTCGAGAGCTGCAGTAGGTTCTTAGTGGATCATGGTAAATATTTCTTGTATAGGATGTTGCATTCAACTAAACAATATAAATTACACTTTGGATATTTGGATTGTAGTTTGTGGTTTTCTAAACTCTAACAAAAAATTTTCTATTGATGGCTGATTGTTTAACATTCTAATTTTTTTTCAGGGTTAAAAAGGGTCACCAATTGTTTCTTGCTTCACTTGATAGAGTTTGGCCCTTCGAAGCTTACTGATCCTTCGAAGATTGGTGGGCTGTTGAACGGGTTGAAAACTATGAGGATGAATAACCCCTTTTGGCAGTCTTTATGGTGAATCTATGTTTTTTAACATTCCTCAGCTTTTGGCTATGTTTGTTACTGTGAATGTATCTGAAATACGTGTGAGGATGTTTTGTAACATATCTCAATTTGTGTTGTAAGTGTAACATATATGCGAGGATGTTTTGTAATATGTGAGGATGTTTTGTAACATATATGTGAGGATGTTAAAATTGGTCATTGTTAAAATTTGTTTGATCTCTCAACTTGTGACTGAATTTAGTGGTGAGTTTGTAGCATATTTCAGCTTGTGATGGTGTTTGTGATTGAAAATGTACCGTGTTAAGTGTAGAGGATGTTTTGTAACATATCTATGTTTGTGATTGAAAGTGTAGCGGGTTATCCTGTAAGTGTAGCGGGTTACACTGTAAGTGTAGCGGGTTACACTGTAAGTGTAGCGGGTTATCGTGTAAGTGTAGCGGGTTATCTTGTAAGTATAGAGGGTTATCGTGTAAGTGTAGCAGGTTATCCTATAAGTGTAGCGGGTTATCGTGTAAGTATAGCGGGTTATCGTGTAAGTGTAGCAGGTTACACTGTAAGTGTAGCGGGCTATCCTGTAAGTATAGAGGGTTACACTGTAAGTGTAGCGGGCTATCCTGTAAGTGTAGCGGGTTATCGTGTAAGTGTAGCGGGTTATCCTGTAAGTATAGCGGGTTATCGTGTAAGTGTAGCGGGTTATCGTGTAAGTGTAGCGGGTTATCGTGTAAGTATAGCGGGTTATCGTGTAAGTGTAGCAGGTTACACTGTAAGTGTAGCGGGCTATCATGTAAGTGTAGCGGGTTACAATATAAGTATAGCGGGCTATCCTGTAAGTGTAGCGGGTTATCCTGTAAGTGTAGCGGGTTATCGTATAAGTATAGTGGGTTATCGTGTAAGTGTAGTGGGTTATCCTGTAAGTGTATCGGGTTATCCCGTAAGTGTAGCGGGTTATCGTGTAAGTGTAGCGGGTTATTGTGTAAGTATAGCGGGTTATCGTGTAAGTGTAACGGGTTATCCTGTAAGTGTAGCGGATTATCCCGTAAGTGTAGCGGGTTATCCTGTAAGTATAGCGGGTTATCCTGTAAGTGTAGCGGGTTATCCACGTAAGTGTAGTGGGTTACACTATAAGTGTAGCGGGTTATCCTGTAAGTGCAGCGGGTTATCCTGTAAGTGTAGCGGGTTATCGTGTAAGTGTAGCGGGTTATCGTGTAAGTGTAGCGGGCTATCCTGTAAGTGTAACGGGTTATCGTGTAAGTGTAGCAGGTTATCCTGTAAGTGTAGCAGGTTATCTTGTAAGTGTAGCGGGTTATCCCATAAGTGTAGCGGGTTATCCCCATAAGTGTAGCGGGTTATCCCCGTAAGTGTAGCCGGTTACACTGTAAGTGTAGCGGGTTATCGTGTAAGTGTAGCGGGTTATCTTGAAAGTGTAGCGGGTTACACTGTAAGTGTAGCGGGTTATCCTGTAAGTGTAGCGGGTTACACTGTAAGTGCAGCAGGTTATCCTGTAAGTGTAGCGGGTTACACTGTAAGTGTAGCGGGTTATCTTGTAAGTGTAGCGAATTATCCTGTGAGTATAACGGGTTATCCTGTAAGTGTAGCAGGTTATCCTGTAAGTGTATAACACTCATAAAATTCCACAAAATAGCACTCACAAAATTGCACAAAATTCCAGTCTTACAAACTCCAAAATTGCACAAAATTCTACAATAACGAAATTGCACTATTAACACTTTCATTATCTACTTTCAAAAACTTACAAGCTAAAACAATATGTTATAAATCAAACTCCAAAATTACACAAATCTTCAAAATATACTTAGCATAACTAATCATGTATTCAAGGCAAGCTCCAGACTTTTTAAAATAATACAAATCTTCAAAACATACATAGCATAACTGATCATATATTCAAGGCAAGCTCCAGACTTTCAAAAATGTTACAAGTCTTCAAAATATACATACTATAACTGGTATTATATTCAAGGCAAGCTCCAGACTTTACAAAATGTTACAAATCTTCAAAATTGCACAAATCTTCAAAATGTACATATAGCATAACTGACTCCATTAACTCTACCCAACAATTTCTCTTTTACAATCTTCAAGGCAAGCTCCAGAACCGCCCCAAGCTCCTCTATGTCCCGTCGATGCCCTCGACCACCACCGCTGCCCTCCATCACCCGCCACCCAGGTCCGTCCAAGCCTCGACGCCAAGCTTCCCCAGATCCATGCTCCGCGCCCTAACACCTCTCCCCCACCACACCGAGCACCACCTCCGTTCACCACCTCCCTCAACGCTACCTCCGGCCTCCTCCGCCACCCGCAACGCCGCTCACCCTTGCCTTCTTCCCTGAACCCGACTCATCGCCTACTCCATCTCCTCTGTTCACCTTCCTCAGCCACGCCAAAACAACCCGCCAAGCCCAACGCACCGGCCAGCCCGCGTCTCCCTTGCCCACCACCTCCGCCTCCATCGCTGCCTCCTCAAGCCGCGCCTCCACCGCAAGCTCCTCGCCGCCTGCCACGCCTTCCAGAGGTGGGATCGGAGGAGGAAGACAAAGACTTGAGGAAGGAGGAGGAAGACGAAGACTTGAGGAAGAAGGAAAATGAGGAGAGAGAGGAGGGGACTGGTTTAAGTGGGGTATTGAAAGGGGTATTTTGGGGATTTTATCATGTTGGTGTATAAATACAAGTGTTGTATATACTATATTTTAGAAAATGGGTTTAAAGGCAAAAACAAAAAGAAAATTGGGTTTAAGAATACAAAAAATTGTAATTGGTTTTATGGGTAAAGATGAGTAAACAAATGGGCCTAGAAATAAAAAACCCTTAAAATTACATCACATCATCATTCACTGTTTTATTCCAGATTTAACCATAATTTCCAACAATAACAAGGTGTAAAAGTAATTTAAAACATTTTACAAAAATAATACAAAAGTTTAACATACGGGTAGAATGAATTCTATTTATAAAATATTTAGTACGTACCTAAACCTTTAGCCTGATGACCTGACCTTGCCGATGCATAGCGTTGGAGAGAATTGCTATGATGTCTCTTCGGTTTGATTGCCGAACCTAGTATCACCATCGAGCCTCGCAATATTTTCTTAGTTAATTTGTTTAATTTCATGGATCCTCTGCGGGAGAGGAGATGAAGCTTCTTCAAGGATTAGGATGATGAGGGATAGCTGTTTTGGTTCAGCACCTCAAATAGTTCTTATTGTGTTGTGAATAAACTATCTTGGATAAAAAGTCTCCTTTATAGAGCCCCAAATTCATGATCCAACTGTACGTCATGAAAAATTTTAGCAGAACCCAACCTGCCTCATAAAGCTATCTGTCCCTCAAATATTTCGTTAAATTGATATTAGTCCCTCAAACCATTGAAAATGCAGGTAAGTCTCTAAAAATTAGATCTTCGGCATTATAAATAAATGAGGTAATAAATCAGTAATTAATAAATTTATGGATTAAAAGTAATAATAGATTAAATATTGCCAAACCCCCCCAACTTATGTAACTTCAGAAGAAAATTATTAAGCTGGCAAAACAATAAAAGCAAATGGTTGAAGGAAAAATAGGAGAAGACAAATTTAGTGACGTGGACAACTAGACTTTCTTTATTTAGTTACTGTACTAAGATACTCATCATTATAAAATCGCCGGAATAACTCAAAAGATATTCAATCAAAGCATTGATTATGCTAAAATCGTTTCCTTAATGGCGTAATATTACTGTTATGTGGTTGCTTAAGTCGGTCGCTTCTATAGTCGATATAAACTAATAAATTAATAGTCCCTCTTCCCACCGTAAGAAACCCTCGCCGCCTCAAAATTCCCCTCTCCTCATTCTCAACAAAAACCCTCGCCTCAAAATTCCCCTCTCCCCATTCTCAACAAAAACCCTAGTTCCCATTATATTTCTCTATATATATCTCCCCGATCGTTCCCATGGCGGCCGCCTAATTTCGTAAATTTTTTGAATTACCCTTTCCCTATTCTCAACGAAAACCCTAGTTCCCATTACATTTCGCCGATCGTCCCAATGTCTGCCGCGAGAATTCCCCTCTCCCTTTTCTCAACAAAACCCTAGTTCTCTATCTCTCTGATCGTGCCAATGGCGGCCGCGAGAATTCCCCTTTCCCTTTTCTCTACATTACTAGGGTTTTGTTGAGAAGGAGATCAAGCGCCTTTTCTTTTGATGATGCGAGGTAAGAAATGATTCTTGCTTTCTTTGTTGAATCTTGTTTTGGATATGTTTTTGTTAGATTAAATTGGGACTTTTTCTTTGTAGTTGATTCTGGATCAAAATCTGGGTCTTTATTGGTTTGCGACGTAGTGACAAAAGGGCCAGGAGTAGATGGAGACTGAGTGCCTTTGGCAGGAGGCAGCCGTCATGACTGGTAAGAAGTCTTTCTTGCTTTTGCTTCATTAGATCTTGTTGTGTAGGTATTGCTGCCAATTTTGGGTCGACCTGGGTATTTATCGCTGTTAATTCTGGACTTGTTCTATTGATGTTAATTCAGGGATTGTTCTGTGTTTCGTGTAACTATTGTTGTTAATTCTGGACTTGTTCTGTGTTCTGTGTAGTTATTGCTGTGAAATCTACACACTGATCTGAGTAATTAGAATATTACGGAACTTTTTGAACATCACTTTTACTCGCCTTTTCTTTTGATGATGCGAGGTAAGAAATGATTCTTGCTTTCTTTGTTGAATCTTGTTTTGGATATGTTTTTGTTAGATTAAATTGGGACTTTTTCTTTGTAGTTGATTCTGGATCAAAATCTGGGTCTTTATTGGTTTGCGACGTAGTGACAAAAGGGCCAGGAGTAGATGGAGACTGAGTGCCTTTGGCAGGAGGCAGCCGTCATGACTGGTAAGAAGTCTTTCTTGCTTTTGCTTCATTAGATCTTGTTGTGTAGGTATTGCTGCTAATTTATGGCCGACCTGGGTATTTATCGTTGTTAATTCTGGACTTGTTCTATTGCTGTTAATTCAGGGCTTGTTCTGTATTCCGTGTAACTATTGTTGTTAATTCTAGACTTGTTCTGTGTTCTGTGTAGTTATTGCTGTGAAATCTACACACTGATCTGAGTAATTAGAATATTACGGAACTTTTTGAACATCACTTTTACTCGCCTTTTCTTTTGATGATGCGAGGTAAGAAATGATTCTTGCTTTCTTTGTTGAATCTTGTTTTGGATATGTTTTTGTTAGATTAAATTGGGACTTTTTCTTTGTAGTTGATTCTGGATCAAAATCTGGGTCTTTATTGGTTTGCGACGTAGTGACAAAAGGGCCAGGAGTAGATGGAGACTGAGTGCCTTTGGCAGGATTTTTTGACATTTCATCTTAATTTCCAACTTTTATAGTTTGTAATGGTTTAAATAAAAATATATATATTTCACAAAAATTTCAGATATCATTTTCACACGTTTATGTTTTTTTCCCTTCAAACTTTCCAATCTCTTAATCTTTCAAGTTTTCATATTCCGATTTCTCGAACTTTTGAGATGTCACTTTGATTTTCAAACTTTTCGATTTATCTAACTTTGATTCCTATCTTCGAGATAACATCTTCGCAGGTTTATGTTTTTCCCCTTTCAAACTTTCCAATTTCTTAAACTTTCAAGTTTTCATATTCCGATTTCTCAAACTTTTGAGATGTCACTCTGATTTTCAAACTTTGCAATTTATCTAACTTTGTTTCCTATCTTTCCTATTTCTTAAACTTTTTGAACTTTTGGACAATTCACTTTCATTTCCTATCCTTCCAATTTCTTAAACTTTATTCAAGTTTTCATGACTTCTCAATTTCTTAATTTTTTTATACATTTCACATTAATGTAAAAATTTTCCAATTTTGAAAAGTTTTCAACGGTGCAGATAGTAAAATAACTTTTGCCAAAATTTTAAATACCATTTTCTCATGTTTACATTTTTGTTCAAACTTTTCATTTTTTTTTCAAGTTTTTTTTCTCCTTTCAAATTTTCATAATTTTCCAGATTCTCAAAATCTTTTGACATTTCACTTTAATTTTATAACTTTCTAATTTCCTAAACTTATCTCAAGTTTTCTCAACTTTCTAATTTCGTAAATTTTTTGAATTACCCTTTCCCTATTCTCAACGAAAACCCTATTTCCCATTATATTTCGCCGATTGTCCCAATGTCTGCCGCGTGAATTCCCCCCTCCCTTTTCTCAACAAAACCCTAGTTCTCTATCTCTCTGTTTGTTTGCCTCTACCACAGGTGGTTTACAATTTTCTAGCTCCCCTATTTTCAAATAAAACAGTCCTGTTCATAATTCTCTTTCTATAAGATTTGAGGGGTTTTAATATTCTAAGACGGCATTCAAAGTACTATTATTAGAACTATACTATAATTTGAAATGTTTTTCTTTTTCCCATAAGCATGCATCTTGGAAATAGACCCTTTATACTGACATATAAAAAAGTTCTCAAAAACTTTTGATTTTTTCAACTGTACAGATTCTTCACCATTTCAAGTTCTCAAACTCTTTCAAGTTCTCAATTATTATTTTCACTTTACCATAATTTGACATTTTTTGATTTCTTCGATTCTCATATTTTTTGATGGAAATGTCGTAACCTTATATTTTGGATATTTTACTTTAATTTTCAAACTTTCCAATGTATTAAACTTTTATTCAAGTTTTCAAACTTTCAAATTTATTGAACTTTTTT
>NC_033800.1:65914010-65924762 GCF_001876935.1 Asparagus officinalis | reverse complement strand
ATTTGCATTGTTCCTTTGAGATGTAGTCCATTCCGCAAAAGGAGTGGTTGGCTTCTCATATTTCGTTTCGACGACGTTCTAAAGTTCGTAGCCAATTGATTGAAGGTATATCTTCATTCGACACTTCCAATAGTTGTAGTTCAAACCATCTTGATTGAAGGTATATCTTCATTCGACACTTCCAATAGTTGTAGTTCAAACCATCGAACATTGGAGGACGATTTGTAGAGTGGCCTTCCTTGAATTGTGATGTATTTGACGATGCCATCTTTCACCTTGCTCTGATACCAAATGTAGGATCTGAAATAGATACACTAGAACACTAGAGGGGGGTGAATAGTGTTCTTTTAAAATTATTGCAAAGTAGATAATAAATTGCAAAGAAAAATGGCAATCTCAGAAATTTGCAAACACAAACACAAGGATTTTATACTGGTTCCACCAATCCGGTGTACATCAAGTCCCCAAGCAAATCCCGCTTGAGAGTTTCCACTATGATTTTGAATAAACTTACAAAATCAAACGCAAACCTGACCAATTTGCAAGTCCCTGCAAATTACAACACCAATTGACAACTCCTTGCCAATTTGAACCTCAATCTCTAAGCCAAGAGATTAACCCTCTCATAACCGAGAGAAAACTTATTGTAGGAATAACACAATGATCCTATAAGCCTTGAATGTGTAGTGAAGTACAGTAGTTGCTTAGGATTCTTTGTAGGAATAACACAATGATCCTATAAGCCTTGAATGTGTAGTGAAGTACAGTAGTTGCTTAGGATTCTTTTGATCTCTGTAAAATTGCCTAATTGATTTGTTTTTGATGAAAGTATATAGGCAATTAAAATTGCCTAATTGATTTGTTTTTGATGAAAGTATATAGGCAATTTCAGAAACTCTCCTTTTTCAGAAAATCAGAATGTTTTTCACTTGAAAAATTGCACAAAGATCAAAGCTTATGGGTATGTATCTCAGAAAATCAGAATGTTTTTCACTTAAAAAATTGCACAAAGATCAAAGCTTATGGGTATGTATGCATGTGCCATTTTTCTGAACAAATAACCTATATATGGCCCTTGAAAAGACAAGTTTTTAAAGTTTAAAAACGTTTAAAAACGGCCAAAAACTGTCAGATATTCAAATTCTGAAAACTGAAAAACTGTCTCTTGTAGTCGACTACTATAGTCATTAGTCGACTACACTGAGTTCAAACAGACTCTGTGTTTTCATAAAGTGTTCTCAGTAGTCGACTATAATGCTCATTGGTCGACTATACTGAAATTTGACAGAAACTTGAAAACTGATATTTTCCTTCAGTAGTCGACTACTGTAGTCATTAGTCGACTACACTGTAAAAAGACAGAAACTTATAAATTAGAATTTGAGTTCAGTAGTCGACTATAATGTTCATTAGTCGACTATACTGTAAAAATACAGAAACTTATGTTTCTGTCAAACACCTCAGTAGTCGACTATAATCTCTAGTAGTCGACTATAATCTCTATTAGTCGACTATACTGTAAATTGACAGAAACATGTATTTGAGTTCTATACATGAGTAGTCGACTACTATTCTAATTAGTCGACTACTAAGGTCAAAAATTCAGTAAAAAGGAGTTTTTATAATTAAGTTTTAACTACTATTCTAATGGTTAACATAGGGGATTTCTATAGTTAACCAACACACTAAGCCTGTGTTAGTGTGTTCTAAAATTGTGTGTGTGTGCGTGTGTGTGATCAAGGCTTGTACAAATATTCTAAGTAAAGAAAAAAATCAAATACATTATCTTTTGTTCTTCATTTTCTTCACTTCAAAATGCCTTGATATCCACTTGCACTTGTACATAGAGTGAGCCGTAAGGTTATCATAACTATCTAGTATGGGAATAAGCCAAGGGATGGTGAGGTTACCACGATATAAATATTGATCTTAACATCAAAAAACCCAATAACCTACGTGTCTTGTCGAACTTGCTCATTTTTTTGGATATTTGAAGAAGCATCATCTGCTTCTTTATTAGCTTGTATGTCAACCTTTTTCAGTCCAAGATTATGACAATACTCCACCATAGACGACATATCCCCCTCGTTCTCAATAGGAATTTTGAAGCTTTCATTTGTTTCATCTTTGTATGACAAACTTAATGAATCATATGAAAGATCCAACCTCTCTGACACATCAAATTTGAGGTCCAGAATGGTGGTTGAAGAGTTAATCTTCATGAATATTGTTTTATCCCCTGAAGAGATAATGCAGATGATATCCTTCTCAGTCATTACGAAGGGAATGTAAGAATAATGGATCGAATTTAGGATAAGTCGGTGTAATAGAGAGAGTAATGGAGAGAATTTTCGTCTGAGGTGGAGTAATGGAGAACTAAATAGTTATTGTTCATGATAGTGTGAAAAAAGAGGGGAACTTTCCCTCCATTTCTTCCATTATATCACATTAATGAGAAGTGAATATTGTAGCTTTTGGGGATGAGTCGTCATCTGGGGAAGAATAGGAAGAGCAAATTCGGGTTTTTGGTAAAATACAATATACTTTTAGTATGATTCTGACGTGGAAGGGCCTTGCCACATTAAATGTCACTTTTCGGGACTTATCCATATAGGGCAGAATGCAAGGGGCTTGGTCACAAGAATTTTCTGCTTTTGGGGTCTGGACATATTTTTCCCTAAAAAGAACCCATTTTTTCAACATATATCTAGGAATATCACATAACATAGGGTATTAAAATATAAACTTTAGAAACTGTAGGGTATTTAAGTGAATCCATTTACAAATTTAGAGTATTTATATACTATATTGAGTAAACAAGAGGGTATAAAAGTTCAACAATTTAAAACTTTAGAGCATTTACCTGCAATATACTTTGGACATTTTCGTGTTCGCTCTGTTTGAAAATAGATGTCTTTTCTAAGTGCAAAATTAGTAAAATTATAGGACATTTAAGTGCAATTTAGCCTTCTTACACTCCCTAAATATAAATTATTTTTAGAGGGTTTTAGATATTAGTCCCTTGTAAGAAATTCCATCTCAATCCATTAAATCTTGGAAGTTGCATATTTGCCCCTCAAATTCTACAGGGTCTTGGAAAATTGTCCAACACCAGAAATTATCAAATCACCCCTCTTCACAAATGGAAAATCTACTGTATGATGTTCCAAATGAGAAGATGGAGATACCTTAGATAAGAAGTTTGAAGGACTATGTAGGTTTTAAAAGATTACTATAGTTTGAAAAGTTTAATTTTTGGATTAAAGTTCTTTTGATGACCATTAAACAAGAGAACTCGAGAGGATTTTGGTTTTTCTAAAAGTGGATTTTTGGTTAAAACCCATCAAGAAATGAGTTTAGCAACTTAGTACTAGTTTGGTATTTCTGTTTCAGAGTGCTTTTGATCATTTTTTCAGTAAAGTAGTCGATTATGGTGTTTGACAAAATTATTTTTGAATGTTTATTGAAGCTGTTTTTACTTACAAGGGAGTGCTTTTAGAAGTAGCCTAAGGATATGTTTTTTAATATTTATTTACCAAACATCAGTCGCTTATATAAGTTGCTTCCGTAAGCTTTGTTTTATAAATAATTTATTTTAAGTTACAACAATACAAAACTGATCGAGGGGTAAAAAGTTAATTTTGTCTAAAAAATTCATATATATGGAAATAATTCCTCTCAAATCAAATCCAACGAGAGTTAACATGAGAGAACACAATTGCAAGACCCTATATAGGATTTAAGGCATTTCCAATATTTGAGGGACTAATATCTAAAAACCTATGAATTTAAAAAATAAAAGTAATTCCCAAAAGCCATGGGTTAAAATCACTCCCTCCCCCTCATCTTCATCCTAATGACCTGTTTGGATAAAGGATAGAGAAGGAAAGGAGAAATAAAATTTTAGTTTACTTTTATTTGGGAGTTCCATTTAGAATGGTAGAGGAGGGGAATGAGGGGCAAATTAAACTAAAATCTTACCCCAAATTGAGAGTAAAGAAGGAAAGATAAGGAAAGAAATTTTTTCCCCTTATGATGTGTTTAGGAGATAACTAAGGGAAGGGAAGGAAGAAAAAAACCTTTTCATTCTTTACCCCCAATTTAGGGATACCCCTCCTATTCCCCTGTTGTATGTAACTACTAAAAACAAAAGGGAAAAATGTATCTAGGCTCCCCAAAAATAAAGGGGATGTGGCCCAGCCCCCCATAGTTTTTCGCTTGTGTTTCAACCCCCCAAAATGTGTTCTGCTCCCTTTCACACTCTCCCAAGAAAAAGCTTTCTGAAATTACCCTTCCCCTTTTATTCTTCTCCTCCTCCTCCTTCTCTCCTCTCTCTCTCTTCTCTCCTCCTATTCTTCTTCTCTAGACTTTGGCCCACACCCCCACCCCTCCTCCCTCCCACCTCCTCGTCCTCGACCTCCTCCGCCTCCTCCGCTTCAAGGTCTTCGACTGGGTCGGCCACCAGAGCTCTTACCCCTACCGTCACATTTGCTATGAGCTTAAATCTCTCCCTCTTTCATATCTGCAAGGGATATTGAAGGAGGTCCTCTCTCTCTCTTCTTCTTCTTCTTCTTCTTGGTTCTTGATTTCGAATTGAAAGGGAAATGAAGTCTTGCATGATGGAATTAAGCAAAATTTGAGACTGGTGAAAAATTTATGTTATTTATGGTAAAGGTGAGGCTTCCAACACATGTTGTTCACTTGAATGGTCCTCTCGTGCTACATTATCAATTACTTCCTAATGTTTATGCTTTTTATTGGGGTTACTAATATCAGGTACCTAGATCAATTTATTATGACTCTTGTTTTGCTCATCATTTGGCCAACAAATGGTTTTGGATGTTGGAACTGGTTGAGCGAATGCATGAATTCTATCAGATCGATTGGAAGGAACTTGGTAGTTTCATCTAAAGAGAAGGATGACGAGGATTGTGAATATGAGATGATTTGGATGCAGAGGGATATTGGCTCGATTTGGGAAGACCTTTGATTGGTCTTTGAAGCCCAAACTAATGGGGATTGCTTGCACACAAGGTGTTTGATATAATACCTCAGTGAGAAGAAATAATTTTATTGGAGAGAATGGCTCAATCTCAGACGTGGGTTATAATTTTTATAGTTGTGGAATGTCGAATCATCCTCTAGTGACTACTACTCAATTCTAAGATTGTTGTACTTATGATTCTTATGTTACATCTAGAATTGCTTGTAACGTGTCATGTTTTATTGTTTAGTTAATTATACTATGTGTTCTTGTGGTTTGGTTGTACTTAGATCAAAATTTAATGAAATGTATTGTTTTAGTTAATTATACTATGTGTTCTTGTGGTTTGGTTGTACTTAGATCAAAATTTAATGAAATGTATTGTGTCTATTTAGTGATCAATTTTGGTGTTTGGTTGTACTTAGATCAAAATTTAATGAAATGTATTGTGTCTATTTAGTGATCAATTTTGGTGTAACTTATTGTGATTGTATGTGACATGTATTGTGGTTGTCATGTGAATATGTACAACTTCATTCAAATAGAACTTAATGTGCATAATAAAAATGAAGATTATATATAAATTATATGTATCAAAACCTGAATATTATGGTACATAATATGTACATAATCTTGAGGTTATTGTGTACATTGTTTGTGTAAAAATTTTGTAATAAGAAAATAATAAAAGAATTATATCTGATTTTATTCTCTCTAACTGCTTAGAAAAAGAATATTTATAACTCTCTCAACTCTCGATTACAATTTGAATTCCTTGATTACAAAAGAGAGGAGAATGAATTTGATTCTCCCCTTTGTTTAATTCTGGGTTCTTCACGGTGGCGATGGAGTGCCTCCCTCGAATGCTCGCGTCGAGTTTGCTCTCCGTTGACGATCCGCACGTCTTAATTCACTGGAACAGTATCTCCTTCTCACGATTTGACGCTATGGAGAACTTGCAAAGCAAGTTTTAGAACTCTTGATGAGTTGATTGATCTTAACCGTAATTGGTTAGACAAGCCAAGAATCTCTTCTTTTCTGCCCAAGAGAAGGATCCAAAAGCCAGCCCCCAAGATTCCTTCTTTGCTATCAAAAAGAAGAATGAAAGCTCCAGTCTCCAAAATCCAGCCTCAAAGATTCAGGATCCGCCCCCTAACTAAGCTGATTTCTTAGTTATTTATAGGGGATTAAGGGGTGTAACCGCCCCCTTAATTCGCTCCTAAGTGGGGCTAATGGGATGTAACCGCCCCTTAAATTACTCCTGAGTGGAGTTGTGATTCCCTCAGATCATGGGAAACGGTTTTGAAACCGTTCAGCTCGTGTTTGAACGAGTCAAACGCAGATCCTGCATTCTGGCATGAATTCTGCATTCAAACGCGGTGTCTGGAAGCTTGAACGCATCGTCTGGAAGCTCAGACGCAGCAATTAGACGCTGCGTTTGCAGCGTTGGAATCTACGTCTGAGCTGCGTTTGCAGCGATTTGGAAGCTGCGTCGCGGGGAGGACTTCCACGTCTTGGTTTGAAGAGACCGTCGATTTGTAGTCTCTTTCTGTCAGAACGTTGCAAAGATCGTCGTTTTGTAATCTTTGCTTTAGCTCTTTGATATGTGAGAGTCGTCAGATTATAACTCCCGATGTTGATTGTGGAGGCTGTTGATTAGAGCTTTCATCAGTTGTTGCGAAGGTCGTCAGATTATAACCTTCATCGGTCTACGTGAAAGTCTTCAAATTGTAACCTTCTGAAAGTCGTCAGATTGTAACTTCCATCATCGGTGTTTGATGGGGGAATCAGCTATCTATTGTGATTTTTAGACAGCCTACATACATAATATATACAAATCATGCACATAATCTTTAAGTTATGATACACTATTAAATCTCATTATATGTTAACTTTCTTCATAAATTATGTTAACTTTCATCATTATATGTTAACTCTCCTTGTAACATGTTAACTTTCAGCTGAACATGTTAACATTCAACATAATATGTTAACTTTCGCTGTTACATGTTAACTTTCATAATAACATGTTAGCTTTCTTCATAAATCATTTTAACTTTCATCATTATATGTTAACTCTCCTCGTAACATGTTAACTTTCAGCATAATATGTTAACTTTTACTGTTACATGTTAACTTTCTTCATAAATCATGTTAACTTTTTTCATAACAAGTTTTTTTGAACTAAAATTCAATGTGATTGAAAGACTAAAAGTTCTAACTGAAATGTTAACACGTGAAAAATTAAAAAGTTCTAAGATTGTAAGTCTAATCATGTCGTGATTATCCTTTTATTCTGAAATATGCTCGAGCGTAAAAAATATAATTAAAATTAAATTTAAGTTAAAATGTTGTCTTTAACCTAAACATGTTAACTTTCACGTGAGCATGTTAATTCTCATCTATATATGTTATCTTTTAGGTATATATGTTAACGTTTAGGTTTATATGCTAACTTTCATAATAATATGTTAACTTTCTTCATAGCATGTTAACTATCAGCTGAACATAATAACTTTCATCATAATATGTTAACCTTCACTATTACATGTTAACTTTCACCATAATATGTTAACATTTAACTGAACATGCTAACGTTCATCATAACATGTTAACTTTTAACTAAACATGTTAATGTTCACCATAATAAAATTTTTACATTCTTACAGCTGATATTGCTTGAATAAACGATATGATTGGACTTACAATCTTAGATATTATAAAAATATAATACAATATGCTACAAAAGTCTTGATAACCTACATTGCTCTACCAAAAGTATTATACTAATAAGCAATCCACACCAATAACTAATTACATTCATAGATTTTTTAAACGCTTCTATGAAAATAAAACAGTGAAAGTTAACAGGTTTGGATGAAAGTTAACATAAAACAACGAAAGTTAACATTCAATATGAAAAGTTAACATACTATGATGAAAATTAACATGTTCTGCTAAAAGTCAACATATAACTATTACAGTTAACAATTTTTCCTTTCTTTCTCTTGTTTTTATTTTCCATTTTGTTTTTCTACTAGTTTTTCTGCCAAAGATATTCAAGAACTCAATAATCTTAACATGTAACTATTATAGCTTCAATTTAATATATTATGATGAAAGTTAGCATGTAATAATGAATGTTAACATATTATGATACAAGTTAACATGTTCAGCTGAAAGTTAACATGTTATAATGAACGTTAATATGTTTAGTTGAAAGTCAACATGTTATGAGTACACGCTTCATGCAAATCAGTACTAGGTTTTGTCAAATTTCAACTTGAAAGTGCTATTTGGACTAGCAACACAGGGATGACCCATCATTATTTGAAATAATGCAATTAGTGTCTCTACCACATTTCATTAACTAAAATATGTGACAGGAATCTATTTAATTTCTAATGTCAAGGAGACTATGAAACAAGAAATCAACAAGAAATAGACATCCTCATTTACTAATTTGAGTTTGAAAGCACCATTTGGACTAATACCACCTATGTTATCAGTGTAACAAATAAACAATATTTTCCCACCTCCTCATATGTGACCAACACATATACACTAGCAAATAATAATAGTCAAACAGTACATATACATAAATTCCAGTACATTATGAAAACAGACTCCCCAGTTTTAAGCATCTCTTGAATCAATTTCAGACACAATAGACCTATCATCTTCTTCCTTCAATGAATGTATCATCTCGACAATTTGACTCATAGTTGGTCGAGCATCGACAGATTTATATATGCACTTCAATGCAATCTGAAGAAGCTTCACCATTCTATCTTCAGGCACTCCTTCAGAGAGCATTCCCTTATCAAAAACTTCAATTGTCCATTCCCCTCTCACCACGGAAGGCACCCACTAAGCTAAATCAAAACCATTATTCTGAACAACTAATCATATCTGGGTTTTCACCTGCATAGACTTTTTTCATCAGTCTCAAATCTTGCTTAATTCCATCAAATTATAACTCACGCCTGAGATTGAACCATTCTATCCAATAAAACCATTTCTTCTCACCAAGGCATTATATCAAACACATTGTGTGCAAGAAATCTCACAAGGCATCTCCTTGCAAGAAATCAAGACAAAAAACAGATCCACATCAAATCCTCACATGTTGACATAATTTAACATCAAAACACCCAATTTAATCATAAAACGAACATGGAAGCCCAAAATCCAATACAATGAACCTAAAACTCAATCAAATTCAAAAACTCCAACTCAAGCTCAATTAATAAAGATCGTACATAATACGAATCAAAGTGATCCTGCTTAATCATATTCCCAAGCATCGTGAATATTGACAGAGTGAGAAAAGGCACAACCACTTACCTCAGATCGAACGTCATTTCTCTTTTAATTCGAAATCAAGAACCAAGAAGAAGAAGACGAAGACGAAGAGAGGGAACCTCCTTCAAAGTCCCTTGCGGATCTGAAAGAGGGAGAGATTTCAGAGCAGATGCGGCGGTAAGGGTGAGAGCGCTTGTGGCCGGCCCAGTCGAAGACCTTGAGGCGAAGGATACAGAGGAGGTCGGGGACGGGGCCCGAAGAGGGGGAGGGACGAGGGGTGGGTGTGTGGGCCAGGGTCTGGAGAAGAAGAAGAGGAGGAGAGAGGGGAGAGGGGAGAGGAGGAGGAGGAGGAGAAAATGGAAAAGGGTAATTTTGGAAAGTTGTTCATAGGAGAGTGTGAGGGGGCTGAAACACAAAGAAAAAACTATGGGGGGCTGGACTACATCCTTTTCATTTTTGAGGGGCCTAGCTACATTTTTCCCAAAACAAAAATAAACCAAAATTTCAATTCCCTTCCCGTTCTCTACAACCCAAACTGGCCACTCATGTCCCAAACACACCATGAGTCTGTAATTCTTTCAAAGTTTTAAAACCCTCTTCTCAATTCTCATGATGATGGAAGTAGGGGTAGCAGAAGAAGAAAATGAAGGGTGGAGTCAATTTCTGGAAGGAGGCGGCGGTGTGGACGACGAAGAGAGCTCTCAGCCTCTCTCGGAGTCGTACGTCATGGGCTTCGTCATCACCAACATCGTGGGCCTAAGATACTACACGGGCCGCATCAACGGACGGGAGATGGTGCTGGTCCGCGAGCCCCTCAACCCATTTGATCCCAACGCCATCAAGGTCCTCAAGTCCTGCGCTGGTCTCCGAGCGCGCAAGCTCGGTGAATCCCTTCATGGGTATGTGATTGTGTTGAGGGCATCGTGCCTAAACCCCCAAAGAACCCTAATCCCTTCAGGCTCCCGTGCCAGATCCATATCTTCGCCCTCCCCGAGGCCTTCTCCACCGTTCGTTTGGCTCTCTCCTCCGCCGGCCTCCACCTCATCTCCAGCTCTGATCACGAGTTCTCTCTCTCCGAGTCCGCCATCGTGCAGGGTGAGAACAATAACAGGAGGAAGAAGAAGAAGGAGGACCAGAGGAGCGTCGATGATATATTTGCCCTGGTCGGCAGGGACGAGAGCCTGCTGCCTGCTCCGATGGAGCCGAATAGGGAGGTGATTGCGTCCGAGCTATTTCAGCACCAGAAGGAAGGTCTGGGATGGCTGGTGTCAAGGGAGAATTCGGGCGGGTTACCCCCTTTCTGGGAGGAGAGGGAAGAAGATGGTTGTTTCTTGAATGTGCTCACCAACCACAACACCCGGGAGCGTCCCGAGCCCCTCAATGGTGGGATCTTTGCTGACGAAATGGGTCTGGGCAAGACGCTCACCCTGCTTTCTCTTATTGCTACTAATAGCAACAGGCCT